>NC_142657.1:14812500-15127187 GCF_026168435.1 Sesamum indicum
GTATCTGAAGATGGTGGTTCTTTAAACACTTTCACCCTTGATTTTGGAGATTTATGCGGTTCAATTCCATGAGAATTCGAAATAATTCTTGATTTGTTACTTCTTTTCACTGAAGTCTTCTGAGAGGAATTAAAGCCTTTCATTTCATCGCAGCAGGGGATTCTTTTCTGGTACAAGTAATCTCCGTTTCTCAAGTCCATTTGAGTGTCATATGCATTTGTGTCACTCCTTGCTGCAGTTGATGAGTTTAAAATCCCATAATTATTTCCACTACCAATTACATTTAAGCTTTCACTTTCTGTTGTGCCACTTTCCAGCAAGGTACTTCTTAGACCACCATATGCTTTCTCAGCTGCAGGAAGAACGTTAGCATGATGTTCTGACAGGACACAATCACCTTCCCTCAGCTGCAACAACAATTACTATAATATTTGAGAAAATGAACAATTACAAATAATTTAAGCTAATATCCATCTATATATGGAGAAAATATATAGAATCATAATGGAACAAAGAAAAATATCTCACGTAAGCATCTTCCGGTGACTGAACGAGCGGGGGGTGAGTAAAACAAAACCCAGAGACTTCCTTAGGGGACTTTAATGCAGCACGATCTGCTTTTCTTGATGAGTCTCTATTGCCTTTAAGCAATGAGCAGATCTCTGTAGATCGTCGATTAATGACAGATTTCCCAGCTGTACTTGGCATCACGCTTGAGGCAGTTGCAGAGGTTAATGTAGTTGAGGGAGGAGAAACAACATCCTCTAAAGAAGCCTTATCAACACTTGGCTGCCACATGTTGTATTGGGATGAACATTGTTCCATAGTTTTATCACATGATAATGAGGTCCCTTGATAAGATCCTTCACTTGGTATAGGCTTCAGACATGACCTCTGGCAGTCCTTCCCCAATTGCTCGCACTCGAGCTTGTGAACTTGCCTCCAATGAGAAATCTGACACCTTCCAGAACTGCATGGATATTGTAAGTTTATAATGATACTATAATGATCTAGCTGGCAATTGACCTAAGATTCCGAATCCCCAAAAAATTTCCATGTCCTATCTACATCAGTCTACATTATGTTAAATTTATTTCTGAAAGACACAGGAAAACTATTGACGTAATAAATTGCTTGGACTCTGGCCAACCAAAAGAAAGAATTGCCGACGCAAAAAGTTACTTAGAGATGATCAAATATACTGAAGTTTCACTTGAAGTCTTCAACCTCAATCTCGATTTGTCACAATGAAAAGGAATCTGTTGTTAATGCAGCAAACTGCAGACTATGTAAAAATCTTTTGCCAAGATCATTTTCATAATGAAAAATATCTTCAAAGAGGACAGGTTTTTTCTGGGTCCAGTACCCAGCCTCTTGTGTACAAGTGAAGCTTTTCAGGAAATCATATAGGCGCAAATTTGCGTTTAACTTCACGACAAGTGAATTTATATCATGAGATAAGTGAAGAACTTGGCATACCAATACCAAACAGACTTGCATTGTGAGCAACGAGTCTTAGCTGGGCCAAAGCATCTGGCACACTGACGAATTCCACTTTTTGGAAAATGCACCACAGACATAACACGGCCAACAGCCATATCCTTGGCTTGCAGAGCTTCCTCAGCCGCTCCTTCAGTGATCAAACTTGACCTCTCTTTCCTTTTTGCAGTCTCACTCCATTTTCCTAGTACGAAATAACTAACCAGGGGAAGCACAACAAAGACAAGAAACAGAGCTGGTATATCGGTTTCCCTTGGCTCAAGCATGTCCCAACAAGCATACTCATGTCCTGTACACACCCGAAAACGAAACCCTTCCAAACAACAAACTTCCTTTAGCTACACAATCCCAGTCTGTTAAAAACTCAGGCATTAATTATATATACACTATTCATCATATGCCGCATCTTAGTGCTGGTGCACCTCACCTGAGAAACAAAAATGTGGTTTTGGATGAGAAATTTACCACTGCTCATACTGTAATTCATTTAAAACATGAAAATACAAAGAGTTATTGACAGCAGTAGCAACAACAATAGTAAATACATAAATGCTTAACCCGGAAACTCCAAAATTGATTTGTTTTGACGACATTCCTATGGTTGATTATTTAACAGATGAATCTAATGATCATTCGGAACATGAACACAAAGTTACATCTTTATTTTCACGTCATAGCTGACCAACCAACAAGGAAGAGTGCTGTCAATTTCTTCACAATATACCGGAACAATTAAAAATAAAT
This sequence comes from Sesamum indicum, assembly GCF_026168435.1. NCBI lineage: Eukaryota > Viridiplantae > Streptophyta > Magnoliopsida > Lamiales > Pedaliaceae > Sesamum > Sesamum indicum. Next base: position 14,814,745 of record NC_142657.1, read on the forward strand.
AAACATTTAATATGCAGGATCTTGACATTTACATTTCCGAGAGAGGGATTACTCCAAATCATTTCATGCACAGACAAAGAGTGCTTTGTACAAATGAAACCCAGGATACACGCAGAGGTGCCAAATGATGTATCTCGGAACTTATGCTAGATATGGTGGCTGTTCAATTTCCGCTCCCTGGTTAGTTTCTCCATCACAACATCAAGAAGATGACTGACTTGAATCAAGAAAACATACTTAGCTCAACCAAGTAACCTCACTATTCAGGAAAATACAATTCTAGGAATTGAATTTACAGTCACATACTGAGAAATCAAGACAACCAACATTCTTGAAGTAACCTAGAAAAGCACTGAAAACATCTCCTGTAGAGAAATATTGACGGACACAATAAGATTCAGGGTACTTGCTAATTTTTCTAAGAACATAGAGCATTACCAGCTAGATGCCTTCAAAACAGCATGAAAATGCTCTCCAGGTGAAATGTGAATAAAATAACTTTCGTTTTCTAGATTACAGAATTATCAAACTGCTCAATTTTACCATTCTGAGTACAAGTGATTGGCTAACTGCTCACAATTATTAATCTTCTTGTATTAGCTCACGAGGTTTTCCATCTCCAGATTCATGAGTTTCCTTTTTGTATGCCTTGCACAAAATAGGTCTTTACAAGATAGTTTTTGCAATGAGAAGCTCCCGTAAAATCATCAAAAAACTATTTTGCAGTCAAGAATGATGACTTTTGAAAAGTCAGATACATTTAAAAGGACATTGAGAAAGATAAGATTCATCCATCTAGCCAATGGCTTCAAACATAGGTGAAACACAAATGATATGCATCCAAGTGCCTACAACAAACGAAATGTTCTGTGGCCTGTTCCTGCAGCGCGAACGAGTAAACAAAACTGATGCAACAGTAATCCGAGAAAGAAATATTTGTAACCAAGATGCAAATCTTGAAGCTTTACTTTTCACAAATATAAGTTCTTGCTCCACCTGTCGATAAGAAACTTCACTAGAACCACCTTTCATTTACTTCGCATACGACAAGAAACTTAAAGTTACATTCAATCACATTGTGGTTTCATGAAAACACGTGGCATAAACTCCGGAAGAAAATGTTAACTTTCCCTGACATAGAAGGTTGTTACAAACAGGGCAACTGATCAAGAATGACAAGAAAAATTCTTCCGACAGACAAAGTTAGAAATCAAAAGCACCACTTATGGTAGGCATAAAACTCCAATGAGATAACACTGCAGTAATTTAAATAAAAGAGAGAAATAAAAAAAAAAAAAAAAAAAAGCATAACAAAGCACTGTTCCAGTATAAACAACCTTGTAACTCGGAAAGAAAGTTCTTCACTGGAACCAATCAAATTCAAAACGTTCTCCAGATTCTGTCATTTAATCGAACAGGATTCAGAAATAAATGAACCCCTAAAATCCACATTTCTTTCTACCGAAATCTCTTAATAATAAAATTTAACCCACATTAATTCTTTTCCTCCACAAAGATTCAATTTTTCCAAACATCACATCATTAAAAAGATCTAATCTTTGTGAAGCTTTCAAGAGAACAACCAAATCCCACATCATAAAGATACTTAAACTCAAAGATTTATTGACAAAACACAAACTCATACTCATTCGCACACAAACACAAGTACACATACACATACACATTCAATCACATACCCATGGATAATATATATGTATATATATCAACATATGAAGAAAAATCCATCGTACAAAAAATGAAAGAAGCATAAGTCTGATTAGATTGTACCTTTATTTTGAGTTCTCAAATGGTGAGAGAAACCGCAGCCTAATTAGCCTTCAACTGCAGAAAACACAGTTTCACACTAAGCTTTCTTCTTTGTTCAACTTTTAAGGCCCCGGGGTATACTTCCCTGTGACCCACTCACAGATACACCCTCTGCATGGTCTAGTACTCACACGTGGATCTTTCCCATTGGTTGGAAAGTTTGAAAAAGTGGGACCTTGGAAACTCATGAAAGTGTCTAATCAACACTTTTTCTCTTGCTCGAATGAACTCTTTTGTGGAATTTTATATTATTTTCTAGAAAATAATGAGCGAAAATAAGCAATGCTACATTACTATTTTTTTAAATTATTTTTTAGAAGCATATCTTAAAGTAATTCTTTTGGAACTTAATATATTTTATTAATTTTTTATGATTTAAATTATAAAGTTATTATGATTATCACTTTATAAGTTCAATTATTTTGCGTCTTATTCAAATAATTTACAATTCTAATATTATTAACATCCGTTTATGTTTTCATTTTCAATTTTCAATGTTTGAAGCAGTAATTAAAATAAAAATATATCTATTTATATATATTCTTATTGAAAATATATTAATTTCACACCACGATTTAATACAAACACAATTTTATTAATTAATCCAAATATCTTCTTATTTCATACAAAAAAAAAATATACAAAATTAAAAATACATATTTTTCAAAAATTAAAATCATAAACAAACATTAGAGGATCATAACAAGTACTAATATACATAAACTTGGGAAAAAAAAAACTCTTGATACGTGTGAGAAGCCACCATTCAAATATTTAAAAATAATAGATTCATGTTGGACACACTCATAATGTTCAAATACAACATAGGTCAAACGTTGTCTTATTACGAAATCGAGAACACTACTTTCAGGTGTGGGTCCGACGCATTATAAAATAATAAAATTAATATCTAAATTAATGCATAAATTTAAATTTTGATAATAATTAATTAATATTGATCATTATTTTATCTAATGACCAAAATAATTATTATAATTTTTAACCATAGCTAATATCTAGTAAAGAGGTGTTCGTCTATTATGCAACAATATTTTTTAAATTAGAAAATGTATATTTAATTAAACTTGAAAGAAACAAATAATTCCAAATAAAAAGAATATGGAAATGTTGATAGAAAAATCATAATTTTTATTAATTATATATAATAATTGATTCTTGTGCAGGTTATGAGTGAGTAATGAGATGAATAATGATGGTGGTGGATAGGGTGATAAGAAGTCTGATGATGAATCATAAATATTTTGATGAAGGAATGATGGGTTTGACAGCTGATTTGCCATAGGGTGCATGTGAGCCGAGCAGCATAATGACCAAAATGTGCAGATGGGAATATTTCAGGGGTACAACATATGAATGTCCTATGTTTATTTCGGGTCTTATTTTATTCTATTATTCTTTGCTCTTAAGTAAATTAAAACTTGAATTTTTCGTATGAATTATTTAATTTTAATTAGTATAGCCTTTATTTTTTATTTGAGTAACTAAAACTAGGCAAAATTGTATTTTTTTTATTATTATAAAATTATGGGTCATTAATGTTTTTGTTCTTATGACTTTCTTCATTTATACATTTAGTCTTTTTTTTTTAATTTAATCCTGAATATCTCTAATTTATTTATTTTTTTTACAAATTTATTCGTAATGATATAGTTACAGGACCAAAAATAAGATCTACTCCGATATAAAAAGGACCAAAATTGTTGACATAGCACTAAATTTATTAAAAAAAATAATCAAATGTGAAATTGATATTCAAGACTAAATTTCGCTAGAAAAACAGACTAAATGTGTAAATAAAATAAGAACTTATTTAAATGATGTTGATAGTCACCAAATTTTTTTAAAAATATTTTGTCTTTGTTGACTAATAAAAAATTTAATACATTTTTAGAGTAAGTTAAACCATCATGGTCATGTGCCTTTTCATGTCATTAATAGTAATTGCTTTTTAGTATCTTCCAAAGGCCATCTATTGAAAAATCCTATTTTTCATCCCATATTATATAAAAATTTACACATTTAATAATCTACTTTACAATAATTTAAATTAGGCCTAATTTTCTTGAAAAATGTTAGCACTTTTTGTCTCAAACTTGTACGCTCTAATTATTAGAATCAATCTGACTACATCATTGTTCAAATTTATTTGAATTATAATCGAGTTCGAAACATTATGTTTCAATTTTGTTTGATTATGAATCTATTCGAGCTCAAACAAGTGTTAATTGTATCAACTGTGAACTGAACTCCAGTACTTTGATATTTTGAAGTATATTTTATTATTATTTCAGTAATCGAACAAGCTGAAACCGAGCATGAAAACGAACAAAAGATTTTGTTCAAGGTTGGTTTGTTACATTTAACAAATCAAAATCAGACAAAAGTTTTTATCAATCGATTCCAATTAAGTGGTTTAATTTATTTTTCTGTACTACAAATTAACTTGTCTACTATTAAAATTAAAGCGTGGGGAAAAAAAAGCACATAATAATTCAAACTTTGAAATAATCATGTAATTTAATAATGAAGCGTTTACTGCTTAAAAAAAAATAAAAAAATGAAGAGTTTACCGTAGCTTAAATTATTAAAATATTAATGCAAGCATAGGAATGTTAGTTGTGATGGTACGTGGTATGGTCCCGTGACCAAATCTTTCCTCTTTTGATAAGAAATTGAGGGGACCATATTCACTCTACAGGAAACCGATTTACCAAATTGGTCCCAACATTATGACTATTCCTACTTCACATACCTACTCATCCCTCACCACCATATTCTACTCCGCAGGATCTAATAAGAAGTGTTTACGTGATATACATTCACACGAATATATATATATATATATATGTATATTATTGCAAAATTAAAAAATAAGGGTCGGACTTCATAAACTTGCTAGGGATACTTATATTCACATTTCTTGATTTAATATTTATTTAAACAAATCATCCATACTTTTTATATAATTACAAAAATTACTCTTCACAGTTAAAAAATAGGGATAGTTTGTGAAATTAAGTTAATATTTTTTAGGATGTCCGTATAATTTTTGTAGTGATTGTAGTAATTATTAACTCTATATCAGGATGCACATCCCTATTCAGTTATATATTCTTTATATTAATGCGATATATACTTTATTTTATTAGATGAAAAGCTTCAATAACGTACGTAGAAAGTGGTAAGGTACAGCTTGTAATGGAATTATTTTGTAGTAATCTAGTATCATAAATCTCTGACGATTTAGGGTTTGGAAATAAATAATATAGGATTAGTGCGAGATGCTTGTAATATATATTATAATTACAGCAATCCAATATCATAAATATTTGACTATTCAGTGCTTAGAATTAAATAGTATAGGATCAGTGTGAGATAATTGTAATATAATTACAATAATCTAGTATCATACGCCTCTGATTGTTCAGTGTTTAGAAATAATTGTAACATAATTACAGTAATCTAGTATCATATATATAGGTTTAGAGACGACCGATTCGATTATTAACGACTACGTCTGTAGGTTTGTTAGAGATAATTGTAAATTAAATATATATACTGAATTCTTTGTTGTTACATTCGAATGAAGAAATTTAAATATTATGAAAGAATTTGAAAAAAGAAAATATAAATAACTTCGAATTTTTTATGGAAAGTAAATCATCACACGTGCTTTGGACAAAATAAAATGCTTCTATGAAATTATTAAGGTAGTCATTGTGATATAGGTGCCAATGGTGACAGCATATTGAATCTTCACAGATTTATGATATTAATTAGACAACTGTAATTAGAGGGGAAATAACAATTTTTATCACTTAAGATAAGGTCTTTTCATTTTTCATCTGATAGAATACAAAATTTTTATTTTTAGTCCCTTAAGTTTTAAAAAAATAATATAACGATCACCTGTCTTTTCCTTTGAATATTTAACGGAGAGATGCTTAGGACTAAAAGTGTTGTTTTTTAAGAATTATGGGATAAATAAGATTTCTGTAATCAATAAAATTAGAAAAAAAGAAAATCCTAAATTACAAGACGAAAAATACTATTTTGCTGTAATTAAATCACTGATACCTCCTTAATTTGTATTCAATATTTTTTCATCTATATATACGTACCTTTAATTAGGTACAGCAACTCAGTTTTGGTCGAGAGACTCTCTTTCTCTTTCACATAAACACAGCAATAATACAAGAGAATGGCTTCCCAGAAGCTCATGTTTTTGGCCATCTTCTTGCTTGTTTCAACTGCTGGTTCCTCTCTCTCTCTCTCTCTCTAATGATATGATTATATGTATGTGTATATAAGTAAAATGACGTGGTTTGGGTTTGAATATTGACAGCGTCATCAGCAGCAGCAGCAGCAAAAACATGCAAGACCCGGGTAGACTGTGTGGGTGCTTTAGAATGCAAATTTGGTCTGGTGGATTGTGTGGGTGGGCGTTGCGTTTGCACTCCTTCCGACCCCAAACCCAAACAACAAAATGAAAAGACAGCACTGCAGGCCGCCCGCAAACTCAAACATGATTGAAACAACGCCGTCCCCTACGATTGCTTGGCTGCAAGGCTTCGCATTTCTGCCTGTTATTATAACTACAGTCATTTTATGGAGGAGGGAAAAGAGAGTGAATTGTTATTAGCCTCAATTAATAAACAGCCAATCAAATCAAAGTTTTATTGTGTTTAATCATCATTTATGTATGGGGGTTTCTTCTATTGATATATTAATTATAGATAATTAAAATTGTATAAGTTAATTAGGGCAAGATATATACTGAGTTGGGCCAAAGGAATTAAACTTGATGATTTTCTTCTCATAATTTTTTTTTTTTTTATATGAAGTACTCATTTATAATTTTTTTTCCAAATTTTTTTATAAAATTCAAATTCATCCATCTAAATGTACCAACAAAGAATTCAGTATATATGTTTTTATGATTATCTTTAACGATCCTACAGACATATATAGTTGTTAATGATCAAATCAATCGTCTAAATATTTACATATTATATATATAGAAAAAATTATTTCTTTCGTCCTTTAATTTTTTCTTCTATTAGTTGTATGTAGTCCTATAAGTATGCCTTTTTGTTTATTTAGTCCTGTAAGTTACAAAAATGATGAAAAATAGTCCTCCGATCATCAAAATTTTAATTTTGGCCGAAAAGATGACATAACAGCTGAGTTAGACAATTTTTGAGGGAATTTTAATCCTATGTAGTTTTGGATATGAGTTGGAAGATATGTTGGACATGTTTTAAAGGGGATAAAAATTGACAAAGTTTAAATTATATTAGATATATATAATTATAATATATAAAAACTATATTATTACTTAAAAAATTAACTTCTCCTCCCATCTCCCCCACCCCGCCCCCGTCCCCGTCCCTTTCCCCCTCCGGCCTTCCTCCACAATCCCCTGACATTCACGCCCCCGTCCCTTTCCCCTCTGGCCTTCCTCCCCATTCCCCTGACATTCACGTCCCCGTCCCTTTCCCCTCCGGCCTTCCTCCCCAATCCCCTGACATTCACGCAGAGGGCGACGGTCCAATTTTAGACGACAATGGTCGCCCATAGGTGACGAGGGCGTGGCCACCCTCCTTTGTAGCGACGGCACGTCAATCAAATTGTAGCTGTAAATTCAAAAAAAGAATTAAATAAATTTAGAAGTATAGTTAATATTATTTATAGTAAATAATATCATTACTAAAATAGTTTAATTTTTATATTATAATTTTAATTTAATTTTTTGATTTAAATTATAAAATTTTTAAATTTTAATTTTTTTTTTGAAATTTTGGTATTTAAATAATGTCCAGTCAGCATTGATGGCAATGTCTCATTACACGTGACTATCCATGTGTCTAAATTGTCGAAAATTCAACAAATTGTCTACCACATGACAGTTCCCGGCTAATTTTCAAAATCTCGTCGGAAAATTATGTAGAAAATTAACTCTAATTTGGACTATTTTGTCACCATTTTTATAACTTACAAGATTAAAGAAACCAAAGACATATTTATAGAATTAAAACTAATAGGGGGTAAAATTAAAGTACGAAAAGAAATAATTTTTCCTATATATATAGATGATACTAGAATATTGTAATTATATTACAAATATCTCGCACTGATCCTATATTATTTATTTTTAAACATTGAATCATCCGAGATTTATGATACTAAATTACTGCATGTGATCCCATTACAAGTTGTACATTGCCACTTTCTACATACGTTATTGCACCTTTTCATCTATGTATACTTTTAAAAATAAAATGTATAATATATATCGCATTAATATAAGGAATATATAAATGAATAGGGATGTGCTTCCTGTTATATAATTAATGGAGTTAATTAATTACTGTAATGTTGCTGCTTATGGGGATCGTCCATTTATTTCTATTTGATATTTTATCTTGAAATTTCGGACTTGCCACTTTGAGGTCTATATAATCTTGTCAAATTAAATAAATCCTTACTTCCCCTTTTAAAAATATATTTTTACCAGTTATTTATAGAAAATTGAACATGTTAGCATTTGCTAGAGTACATGCATGTTTATTTCGAATTTTCGTTATTATAAAACTGATTGGAGACAAGAAAGATTAATTAAATGACAATTCAAAAGGAAAGTCAAATTCTTTCCGTAACAAGTTACAAGAAATTAAGACCTTATGATTTGAATTATATCTTGTAATTATTAAATTACGACTACATAGTAAATTGTATCCATAAATTAGTGGTTTAGTGAGGGATAAAATTAATTTTACACCTGCTCACATTAATTATTGCTATTATTACATTATAAATACCATTTAATTTTATTGTAAAAAGGGACTTTTGGAAGAAAAATAATTGACGAGAAAAAGACTAATTTCTAACTTTTGAAGAAGCGTGACATGTTTAGATCTAAACTTTCACATTTTCCCTTAATACCATTACAAATATTTTGCGATTACGACTACACTCATTAGCTGGAGCAATCTAAATAAAAAATAATTATTTTTAAAATCACAAAAATCACTTTACGAACACTTTCTTGTAAAATCACAAAAAACCAGTTGGATTTATTAATTGATTCATGAGTAGGAAGTACAACATTAGCCGGATGAGTAAGCAGTAATTAGGACAAAGATTGTTCAAAATAATCGAGTCTGTTTTCCCTTCTTCAAATCTTGATCATTTTCAACCACAGCGGAATAACAACTGCAATAGCCCTTCACACAAAAGGGTTCCCCTATTATGCATCTGTCCGCACAATCTTTATTGTTTTCGCATCTTTTTGGTGGTCTTGTCTGACTGATTTCCGCTGACCCTGTCACTAAAATTAAATAATAAATTGATTGTATAAAATGAGATAAATACCCACACATTTGATGGGACTGATCAAACTCATATTTTTTAACTTTTTCATGGAATCTCGAATTTAACTACTAAATTAAGACATCATTAGTAGTGCATATTATATATATATATGGATCATTTCTTGAAAAAAAAATTATTTCAAATGCATTTTATAAACCCTTACATCTTATAAAATAAATTGAAAATTTATAAAATATTTATCAATATTCTAAGCCTAAACCTTAAATAAATTCCTTGAATTTATTATAAGAGTTCGACGTTTGTATCTAAGAAATAAATCAAGATTTTGTCATTTTCATCAGCAATTTATATATATAAGATCGAATCACGTCCCCAGAAAAAATCTCAAATACATAGAATATAATTAATCGCTCTCAAAATATAAAAAATACTTTAAACATCCTTTTAGTAAGAAATATAAAATTTAGCTCCAACAACGGCAAATGAGAGACGGCGAAGAAGCTGATCAAATCTTACTTGAGTGGCGAGGTGTTGATTCGAGTTTCATAAACATGAGTACATAGTCTACTTTTTATAACAGTATACATCTTGATTATGTGTTTACTATTGAATCTTATTTAAAAAAGAAAAAAAGAAAAAAAAAAAAAAAGAGGGTTGAGGAAGTAGACTAACCAAGGGCAATAAGCAGTAGGGCGACCAAGAAAATGAGCTTGCGGGAAGCCATATTCATGAATTAATAATATTTAAGCACAGGAACAGAAACTAGTGTATATTTGTTTTCGCCTGCAGTATCAATATATAATGATTCATTCGAAACGATGCATACTATTTATATATAGATAATATTGACAACAAGTAAATCCGATAATTAATACACATGATTTTCAAATGTGACAATGTTGTCGTTTGCATCAGGTTTTAGTAATATTCATTGACTTCATTAACAATTAATGATTTTCCGTTAGAGCATTCATGAAATTTTCATTAATTATAATTTCTGTATTTAAGGTGAACAATCAAATTATTTCTCCCATAAATGTTTTTTGCAGTTTTCTGTACCAATGATGTTACCAGGTTTGTCGTCAATCTTGCCTTATTTGCATAATAATTGATTCCACAAGAAGAAGTATGATTTTTCGCTATAATTTATTATTTTGATTAAAAAAAATATTATGAAAAGTGCAAATTAACTATGATTTTGGAACAGTTATTAGCCGTTGTTTTCATAAGTAGGATTAAAATATTAGTCATAGTTAAAACCGTACCGAATGTCTTGGTTATAGCTAAAAATTATGATAAAAATAGATTAGTGGTAGAAATTTAAATTTTCACATCGATTTTATTTGACCGTGCATAATTAATAATATTGATTTACCATAACTTTTAAATTATAGTAATTTATAATGTAGCAAAAAAATATCTTTTTTATAGTATTCCCAAGTTTATGTGTATGGACTAATTGAACTACCCCTATATATATATTATTATTAGTATTATTATTACTGGTACTACTACTACTATTATTATTATTATTATTATTGTTATTATTATTACTACTACGATTATCATATATTATTATTTTTCTTTCTTCTCCATTGCCACTAAAAAAATTATAACAATTGACTATCGTAATTAGCATGATTAAAAAGAATTAATCGTAGTAAATAATTATTAACCATGATTATGCAGCATTCATTATATGAAAATGACTCAATATTATTAAAATAATCTGCATTTAGCTAATTAGCAAAAAAAATTCTTTCTAAATTTGTTGGTAATCAACATTATTTACTACAAAAAATTTGCTCGATAATGAATTTAGCTACGAAATATTTAAACAATTCGTTGCTAAATTTATTAATACGTAAATTTTTTGCATTAAATTTATACATTAGTAACGAATTTAGCAAGAATTTCATTGCTAATTAGCTTGACGCTTATTTCAGCATTAAATTTTTTTGTAGCTATTGAACCACTTTCTTATAATAGTTTATGACCGTGATATTTGCTAGGTAACTCAAACACTTGCCATGACAAATATTTTTGTCATTGCTAAGAGCCAAAATAAATATTTTTAAAATGGTGAATAATTTTTCACATCGATTTTATTCAATTATAATTAATAATAGTCATTTATTACGACTTTTAGGCCCTAGCAATCAAAATATAGACAATAATAAATGTTATTTTCTAGCATGCATTGCCTCTTTACCCTCTAAATTTCGCAATGCTTTTCGCAGATACATTCATGAATTCATGACAATTACCACATATATTTATTTAATTTTGAAAAAAAATCAGAAAACAACATTTATAACCAAAAAAAATTCATTTAGTACATCATATTATTTTATATAGTTATATAAGTATTAAAATTTTTGTGTTGTTCTGCACATTCATCATCTATGCCACGATCAATCGAACCAGGTGCGGGCAAAAATTTTCCCTAGTATAATATCTTTTGTCGATGTCATCAATTAAAGCTCATTTGTTTACTGACTTTGACAAACTTTTTTAGAATTATATTTTCAGGATTACGAAATTAGGTACTTATTTTTAAGGAAAAAAAGTTTGAATGAGTTATTCACATCATATGCTTTATGAGCTAATGTTTTGTACCTATATTAATATAAAAAAAATAAAATTATTTTTTATTTATGAATAACGGTTTATGACAACGAATACTGACTTTTAAAATACTAATTATACCGCTAAATATTTGTTCTGATACTTATTTATTTCAAACGGTTCAAATCATTTTTTAACCGTCAATATAATGTCATATTGATCCTCTACTTTCACTCACATTAATTGATCACTTGACCCACTTTTAATTGTATATTAATTTTTGTTTTTAACATCTATATCATATTTATTATATGTGCCCAAGTATTGCGCATTACGACGATTAGCACTTACAGACGACGAACAATTAGTGACACCAATGGAAAAATATTTATTAATTTGAATTCTCAACACATGTATTGATCCAGTCTTTTAAAACCACCATTTTGTATAACAGAAGAACTGGGATGGATTGACAATATAAGTAACTAGCTCTAATACTCAGATCGACAAGTTTAAAGTTGTCTTCGGTCTTCTATGCTAATTTTTTTTTCCCTCTAGTATGTTTCCTATTTCTCCGTTGTCCTCATTCTCGTCCTCGTCAATGGTAGCATAGGGAATACAAACGCATTCGCCGTTTAGACATGTTTCCTTACGTTCGTAGCAAGTTATATATCTGCAATCTGCGTCAGTCTTGCATGGCGGCCCAGGGGATCTTCCCAGCACTGCATGTCGTCAACCATTATAGCACTGACAAATTAGTTACGAGACTAAAATGCTAAATATTTATAATTAAAATTAAAAAAATACAATTAAACAACCATTTTACTATACTAGAAAAAATAATAAAAACATTTGTCTTTGACTAAAATGAATTTCAAAATAGGTAGAAAATATAATTTAGTTATGTAAGACATGATGCATGTAAATGTGGTAAGATAGAAATGGTATTTTTTCAAGCACGATCGACAGCAGTATATGTATCCAAACGAGAGAAAATTAAAGTACCGTTGGTTATAAGTAAGAAGGTGATTCGAACGATCAATTAGAGCTGAGATAAATCAAACTTTCGGGTGAAATCAATCGATAAAAGCTCATTTAAATTTGATTTATTAAACTAAATTTGAACAAAAGATTATATATGTTGGACAGGCTTTCAAACTCAATTTGATTGGTACAAAAATAAAAAAAAATATACTTAAAAATATCAAATTACTCGAGATGGATTAATTCGAATCATTCACAGCCCTACAATCAACTAATTAATATGCATTATATTTATGAAAAAGAGAGCAGAGGGTAAGAGAGAACCATTAGCAACAAGTAAGAGGGCGAGGAGAACAATCAACTTTTGAGAAGCCATTTCTTGTGAGCTAATGTTTTGTAGTCGTACGGATATATACAGATACACATAATGCTCATCTTTTCACCTGTATATATATAGATTGCAAACAGTAGTAAAAATTGAAACAAGAGAAATTTAATTAATGCAATATCACCATATAATTATTAAGGAAAAAAAATGTTAGATTTAGTCATTTATCTTTGGCAATGTTAGATTTAGTCATTTATCTATCAATTTGCGTAAATTTAGTCTTTTAGCTTAATTTAAGACTCTTTTGCCCTTTGATGATAAAGGTAATAGTCCATCTTAAACTCTTATATCATTCTAGGTGAGCATTAGTTACGAGAAGCAAAATGAATGGATATATATGGACTAAAATTAATTTTGAAAAGCTGTGTAGGGGTAAAATTGTCCAAAATTAGATTGAAAAACTAAAATCAAGCAATTTTGAAGGTTTCCAACAGGTAAATTTAAAGGACTAAATAAATAATTTTTCCTAATATTAATTATGGAAAGTAAAATCATTAAGATTGATTACCTATAACATTATTCTAATTACGAAGAATTTAAAGATATAAAAGAAAATAATGTAATTAGCTGATGTGTAAATTAAGTCAGTTTACATAAATTATACATGGAAGATAATTTGCAAATTCTAATCCTGAACTAGCAAGATAGTGATTATTTTCTGATATAGTTTTAGTAGGTAAAGTATTATCCCATTATTGTAATAGAATTCAATTATAATATATGGTGTATATATATATATATATGTATATAACTGTGCTTATTATACCAAACATTATTGAGCCGCGCGCATTTAATTAGAATCGAATCGATCTTGATTTAATTCTAAATTATAATAATTTTAAAAATTTTAATTATGAATAAGAATCTTTGATTTGTAACTTATCCTTATTCGCACTTTGTAAATTAATATTATTAGTATAAATTCCATTAATATTTTGGATACACGTACTTAGCACATATCTTTTCTATTAAATAATTTAAGGTATAATTAATGAGAATTACATAAAAAATTAAATAAAAAGTGTACCGGACGAAAAATACAATTTTTCAAAAAAGAAAATACTTTTAATTTGTAGATTTTTCTTGCAATATAATCCATTATCTATGGACTCAATGTCAGTAACAGCCCAAGCTGGCCTAAATTCTCATAATTAGCCAGAAAATTGAAAGTATTGGCCTGATTGTGGGAAAATTCAAAAATTTCAAGAATCTTGCTGGGTAAAAGCATAAATAGGGGCAAAAAGTTGGGATTTTTAGGGTAAATCGAAATAGAACAGTGTTCAATACCAAAATCTATGTATTTTTTTTATATATGTAAATAGGTTTTCTGGACAAATCTTTAATTTTCCAGCTAATCGTCAAAGTTTAGACTAATTAAATTTATTTAAAATTAGTTCCAAGGCAATTAATAATGGTCCAAATATGCAGACAAAAAAGGATGAAATTTTGAGATAAAGAACGTAGAATTGAGGTCAAAAATATATTTTTATGTGACACTGAATCAAATTACATTCAACATTTATCTGCTCACTTTTAAGGTTGTTGTGATTGTACATAATTTTTCTATAATTTTAAAAGTTAAATCTAGTGTCCCTGAAGCTTATTTGTCTAACAAATAGTTGAATGAAAATTCATATTTACCACCGATTGACTTATAACTGATTTCCTGCAGGTCAACTAAATCTTTTCTAACCAAACTACTCTTATAAATCTTCACACACTAATGCATGTGAAGAAGTATGTTTTCATCCTTGTTAGACAAAAGCAAATGTTTAGTACTAGATATAATTTTTCAAATCACAGATAATTTACGTGTAATTAAATTAAATATTAAGAGAGGGAATGTAATTATCCTTATAATAATAAATTAAGAAGACTGGAAAAGAAAAAAGTTAATTAGAGACCACTAATTAATATACCGGAATTTTCCGTGACTTTATCATTCAAAAATAATAATTTTATATAACCAAATGTGATGCAACTCTTAATTAGCGTGAGATGAGAAAGTTGAGCAGGCACTCTAAATAAACATTGATTTTTTCCCCACTATAAATCATCAATATAATTTAAAAATTATAATAAAGCAATATTATCTACCACGATTAATTAATATTGCCACAGTTTTAGCTATGATAAAAAAATTACCACGATTTATAGATATGACTATAATATTTTGACCCCATTAACAAAAACATTAATTAATGACCGTTGTATGGAAATATTGTTAATTTGTGTTTGCAATTTTTTTTTCTTTTGATCATAACAATTAATCACAATGAAAAGTCATACTTGTTTTGATGGGATACAGAGAATTCAATCTCTTTGTATAATAATTCATGATTGATCAAATACGCACGCGCACATATATATATATATATATATATATATATATATGGAGGGAATTATTTGTAATGAAAAAAAGACGGTATTAATTATAAGAATTAATAGGAGTAACTCTATTATTTCAATGGAATCTTGAAATCTTCTACACCCCCTCTGTTTTCTTCAGCGTGTTATGTTGTTGAGCAGCAAGAGTAGCAGCATGGGCATGGGCATGGGCGTCCCTAATACAAGCGCAGAAACCCTGATAACATTTTAACGTAGCATCAATACATACAACTAAATCTCTACAATCATCCACCGTCTTGCATGGCACATCCTGACCGTAGCTTCTTGTTACCACTGTCAACCAAAACAACAAATTAGATATGCACATCATCTCTAAAAACTACGCACGCTTGTTTTAAAAAATAGTCCCATAACTTATAAAAAAAATATTATTTTTAATTTTTCTACCAATTTTCGTCAAGAAATTGATGAAAAAAACCCACATGGAAATCACATAGCTATTATCTTTCCAGAATGAAGGAAAACGACAATGTGACTTGTATGTAGTTTTTTCGTCAATTTCTGACTTGAGTTGGTAAAACGACTAAAAATGAGAATGTTTTTAAAGTTATGAAATTATTTTTGAAAATTCTATAAGGCTGTAATTTATGGGACCAAAAATATAAATAATTAGGAAACATGCATCGGATATAATTCAATATAAATTTCTCATTTTGTGTATGAAAAAGAGAGAAGTGGAAAGAAGAAAAACCATTGGCGATAAGGAAGAAAGTGAGGAAGCAAATCAACTTTTGAGAAGCCATTTCTTGTGAGGTAAAGGTAATAATTAATGTTTTGGTATTTGTATAAAACTGTTGTACGAATGTTATGCTAGCTACTCACATGCACGTATTTATAGATTAGAAAAAAAATTTAATAAAAATGGAAATAAAATTAGAAAAAGGCAATTATTAACTTTTAAAATATTACTGATAGAATTATTAAGTCACTTTTGATCAGCATCGAGTCAATTATGGAGATTTGTGATTTGAACTCTTTGTTTTTTTTTTTTTTTATGAAGAAAATTTCTCATTGGAAATTTAATTAATATATGATAAATTCTGATTCACTCAATCACAGGTATAATAACATCGATCCATATCCTATTAGGGTTTGTAAATCAAGGAATTACTGATGCTGATAAATTTCAAATTTTAGAGTACCTATCAATTAGACTTTCCTATTCCCTTTGAAAATTCTGCTGATAAAGAAAAAAATAATCCACAGAGTAAGCACATGATCATATAAATTTACTTGCTGCACATTATATAGGAGACTCCAGGAACCAATCTTCATGATCATCAGTAATTTAATTTATTGTTAGTTCTAT
Source organism: Sesamum indicum (assembly GCF_026168435.1). Lineage (NCBI taxonomy): Eukaryota > Viridiplantae > Streptophyta > Magnoliopsida > Lamiales > Pedaliaceae > Sesamum > Sesamum indicum. Next base: position 14,831,586 of record NC_142657.1, read on the forward strand.
AATTTAATAATGCTTCACTTAGGCCCAATTTGGTGCATAATTAATTATTAATTATGATAAAAGTCCATTTTAAGATAATTGATTTTATAAAAAATTATTATATTTAACACAATTTCATAATTAATAATGTGAAAGTAAGTCGTACCGGAATGTTTTATAGTAATTTGTTGTTATTTCGTCTCAAGAAAGTAGTTATTGATTTGAACTCTCGATATATTAAATCAGTCTTTAAATTTAAAGGTGTTGAATGGTGTAATAAATTTCGTACTATAAAAAATAAAATAAAAACCACATTATGTTTCCATTTTCTTTTATTTCACCAGCATTTAACAAGCAAAATAAACTACATCGTTAATTTAATTAATGGAGCTGTATGTATTCAATTTCAGCCTTGCAGTTGCAGGTCTTCTTTCTGCGCAGTTGCTTCCTGAGCCTGAGCAGCAGAACCTAGATGGCGCTGGCAAACACAAGTGTTCAAATAGCAAACCGGCACACCATCACAGCAATCGGGTGCGAGTTTACTGATGAAATGCGAGAGGAAGTGGAAAACTTTGAATGCAAACTGAAAGTTGAGAGAGAGCCATGAATGTCTCCGAGATTTTCTATTGATCACTGTAAATTTTTTGTCTCAGACAACTTTAAATAGAAGATATTTTCCACATGTGTAACTAACAAAAAACTAGAGTAGACTTGCAGAATTGGTTCATCGATCACTTATGATCTATATATATGGATGAAGAGAGATATAATATTAATTATGATAATATTCAACAAGATGCATGTTGTAATGAGATATTTTGTGAACCTTGTTTCATAGAAAAGTAATTTCTCAAAACAAGATTGTTGGGTTAATTGCAACTTATCCCCTTTTGAAAGAAATAAAAGCAAAGTACCTTTTGTTTTCTTGAAACTAGTCATCGTGACATATAATAACTGTGTGCATATTGTTGTAATTTTTTTTAATTATATAAGAAAATTCATAAATTAGGTTGAGAAAATGAGAAGAAGTGATTTGTCCCAAATAAGAGAATGATGGGAAAAGTAAAGGAATTGATAAGTAAATAAGAACTTGAGGGTCATTTATAAAGGGGCTTACAAATAAGCAGCAAAAAAAAGCATAGAGTTGAGGGGATTTATTTCCGTAGGTGAAGATCACCTTAGCTCGAACTTGTTCAAAGTAAAGATTGCAAGCGGAAGACCAGGTAACATCCCAAGGCGTCCGTAGGTGGAATGAGGGAATCCGAATTATGAACAAGTTCCTAGTCACTTTAATGGGAAGCTAAGGCTACGAGACGGCGGCCATTGCTCTACCAAAGTCTAACAAGAAAAGTTAGGCGTGAGTTTGATACATTTATATCTCATAGTCCCGACATAGAAAGTTTATTGGAATAATAAGCTCCTTATATTAAGTTCAAGTTTAAAGTTGTGTTTGAAGTGTTATGGAGACTTGAGTGAACATGAAGTTGCCCCACCACATGATTGAAAGTGCAACAAGTAATAAATTAAATATGAGTGGAAGTGACATAGAGCAGCATAGATGACCGTATTTCAAATTGCTCAAGTAGTTCTTTTCTTGGGAAAAATTATATGTAGCAGCAATCTACAGGGGAGTACGATGATAAATGAATATCAGAGGCTAGGAACAATTTACATATTCACACTCCCTTCAGGGATCCAAAAATCCAAAGAACAATAAACAAGAACTATTGTTGTTTGCCTGTAATGGACTGCAAAGTAGTCATAGTCTACAAACTACATTTGCAATAAGTATATACTCATAGACAAGGCAGGTGGGTTGTGGTGTGGGAGCATCATGGTGGTGTTAAGCTGCCAAGATCAACTTCCGGCAGGTTTGAAGACGGCAAGTCTTTTTGGAAACAAATGTGCTGCTAAAATTGATAGCAAGAGAATGAGAGTTGCCATGAGTAGATACATTCGTCGAGATTTACCAGTTTCTACCGAGCTCTCAGCCTCCAGTTTCAAAACTAAGTTTCTGCTGTGGCTTGCAGAACTGGAAAACACTGTTTGGTTCTCGTTGGACAAAGCATCCACTGCTGATTTCTGCACCTGTTGACATATTCCAATTGCAAAATATTAGTAATAAATAATTTTCTTGACATGGACAAACTCAAAGAAGTTTAGTTGTTCGCTTTACATGGAGATTTGAGGGATCACAAAGGAGAAACCTGCCTGGACACTTTCTGATGAGACCTCAGTAACCTTTAATGCAGAAGTTTTTGCAGACTCACGATCAACCGAATCAAGCGCAGATGGTAGTAACTCTTTATCATCATGACTCCGGTTGTCTTGCAGAATTAGAGATGTATTATTCTGCTCTTTCTGTAATTTCTCTCTTAACAATTTGTTTTCCTTTGTCAAATAGGTCAACTGCACTGAATTAAGTCAAATCAGTTTTTATTTTACTCATGTGCACTTTCAGACAACCAAAATCACAGACAAGATAGCAACAATAATCACAAGTGAAAAAACTGCACCTGTTTCTGTATGCGTTCCCTCTCCACTGCTAGTTGCATAACCATATCCATAATTAGACCAGTTCTTATACTGATGTCTTTTGCACTTGATCTTTTCTCAAGAGTAACTTGGTCCAAAGATATCTCCATGAATTCCATTCTAGATCTTAGAAAATCTAATTCTTTGTTGAGTTCTGAATTTGTTTCAGACAGTATAACACATCTCTCTTCAGCACTCTCTGTCTTATTTTCAGCTTTCGCAACCTTCTGTCTCAGTTCATCGATTAAGGTTTCCATGTCCCAAATGGCAGAATACAACATGTTCTGCTGCTCTTGGCTTGCTTCAGAAGATGCCCTTGAATGTTGAAGTTGGATATCCAATTCCCTCAATTGCTTCTCAAGTAAGCTTACCTTTTTTGTATTGCTATCATTACTACCTCTGAGGAATTCAAGCTCTTCTGTCAATTCCAGGTTCGAGTCTGTTAATTGAGTAACTTTTTCATCGGCACTCCCTGCCCGACTTTCTGCAGCATATGGCTTCTCTCTTAAAGACTCTATTTCTCCTTCCATTACTCTAAGTTGCTGCTCACTGGTTTCACAGGCAACACTGGCCTCAATAAGCTCCAATTCCGTTCTACTGAGCCTTTGTTCTAGCATTTGAACTCTTTCTCTTAAACCTGTTACCTCAGCATTATCAGCAACAAGCTGCACAATGCTGCTGTTGAGCTTCTCAATTAAAGCTTCCTTCTCGTTTAACTCATGAATGCAATATTGCAGTTTAGATTTATATTCTTCTTCTCTCTTGTCTGAACTACTAACGTCGGAGTTAACAACCTGAAGTTTCCCCAGCATTTCTTTTGAAATTCCCATCAGTACTTCGGCTTCATTATCCGCTTCCAAGAACCGACCCCAAGCTACCTCGGCTGCCTCTTCCATGCAGACTGCAACACGATCTATTAACTGTATCTTTAACTTCAAATCTTCCTCGTTCTGTTTGAGCTCCATCAACTTGTTTTCTAGTTCCAGTTCTCTTGCAAGAGATAGTTCCAACATTCTGAGAACACGTCTTTTTTCAGATGTCAGTACGCCAGGCTCCCATTCTGAGGTTGCTAAGTGAAGTTCTCCTTCCACACCCATATCCAAGTCATGCTTATCTGTTTATTACAAGAATATATTACTGAGAAACGACGAAAATCACATAAAGAATAGATGTATGAGTTGAGGTGACAATTCGGCAAGACTTACACTCATTTTGCTTGAAAAAGAATGAGCTCATCTGCAACTTAGCTAATTGAATCTTCATCTCCAGGAGACGCTCTTGCGGGCGTTTCAGTAAATCCTCAGAATCATGCATTTTTCTCGCCAGCCCAGTAAACAATTCTGCTGAATTTTCACAAGAAGATATCTTGGTAAGGGTATCGACAATTAGATCTTGAAGATCAACCACTAGACCATCTAGCTCTCTCAGCTCAAAGTTCAGTATGGCAAACAGTAGATCCAATGTGAAAGCCTTCTCATAAAATTCTGCAGACACGTTATTGTTTTCAAAATCAATAGCTTCAGTGTCATTTTCACCGGCTAAGACGAGCAGTAAAAGGTGCTCCAAGTTTGCTAACTTCTCAGTCAAGTAGGCTAAGGTCATATCCACTTCAGAAGATACTCGTAAGGCATTCTGTAATTCTTCACCGTCCTCAATGTTGTATGGGAACCCTTCATGCACAAACTTTTGCTTATCCAGATCAGCAATATCAGACACAAAAACAGCTGCATCATCACTCACCATTCTTATGCTGTTGTCATCAGACACCACAAAAATAGAGCCAAAAAAAGAAATCACTAATCACCTCATAAAAACAGAAACTAATGACATTGAATACAACTGGCTTGCGTCTAGCTGCCCGACATAAAGTTAACTGATGAGACAAAACCAAATGAACCATATAAAGGCATTCACGGCAAGTAATTGTTCCTGAAGCCTGATCCAAAGCAAATGAAACCAACCATTACTATCATACACAATAACAACAAGTTAAGAACACGATTTTCGTCAGAAAAGATTCCATCTTGGACTATGCTAAAGCTGAGAAACACCAGAATAATTCTACCATCAACCCAAAGCCCAAAATCACAAGAAACAGAAAGTCAAGAAAAATCAGGCAGTTTTACCAAAACTTCTCCTTAAGGCTAACATTCATCACTGTTCCACAGATTTCTGAAATCTGAACTAAGGTTTACACTGCTGATCTAATGCAAACTTGAACTACATATCTTGATTACTGGAGCAAACTTACATACAAAGAAGTACAAAGAAATGAATAATCAAAGCTAAAATAAACAGCATAATCCACCAGAACCACAAAAAACAGAGAGCAATTATCAACATTCTTGATCAAAGGCAAGAAACTAAACTTTTCAATCTGCATTTCTTTCACACAGAATTCTTGGCTGAAACAAAGATTAAACTGCATACCTTGAGAAACTAACTTTGAGGGTCTTCTTGAATTACTGCCCCCAGTGCAGTGAGGAAATCGTATTCACGATTCTTAGTTGATTACAGTTGGTTTAGGCAACTCCAGAGTTGTCAAAATCTCGTGAATCTTGGCAGAACAGAGGTCAACTTCAGAGAGTTGGTGGATCAATGTATGCAGCTTTGTTGTGTAGTTGGATAGAAATTCTTTCAGCAAATTGAATTTAAATTAATTACATGGTAAGAAGAATGTCATTAGCAATATGATTCGTCTATCATTATTTTATCATAAACGCATTCCTCAATTAGCACTAATTTTGCATTTAAGGTTAAATAATAATAGTGATGAAATGTTCTTTATTGGTTGTTAACCCAACTTACCAATCATTAAACCAAACAACGTAAGTGACAACAAAGTACAACAGGAATGTTGGTGGGGGCCCCCATTCACGCTTTTCTATGGATCTCCGTAGGTGAAGACGTGAAGTGAAGTTGATGCGACTTCTTTCCTGTATTGAGTTGCATATTTCCTTTTCACTATAAAACTAATATAAAATTACCCAGGAATTAGAACCATGTTTATATCCTATCAATTACGTATTATTAGATAATAAATCATTGTTATCATCATATATTAATTTAATAATTTATAATTTATGTGAGTATAAATTTATATAAGTTCAATGTCTGGACAAAATAATGATTTATCCAATGCTTAATTTAAGTAATTATGGATATCAATAAATATAAATAAAAAAATAACATCTTTTCCAAAAGGATAGTTTTGAGAAAAATAATAATTTTGCAAACTTTATATATATATATATATATATATATTTGCACATGGTCCGTTTGTGACTTTTCATGATAATCTTGATTTATTTTATTTTTTATGATTGATGTGTATCTGTATCCAATAACATCACATTATTCAAAAAAAATTTATGAAAATTTTAATATTAAAGAATGACTAACCTGCAAAATAAAATTAGCACACTTAACAGTTTTTGATTACTGAATAAACATTTGTGAAAACTTGAAATAACGTAAAAATAATGGTGTAATAATTGAAATGACTTGATAAAATATTGAGATAAAATATTGAGATAAAATGAGAATAATCATGTGAAGTATAAAAATGTGCAAGAAGCTTGAGGAAAATAGAGAGAAAAGAGTGAGTGGGAGTCAATGATACTTGCTACTATTATGGCTGCGCAATAACCTCTATTTATAGGCAATTAAGAGTATAATTCGAAAGTGATTGCAGCGTACGATATCCTGTATGAAAGTTGCATGAGGTAGCTAAATAGCAAAAAAAAAAAAAACCTACAATTTGGACTTATAGAGAATGGAATATGACCGTTTGAATAAGTCGTACGTAGTTAACGCAAATTTTGCAGACTATGTTTTACCTATTGCTGCTAGGTCAGCCACCGTAGATCTAGAAGAAGTTTGTTCAAAATTTTTCGATATGATATCTCAAGGTTTTGGAAAATGTATGACGTGTCATCTCTGCTGTCTATTGAGTCATATTGATATATCAAGTTTGTTTTAGGGCCTGTCAAGTTAGTATAATAGATTAACCATGGGCTTGATACTTTGCTTATAGGGCAGTGAGATTGGACTTACTGACCTGTTTAGTGAGGGTCCACTTTCTTTATTTTGGATTTTAGAAAAAAGTATTGAGAAGTATTAATAATATTTTTTTTCTTTTATTGTCTACAAACAAATAAGGGCCCATGCAACAATCTATTAACAATTCTTTAAATAGAATATAATAATAATTAAAAAAAAGAAAAAGAGTCTATATGGGTGGGCCATCTTATATTGGTCTGACCATCTTGGTATTTTATTTTTGGGCCCAAACCATAAATTCGGCTGGATTATATCATACTGGGCCAGGCGCAGCTATTATCATGCTAAACCCCAGATGGAGTCCAGAATTATTGGGCTTAAAGGTGGTTGCTTGCCATTTGATCAAGCCCAAACAGTTTTTAGGCCCATTTCTGTGGAATATGAAAGAACCCTAGAAAGCTTATGATTACTTGTTAACGAAATGCAAATATATGGAAGGTCCGTATTCGAATTTTAGGTGTATGTGTGTGTAATAAGTGTATGAGTATTAAAAACTGAAAAGGCAAATGTATAAATGAAGATAAAGTATTTTAATAATGACACCTTATTTTTATGAAAAATGAGTCACGAGTTCGAAGCTCAGAAAAAAACTGAAGAACCAATTTTGATCTTCTCCTTAAGGGAGGAAAAAAGCATATGCAAACACTCAAAAAAAAGAAAATGAAGTTTTTTCTATACATTATAAATAACCACGACTTTAAAATTATAGTAAATCAATACTATTAGTTACAGTCAAATAAAATTAATATAAAAATTTAAATTTTTACCACAGTTAATCAATATTTGTCATGATTCTTAATTATGACCAATATATTTATCATGATTTTAGTTATGACTAGTGTTTTAGCCTCAACAGTTAATTATCACTGCGGACCGCGATTATTTTATACTTGTCATGATATTTTTGTTTAATTGCAATAATTAATTGTAGCAAAAAAATCATATTATTTGAATGGGCTGTTGTTAAATCATCATATGAGAATTTTGATCATACATTAACTCATTTTATATTTGATCAAACATAAACGAAGCCGATTAACTTCAAATTTTCAGCTGGACCAAACTTTATCCAGAGGGCAAACCTAACAACAATTTTCGTCCCAAATCAAAAACCCTAATCAAGAGGGTGAGTAGACATCCAACTAAAATGTGTTTCATCTATCCCACAGATTTGGGATAGTTAGGCAAATCTTTTTGGTGGGGTTTGCACAAATTAGGTTAAATCGAAAGGTACATTACTTTTAATCCTGTCCCAATTGATAGTAATTTGTGATAACATAATTATTGTACTCGTCCATGTCCCCATCTTTGATGATTAAGAGGGGTTGTGACAGCGACACCACTGTTCCCTTTCATAAAAAGTCACCCAAAAATAATTCACCTGTCACTCTCATCTTCCTGACCTATGCTATATGTATGTCCTGTCTTTGATGTAAGAGAAATTTTAACTCTAATCGAAGTGATCGAATCTGAAATAATTATAAAATAAATATAATATATTTGATACATTATACAGTTTTGATAAAGTGGTTAATCACATGATAAATATATCACACTTGCTCTTTAGTTGATTTGACTCAATCGAATCTGATTTGAGTAAGAATTTTCTCTAAATACTATTAAGAATCCGCCTACATTGACCTGACGAATAATTCCATATCTAATTCAATTGAATAACAAAAAAGACGTATACAATTAGTTTTGAATTGGAACCACATCAAATAACTGTAGAGCAAATCCAACATAAAAAAGATGTCTCGTTCTTCAGTCGAGGTGCAAGTGAAATTAGTTGAGTTTTAAGTGAAGCGTATAAATTTTGTGCGTTTAATAAAGAATGTACCAAGAATGAAAACAAGAAAAATTGTAGCGAATTTTTGTTTTAATTAAGATTTTCCGACCAAAATTGGTTCCATATAATAAAGTGGAAAGTAAAAAAAATACTGAGAATATATGTTTGGATTTTTTATAAATTACGCGCATGATTCAATGGGTCGTATCTTATTTTTATTCATCTTATATTGGTAAAAATTACAATCGAACGGAAATTTAAAATATATCTGTTTTTTAAGGAAAAAATTGAAAAACATTTGAAAATAAAACCAAACAAATGAAGCATCCGAAGTAGAATCAAAGAGTAATTGGGGGGAAAATCATTAATTTACCTTTTTCTCTCACCTGCATGTTGAGTAATCATATATACTTTGATGAAATTCACAAAAAATTAAGGTTGGTGAATTGTCATGTCCATAGATTGTGATTCCCTCCCACGTACCTTAATCACCATGAAACATTTGTATCTGTGTACTTTTTTTTGTATTAAAGCAAAGAGGGTTTTAATTATTGGATTGAATTTATGTGGGCACAAATTAACATTACAAAGTCCAGCCAACAAATGTTGAAATAGAAAGTTACAAGTGCTGAGATTCATGTGTTGCTTGCAATATTTTCAATATGGACCATACTATATTTATGTAGAGTAGATATCATGACATGCATTTGAACATGCAATGTCATCCCATGTTTGTTACTGCTCAACATTCTTGATTCATCCACTTATATACTTTCATGTTAAGTACATAAAATAAATGGGTTATATGCAAATATTCATGTGATTGTTGAAAAGTTCAAAAAAATCTCCTATAAAAAAATATACAAAAAATCTTTTTGGCAGCTAAAATGTATTTTTGATCCCATAATTTAGGTTATTTGGCGTTTTCGTTATTTAATTTTTCAAAATAGTATTTTGTTCCTATATTTTTTTAATTTTTGTGATTTGAGTTGTTTTTTCGTCGGAAAAATGCATGTACCTCTCAAATGACATTTAAGATTAAGGCTTTTGTTTCTATTGATCAATGCATTTCTTCCAGTATTTTTATCTTTTATTTTTTTTTATAATAGCATTTGGTTCTATATCTTTTTAATTAACTGTCGTTGTCTCAGTCTTTTTCTCGTTAGAGTTCACTCTTCTCGTCGGTGGAGGTGAACTCCGACGAACAAAATATCTAAAATTGTAAAAATTAAAAGATATATGACCAAAATCCTACTCTGAAAAATTAAAAAATGAAAACGCCAAATAACCTAACTTATTGAATAAAAGTTGCATTTAATCCAAAATAATATATATAATATGTGCAGGAAAATTGCATTACAGATGGTTGTCCATGAGTGCTGATTCCGACCCATCAAAATTTCAGATCAATAATTAGATTATTTTCAATTCTCTCCTCTCTCTCTCTATATATATATATGTATATATATGAGTGTGTGGAATAGAAAAGAGGATGAGAAAAGAAAAATATATGTAGCAATGTATATATACACTGGAAATAGCTGTTGTGAATCTAAAGTACTTTCCGAATAAGTGGGTTTGACTAAAAGTTGATGAACACAGAAAATTCATATATAATTGGCATGCAATAAGTGATCATAAGATTCATTAATACCTTTGTTTTAGTTTAATGTAATATAATATAATACGCACATATTTCTATAGTTTTGTAACAAAGTACAATAATGGATTTGACATAATTCAACCTCCCAAACGTGCTTCCTCTAATTCATTAAACCTCAAAACCATCTTCACTTTATTAAAATTTCCACAACATGTGTGAGTGTGCGTGCATATGCATATATATATATATATATATATATATACATGGAATAATATATTTATTTTTTGAGATTTGATGGATGTAATTATACATATATTTTATATAGTTTGAAAAATTATATTTATAATTTCTAACGTGTGGTTTTGTCTAACACATAGATTCTTTCACTAATTAAATTCACGTATTCTGTTGATATTAGCAAAACAATACGATAAAAATTCATATTAATTTACCCCAGATTGATTTACTCTATTTATTGCAAGACAAACAAATATTTTCTAACCAAACAACACTTATGAGGGTGAAGATGTATCTTTTCACATGTATTAGCACGTTTTAAAGATGTATAATGGTTGTTTGATCAAAAAAGAATTTTTCGATATGTAATAAATAAATAATAAAGTAATTGGGGGAATATACAATTTTTCATTCAATTTTTAATTAATTGATAGATTTATTTATCTGAAGAAAAAAAATATAAGGGTACTATTTATAATTTTTTACACAATATAAAATTTTACGTGTAATTATATTCAACACTCAGAAAAAAAAGGCGTAATTATTCCTTTATATATATATATAGAGAGAGAGAGAGAGAGAGTAATGATCATGAAACAGGCTTTGATTTTATGTTAAAGAATTGTATAGAGATCTCGAATCCCCAACTCAAATTCCATGTTGCAACGAAGGGATTTGGTATTTTGCTTTGTTTTTTTTTTTAAAAAAAAAAGAAATAAAAATAAAAAATAAAACGCTTTCCCGAAAAGAAGAGCCAATGCCAACCAAGAACCAACTCTCTCACTCCCACATTATTTATGAATATTATTCTTTTACTTGTACAACACTAATCAACAAGGACCCAATAAATAAATCACAAAATCCCACGTGGCCACTCCCCATTGGCGGTGTTCTTGGCTTCTTCATATATTAATTTGACAAAAAATTAAAAAAAAAAGGCCCCTAAGGAATCTAATCAACTTTTCTTTATAAAGTGGAGGTGGGTTGGGTTGTTTTTATTTCATCGTCTTATTCTTTATACTATCTTCTTCTAGATTTTTGTCCATGGTTTCTTGTGCATGTAATCTACACATACGTACACGTATTTTATACTTCTTTCTCATAGTATATATTGTATTTCCGATTAAATATTCAAAAATTTGATTCTAAATAGTAATGAACGAATTCTGAACATATTTCATTATTTTGTAGTACCCTTGTGAATATCTCGCTAATATAAAAAGTTTTTACTATGGAGAGGGTGTTTGGACAAGTTTATGGACTTTTACAACAGTTCATAAGATGCTATGCAGTGTTTTGTATATTTTTTAGGAAAAAATATCATAAGCTATAAAATAAGATGTTAGAAGTTTATAAACTCTTTTAAAAAAAATAAGGAATTCTCGACTTATTTCTAAGATTTGAATAAAAAAAAATTAAAGTAATTATAAGTTTGTCATTGCTAATATTTTATAAGCCCCATAATATAACTTATTTTATCGAAATACTTCATTAATTTATTTTTAAAACAAGATTTAACATTTATAAGCTTTAAAAGTATCTTATAAAATATATGAGTATATAAGATTTTTAAAATAAATTTAGCCAAACAACTTCTAATTCGATACTCGATTTTTGACTAGCCAGCATTAATGTTTACAGCTTCTATCAATATTTTCAGAAGTTGGACTAGAAATCGAATCAATTATGTTATTGGGTACCTGAATCACTAATCTGAACGTTCGAACATAGTTAAAAAAATTCGGTTGACTCGAATCCTATTGTACATAATATTAGAACAACAATAAAAAAAATTACTATAATTTAAACAATTCATATTATATAAAATGCTATAATTTACACAATTAGAACAAAATTCAATAGATATTTACAATTTATACAAAAACACTTTAGAACGAAAGTGCTATAAAATGCATAATATTATAAACAAATATTATAATTGATATATATATATATATATATTTAAATTTACAAAAAAAGTGCAATTCATTAAACAAATTTTCAGCTTTTTAAAGTCAAAAACTGGTTTTGACCAATTACCAAACAGACTAATTCTGACCACAACGAATTTTACTCCATGAACCATTTGGGATATATGGTCGATTTTCAATTACACTGGTCGAGCCAATTCTGAAAACTATGGCTTCTTGTGAGGAATATCACTCTAGAAAGTTTTTGGTTATCCTGAACTAATTGAAAGACATCTTACTTTATTCAACAGTGCCCTATTCATACGTTTAGCTACACCATTTTGCTGAGGGGTGTAAGAGGTGGTTTTATGTCTTTTTATTCCATATTTATCACATAGTTCAGAAAATTATTTATTGCAAAACTCAAGTTCATTATCTGTTCTTAAAGCCTTAAGCTTTTTACCAGTTTGATTTTCAACAAAGTTTTTTCAATTTTGAAACTTTTCAAAAACCTCTGATTTTTGTTTCATAAGAAACACATACTTTTCTGAAAAAATTATCTATAATTGAAAGAAATATTTATTACCACCATGTATTTCAATATTAGCAGGACCCCATACATCTGCATGCACATAATCCAAAATGCAGTTTGAAGTAGTAGGAGTTGGGTAAGAGGAGGAAGGAAAATGCACCTTGTGTTGTTTTCCTAAAATGCAGTCATCACAGAAGTTTAAAGCAGAAGGTTTTTCATGTAGAAAATCATTTTTATTCAATATCTCAAGTCTTTTAAAACTAATATGACCTAGTATGCCATAGGTCAGACTTGTTTTTCGTGGAAACATTTCCAAAAAAAGAATCATATTTAACTGTGGATAAATTCAAATTTTTTCTTTTTACAACTTTAAAAATGGTTAATGAACCCTTGGATATTTTCATGACCCCCTTACCCCATTTCCCTTCCAACCCTTCTTCCTCTAGGGCTGAATATGATATCAAATTATGAGCAAGGTCTAGGACATATCTAATATTTTTTCGGGTAATTTTTGAACCATTTTCAAAAGTAAGACATACATCACCATAGCCAAGAACATGACATAATTTATGATTAGCCATTGACACTGATCCTAATTTTTCAGGTTGAAAATTCATCAAAATTTCTTTGTAAGGAGTCATATGAAAGGTATAGCCGGAATCAACAAGCCATTCAAATTTATTCAAAGAGTTCTCAACAAAATTAATATCAGAAACCATATACACTTCATCTGAAGTTTCTTCAGTAACATTAGCATAATCATTGTGAGAATTCTTTTTGGGTTTCTGACAATCTTTTATAAAATGACCTCTACCCCCACAATTATAACACCTAAAGTTCTTTTTAGTGTTTTTATCATCATTCGTTTTATTATTGTTGTTATTACGATATTTAGTCCTAGAAGGACTTCTACCCCTGCTTCTACTACGACTCTTACTATGTTTTTTGAATTTAAAATTATTGTTATTATTTCTAGATTTAGATCTACCTCTTACAAAATTCACTTCATTATTACTGGAACTAGAAACATTTGATTTCAAATCTATTTCTTTGCTTTTTAAACCACTAATTTTAGTATCTAAACTCACATTATCTCTACCATTAATTGTTGCTTTAACATCACCATAGGATTCTGGAATAGCATTTAACAGAACTATAGGTGTATAATCATCAATATTTTTATCTCCAGTAAGTTTAATATCTTGAATTAACTTAGTAAAATCATCAAGATTTTCTTCAATATTTTTAGAAAGATCAAGCTTATATCTAAAGAATTTTTTCAAAAGAAATAATTTACTAGGAAGTGATTTTTCAGTAAAAAGTTCCTCCAATTTATTCCAAAGATCTTTTGCAGTATTTTGGTTTCCAACTTTTCGAATCACAGAATCAGACAAATTCAAAATGATAGAAGAATAAGCATACTCATCATTTTCAAGCCATTTTTCTTTAGATATATTTTCAGAATATTTTCCATCTATAGCTTTAAATATTTTTTGTTGTATTAAAATGCCTTTAATCTTTTGTTGCCAGATAGAAAAATCAGATTTACTATCAAAGTGTTGCAAGTTATAACTAGCCATTATCAATAGATAACAGAAAATCAACAGATCACATAATATCAACAAGTGGCAGAAAATAAAACAGAGGAGTAAAAACAGATATAACTGGGACCTTGACTGTCCCTCAAGCCAGATACTCGACGGCTTCTAGAGTCCGACCAGGTGAGGACAACAGTAAAGGATTGGGGTACTGTGACTGTGAAAAAAATAAAGGAGTTAGGGTTAGAAAGATATTACCGTTTGTGGCGTTTTTAGAGCCAGAGACTCAACCTAGGGCTCTGATACCACTGTGAGGAATAGATCGTTCTCCAGCAATAGTACAATACAAAAAATTAACATAAACTTTACAAATTATTACAAGCCTTTCTATAACAAATTACAATGATCCTATAAATAAAAAATAAGGATACAATAACCAAATCAGGAAACTGTAAAAGAAGAGAGGAAGGGGACATATAACAGTTTCAGATAATGGATCAGAAGCCAAAGACCCAAAGCCTACAGAGGCCAAAGGCCACAACCTTTCTTACGGTTGTTCGAATCACACAAAAGCCACTAAGGCTTTCAGACCACAAAGGTTCCACAGAAATCCACCAAGGAATCACCACAAAGGCTTTAAACAAGAACCACAAAGGTTTTGCCACAGAGGTTTTAGAGTACTTCAGAGAAGGGAGGAAGAAAACAGAGGTATGAACTTAGTGTGTTAACCATGAACCAACACGAACCAGCCATTTAAAGAGGCTGGCAATTAATGGTCCATTAACAATCATTTCTGGAGAAGTGAAGAGCACAGAAGACAAAGGGGTTGGGGAGGACCCAAAGGGTCGTCTGGGAAGAGGAAGGAAAGCAGACGGCGAATTAGGGGTGAGGGGAAATTATGGTTAAGAAATGAGTGAAAGGGGTTAAATATAAAGCAATCGGGTCAAACCTTTCATGGGCCGGGTTGGTGGATAAGTGGGACAATGGGCCTAAGTGGATTCGGCCTTCCAGTAAGAAAGGCCCAGCCAATGGTTTGGGCCATATTTCTTTACACTTCTATTAGTCCAATCAAATTTTTACGAGTAGGGCTTCCAGTATAACATAATCGAACAGATCCAAAGTGCACTATTTCAAGTAAAAAAAGTTCAAATAGCTAATACCACCCTATTATATTTATTAATATATTTTTAAAAATGATATTGCATAGCACTATATATATATATGTATTAATCTAAGTATATAAAACGAAAAGTGGGAGGTTTATTAGTTTGATTTTTTTTTTTCTTTTCTGAACTTTACTTTTTCTCTCTCTTTCTTAAAAAAGAAAAAAAGAAATTAAAGGGGTTTCTTAGTAAACTCAACCCAATCAATACAAATCATTTTAAGTGGTTACATTATGTAATAGATTAGTAGAAAAAAGTCCTTGGGCTTAGCATGCATTTAGACTTAGTATTAGGAAGTTGTAAAGCAACGCAGAGGATTCCATGATTCTACGACTTAGGTCTTTGAGCAATGCAAGTCCCGAGGCCAACTAATTATGACATCCCAGATAAACAACCTCCCACGGATTTTAATTTCTTTTCTAGATATTGGCAGTCATCAAATTTTAATCAACACTATCCTTACATTTGAATTTGTATTTTAAGGTAATTTAAAATATTTTAAAATAAATGGTATAGGTTTGATGTTGGAATTTGGGAGACAAAAATCACTGTTAATTATCAAATTATATATTTTTTATATATAAATATTTTATGTTTAATATTATATTTTTAGAAGACAAACATTACTATTTATTGTCAAATTATGTCTGTTTTATATTATATAAATATAAATATATATATATATATTATATAGAAAGTTGAAAAACAAAAAAAACCATAAATAAAATGTAAAAACACAAAAACAAACATTGAGCGTATTTTATCTTGTAGAAAAGTACAAAAACATAAATCCAAACAATGCCTATGTTTTCCGCATTTTAAATTACTAATCAAGCTCTTAATATTAATCTTTCATTAGATAAGATTTAAAATTCGAGTTCCATAATCCATTCATTTACTTCACCATTTACTTCTAGATTTATACTTAACATAAACAACCCTTCTTTTTTGGATAATTGCACACACACTTACTCGAAATGACAACACCATTTATACAAAAATCACCACTTTTATTTGAAAAAATACACATACACTCTTTAAAAACATAAACAGACTCAACACATTACACAAACTAGCCATTTATTTATCGGGTCATTGATAGTTTCTATAATTATATAAAAAACACGAGTAATTTATATAACTATACTATAAATGAAAAATATAAATATAATTAATCCTTTTGATTAATAACACTTGGTAAATGATTCGATTTGAGTCTTTAGAATTAGTTCCATAGCTCCAATATCACTCTTGGGAAAGTAAATGTACTGTCTGTTGTTATGAGAGGCAGAGGAATGAGAGCCCTTGACTTGAACCTTAAGACTGTACAACATCATAAATCTGACACAGGAATCTCTAACACATTGGTCCCATGATTCTTTCCCTGATTTTTCTCTTTTTTTTTAGAATTAGTTTCATAACTCCTTTTTTTTTTTCTTCTTCTTGAATTGGTGAACTACAATTTAATGTAAAATTAATTGGGTATAGGGTTAAGATTTCAAAATGTTAAAAGAGAGTTTTGCATTATTGACACCACAGTTCATGTGTGTATATATTTAAATTTTTATTACTAAAGGAATGAAAGATGAGGAAAATAAAATAATTAATTGATTAAAATTGATAAAAATAAATTAATTTTAAGTATATATGAATAAAAGTTTATTGACAAATCGAACTAATTAATTAAAATAAGGATAAATTACAGTCACTTTCCTTGAGGTTCTGCATAATCAGAAATACCTTTTCATTGTGTAATAACAAACTCATTTTGTTAGGATTTCAGCTAATTTGTATGGTGAAGCGTCTAAAATGTTCTCTTGAATTATGAATTATAATTTTTATATACTTTTAAAAATTTTATAAAATATTTTTATTAACTAATATTCTTAATAAATTATTTCCTTTACCCATCCTTAACTTTTATTTTATATATTTTTTAAAAAAACTTAGCAAGAATAAAATAATAATTTTTACCTCACCGTCTAAAGACTATATAATTATTTTTTATTTGAAGGGTATTTATAATTTTTTAAATAATAATAAATTATTCATAATTATATCAAATATCAAGTGAGATAACTTTAATATACTCTTAAAAGAAGTTATTTTTTGTGGAAAGAACTACTTTGATTGGGAGCGAATTCATATTTTATCATGGTATGTAGTTATTCTAAAAAGCTAAAAATTTAATTAATATACATCAATTTTATAAACTCCAAATTTTATGAGATATATAAAACTGTGGAAATTAGTTTGATAAATTAAATTAGTTTAATTGATTGAGGGCTATTTGTACGTTATATTACTCCCATATAACATTCTATATATTACGTAAATTTCAAATGATATTAATCAAGTTTTATTATAGCCCATTAATCTTCAAATTTTAAAAATCACATATATGAATTATAAAATAATAAATACATATCCTATCATCATTATTATTACTTTTATTTATCTTCTTTTGTCCTCATTATTCGATACACTTATTAAATATACCAGTAATTAAATAACGATCATATGTCTTATGTTTTTTTGAAATAAAAAGTATATCGCAATTATCTATATACCAACTGATTAAATTATACTTCGACTAGCTTCATAATCAACTCTTCATGTCCATCCTTTTAAATATAATTATAAATTATATATATTGATATTAATATTTTTACTTATAAACATTACATTTGAATAAATTAAATATCTATACATAAAAAAAAATACTATAATATTTATCGAAAATGGACGGACCACAAGATGTATTTTCACCCAGATATTTGGGCAAAGTGCATGGGGCATATAAGCTAGGCAAGTTATCAAAAAATAGGTAGGCTAGTAGCTCTAGAAGCAGGCCAAGTGGCCATGAAATGTGTGAAAACAAGCTACGTATAAGCTAGGCCTCTTGACCAAACAAACCCTATAAAAAGATTATAAGCTCAGCTTCCAAGGTGTAATCAAGGACATTGTCTAAACACATATATATATATATAAAGAAAATAAAAGAGATAGTAAATCTAAGGAGTAAGAGTTGGCATTGTCAGTTGCTAGCTCAAGCCAGTCATATCTTTATTATTATTTTATATTATTTGTATTAAAATAAAATGAACAGTACTCAGAATGTATACAAACAAAAGTAAAGTTAAAATACATAAAGCTGTAAAACTAAAATACATGCCTTAAGGTACAAATCATGAGCCTTACAAGGTAAGTTTGGATAGCATTATTTTGGTAAAATTTTTAAATTATTTGGAAACCAGTAAAGAGGAGATTTAAATTAAGTATATGTAGCTCTCTACCAATTTTTATAAATTTTTGATAAAATTGTAAATAGTTGTGTTTTCAAAATTAATAATTTTATTTTTTTTATTTTTAATTTTATTTTCAAACGCTCTCAAATTTTACTATTATATAACGCTATACTACTTTCTCAATAATTTATTTTCATTATAAAAATAGAAGTTATTGCAACATCCTTGTAATAATGTTGGAGTTCAATTTTTTTAAGTAAATAAAAGACGGTTAGATACATATTTATTTTGTATTTGTTTGTCATAAATTGGATGGAAAAACAGTGGAACATAATTTGTTTTAATAATATATATATATATATATTGTGATTTCTGCAAATATAGATTTTGAATGTTTAAAAAGCAACCCGTGTAAGAAAATGAAGAAGTCAACTTGGACATTCATTCAAAATTTCAATTTTCAAACACCACTTGTGTGGTTGTGCAAGATTTCCTGATTTTCTTTTACCGTATGTATGTATGTAACTTTCTTGAAAATGGGTAATTTGTAAGAAGAGGCATAATAAAGAATAAAAGTAATAATTAACAGTGTATCATCATCATCACTGTAATGGTTTAAGAATTTTTAACAAGTAGCAGTGGCGGTGGTTACTGGTTAATGATCAAGAGCTCTCTTTTTGATGCAAGGCGTGGGTATAAATGCAGCATCTTTCCTAATAAGCTTTCCTTTTTCACTTGCCTAAAATGACCCATTTATTTCTTGTTTCTTTCTCCATCTCATTTACTCTCTCTCTCTGTGCTCCCTGATCTTGTTTTTCCTCTCTCCCTCTCTCTCTCTTCTTTTATTGTTTGCTTGAATAGCTGAGTTTCACAGTACAGTACATAACAGCCTCAACTTTGAACAATAATAAGGTCCCAGAAATTCAAAACCTTTTTTTTTTCTTGATGGGCTGTTGAAAACAGTACAGAAGTTCTTAAAGGTAGCCCACAATCTGAAAAATGGTATCTTTTTATGCCTTTCCTTCTGTTTCTTCAGAGTACTTACTGGAATCCTTTCTTTCCCTCACAGACCATAGGGTTTTGTTCTTGAATGAGTGTGTGAGTGGCATTTATGATGCTGAAATAATGTTTCTGCTTCTATTGACTGGGGTCTGACCGCTTTCTTGAGGTCTTTATTGGACTGGGGGTGTGTTTTTTTCTGGCATTAATGGCCTTTTGGTGCTTTAATTTCAGTGGAGTGCTTTGGAAATAGTTGTAGCAGTAGTGTTGTGGTGGCATTTCGTTACATGTTTTTGGTGTTCTGCGTGCTGTTTCTCTACAATTAATGAACAGTGAAATTGGAGTGAGTTATTAATTTCACCTGTTCAGCTGTTTCTGAAAGAGTTCTTTTTAATATTTGAGCTTATTTGTCTAAGAAAATTGTAGCTGACTCCTTCTAAAGTTTGTCTCTTGTGGTTGAATTCCTACTTGTTTCAGCTAGTGAATGATAGTATCATATCTTGCATATTGTTGTTCTGAATTTTGTAGTTGTTGATTCATATCAAAGGAGAGTGAAAACCTTCTTGTGGGGTGGTTGATTGGCTTATTTGCTTGTTGCTCAGGGTGTTTCTTGATTCTTAGAAGGATTGCTTGGAGTTGTAATTAGTACACTGGCTGGCTGTTTTTCGAGCTCTTGTATGAGAAAAAGATGGATATGGCTGGAAAGGATAGTAATATTGAGCCACGGAAGGGGAATGACGAACTTGTAAACTATCATGGACCGAATATGACTTCAGACTGGCAAGTTAATGGAAATCACCTAACGAATTCGACCATTGAAATGATTTCAATGGGCAGCTCAATTGGGGAGTCCTCTGCTCGTCCCTCTGCCCATTTTTGCCCTCCAGCTTGGGACCAGCCTATCAATGGACGAAGTTTAGGCTACTCTGATGTGAATGTCCGAAACGATGCTAGTACTTCAAGTAGCCATGGCCCTGTTAGAGCTGACATGGGTTGGACATCAAATTCAATGTTGAGAGGGGGTATGTTTCTACCAACTGTCCCTGGGCTGCTTCCTCAGAACTTACCTCACTTTCCAGCTGATTCGGCTTTCATTGAAAGAGCAGCAAGGTTTTCATGCTTCAGTGGAGGGAATTTTGGTGGAGTGATGAATCCTTTTGGTGCGCCTGGCCCGATAAATCCTTATTCACGGGGCTTGGGACCGATGCAAGGGCCGGATGAGATTTTTGGAGGAAATGGATTGAGACCGCTGCCTGGAATGCAGAGCCAAGGACATGAAACGGACGTGACTGAAGTTAGCAAAGAGGCTTCACTACCTGGGAGGAAGCCTGGAAATGAAGGGAGCCCGTCCAAGAATGAGAAGAAAAGTGAAAGTTTATTGCACTCTCATGATGAAGCAAAACATGGAGTTGGTGTGTCAGGTAATGAGTCAGATGAGGCGGAATTTAGTGGCCGTGGTGGCCAAGAGGAGTTGAATGGGCCAGCTGTGGAGTCTTCTGGTAAAGGGCTCGGCTCTAAGAGGAGGAAGAGAGTCGGACAGGTTCGACATTGTTCAATCATCTGTCAATTTGACGGATCCCGATAATTTTATTTAGTGTTAGTTACTTCCATAGTACAAAAACATAGTCATTCTTTCGTAATTGACTCAATTGTCTTGCCGTTCCAGGATACTGAACATGATGAAAATAATGAAGCCCCACGGCCATCTATTGATATGGCGAAAGGAATGGCGGAAACTAAAGAAAAGGGTGATCGAAACCCAACTTCAATCAGTAAGCCTGGTGGCAAGCATGGTAAGCAGAGTTCTCAAGGCTCAGATCCACCCAAGGAAGAATACATACACGTTAGAGCACGAAGAGGTCAGGCTACAAACAGCCATAGTCTTGCTGAAAGGGTAATACTCTTGTGAACGTTTCTTCCCAGGAAGATCATTCTTAACGTTGTCAAAATATAGCGCATTGAGCGTCAATTCATTTCTTGAATTTGAATTATTCATTGATAATGTAGGTGAGAAGGGAGAAGATTAGTGAAAGGATGAAATTCCTTCAGGATCTTGTGCCTGGTTGCAGCAAGGTATGTAGTGTTAATTTAGGGTCCTTATTAGCTAGGACGGCAAGGTGTAATTGACCCCAGATATCTTTTTCTCATCAGGTCACTGGAAAAGCTGTTATGCTTGATGAAATCATCAATTATGTGCAATCACTACAGCGGCAAGTTGAGGTATTGATAAGTACTCCCAGTTCTTCTGTTGTTATTCAACTTTCATGCTACCTGGATGAGTTTTTTTGCATATTACGTCGTTCTTCAACGGTGAGACCTTCTGTCAGGATTTATCACATAAGAAAGGAAGTAGTACTAATTTTCCAGGAGGGCATTCTGTTATATGTGATTTTCATGAGTGCAAGGGTCTCTTGAATTCGTTGATATACAGTTTAGTCATTTATTCTATTTTTTAGCCTACAATTCTGATCCTTTTTCTGCTTCCATTCAAGTAAAAAGATCGTTAATATAAGTGCATTTCTACTCTGTTTCAGTTCCTGTCAATGAAGCTCGCAACAGTGAATCCTCGGCTGGACTTCAATATCGAAGGATTTCTAGCTAAAGATGTAAGAATATGCCTCACCCTTCACGACCAGCATGATTATCAACCAATAATATAATTCCAATTCCGTGTTTTTCTAATATAATTAACTAAATGACCACAGATCCTACAATCTAGAGCTGGTATGTCATCTTCACTTGCTTTTCCACCCGATATGACTCTGCCTTTTGCACCACTTCATCCATCGCAGCCTGGACTGATCCAGGCAGGTCTTCTCAGCAACTCTTCTGAAACTCTACGAAGGCCTATAAGTCTCCAATCCCCCGCTATCAGTGGAGGGTTCAAAGAACCTACATCTCAAGTAAGTTTCATCAATTTATAGTATTCTTTCTATCGGATATATGGTATAAAATTCTTGACTCTATTTGTCGCGAATCATATGCAGGGACCCAATGTATGGGAAGATGAACTTCACAATGTCGTTCACATGGGATTCAACTCATCTGCTCCTCTAAATACCCAAGATTTAAGTGGTATATCAGATACCGTCGCATCCAACTTTATTTGCTCTCAGAAGTTCTTAAGCTGAGTGCAGTTTCCTTACTGTTTTCCCAGGTTCTCTACCACCAGGCCATATGAAAGCTGAACCCTGATTTCCTCTGTTTTCCTATCATCGTTCGTAGCTCCTTCCATGCCATCGTTGAAAGTCCATATTGTGGGATAACAAATCAAGTTATGTACATTCCTTGTGTCAGCCCGGACAAAGATTCGAGTTTACCTATTCCTTATCCAAGAGCTTAACCCCTGCCTGGCATTCCAACTCTTGCACATATTACAGTGAAGTCTGGGGGGCAAATACGTAGCACTGGGAGCAACAACTGTTACCCTGCAAGTCCATAGGAGTCCACCATGCTGATAATTTTGGCCCAGAATCGAGCAGCAGCTGACATATTGATTGAAGGAGATGGGGAACGACATCGGTCCAAAGTATAAATTTCAGTAGTAGATGAGAGAAGATGGAGGTTTATGTTGCATTCTTGATTTAATGTAGGGAGATCACCTATTATTCTTATTCAATCTTATGGCAAATGCTTCTGAAGAACTTTGTGCATGCAGAGAAATGGGCAGAAGTTCTATTATAGATATTCTTGTGGTTTATAGCCTTTGATGCGGCTGTCAATTTCTCCTACTCAACTACCTCTTTCTGTTCTTGTATAGTGTTTCACCAATTTTAAAATAAGCAAAATCTTTAATTAATTAACAAGAATTCCTGTTTTTTATAGGTTGAGTCATAAATTTAACATCCCAACACGGTTTGACTTGGTATTTCCAAAATTTATTAAAATATAGGGTGAATTACATCGAGTATCATTGGAATTAGAATTAAATATACAAATATATATATATATATATATTTGTAAAATTATAAGTACATTTTTTAACTTATAATTTGTAATTATAAGTGTATTTTTTATTTATTGATAAAAAAAATACACAAATGCCCTCCATTTAAAATTAACATTTCCTCTTAAAGTGTATCTATAATTTTTTAAAATATAATAATTTTGTATCGTTGAACTTAATATTAAGGGTGTAAATGTATTTTATTATAAATATATTTTTACTTTAAAACAAAAATCAATATAAAAATAAAAAAAACTGAAATTAATAAAATAACCTAAAATAAAAATAAGGAAAAATTACACCACTCTTTTATGAGGCTTGGTGAAATTATATTTAAATTCTACATGGTTTGAGAAATTATATTTAGTACTTTTAATGTTTATTTTCGTCCAACAAAAAAAAATTTCTGTTAGTTAAATTCATCAAATTTTCTGGTACTAAAAAAGATTGAATGAAAAAATTCATATTTACCCTATGATTGGCTTATTACAGACTTATTGTAGGTCCAACAAATTTTTTTCTACCCAAACTACCTTTACACGTTTTCATATGCTAATGCATGGAGATATATCTTTATCCTTATAAGAATAGTTTGATTAGAAAATATTTATTTGACTTTTAATAAGTCAATAATAAATTAATTAGATGTATTTTCATTTCTTTTTTACTAATATAATCAAATTCAATGAATTTTAACTTTGAAGGGTTCTATTTAAATAAGTGTTAAAAATACTGAATATAATTTATTGAACCGGCGGAGATTCTATGTATAGTTAACTAGTTATATTAAATTAGTAGTTGTGGCACACACTATGTGTGTGTAAATTTTATAGTACTATTTAAAATAAAATATTTTAAAGATATTTATCATTTAATAAAGTATATACAAATTGATAATAAATTTATAATAAAATATTGTTAATAAGAGATGCATAAAAAGAAAAAAGGAGGAAGTAAATATAAAAGATAGTGGGAGAGTGGGGAGTTATAAGAGAAATAAAAATATGAAAAAAAAACCTAAAAAAGAGTGGCAACTCCGGTTTTGTTTGCGAGAGGAACTGCACTCTTCCCGCCAAGACAACCTTCGGACAACGGTATGTCCATCATTTCCAATTACTATTGTGCATTACTGAAACGATGCTGCGAAAGCCAGAATTTGAAGCAAGCGAAACAACTCCACGCACACATTATCAGAAGCCTGGCCGAACCGGAAACGTTCTTGCTAAACAATCTTATCAAGGGTTACTACAAGCTTAACAACATGACATTCGCACGCAGGGTGTTCGATGAAATGCGCAGACCGAACCTTTTCTCGTGGAACACCATACTCTCTGCTTACTCGGAACAAGGGGATGTTACGAAGATGCAAGAGATATTTAATTTGATCCCAAATAAAGATGGGGTTTCCTGGAACTTGGTTATTTCGGGGTTTGTGAAGTGTGGGTTGAGTGAGAAGGCTTTAGAGGCTTACAAATTGATGCTAAGACATGGGTTGGAGAATTTAAACAGAATAACGCTTTCTACAGTAATTATAATGCTATCAAAAAAGGGTTGGGTAGAATTTGGTGGGGTTATTCATGGGCAAATAGTGAAATGCGGTTTCGAGTCGTATGTTTTCGTTGGGAGTCCTTTAGTAGATATGTATGCAAAATGTGGTCTCATAAGTGAGGCAAAACGAGTGTTTGATGAGTTGCCTGAGAGAAATTTGGTTATGTACAATACGATGCTTATGGGTTTCTTGAGGTGTGGGATGGTGGAAGATTCATACGGTTTGTTTGGGTGTATGACTGAGAAGGATTCAATTTCTTGGACTACAATGATTACTGGGCTAACGCAGAATGGAATGAACCAAGAAGCACTAGATTTATTTCGAGACATGAGGTCCAAGGGATTGAATATGGATCAATTTACTTTTGGAAGCATTTTGACTGCTTGTGGAGGCCTTTTGGCATCAAAGGAAGGGAAGCAGATTCATGCATATATTACAAGAACAGATCATATGGATAATGTTTTTGTAGCCAGTGCACTTCTTGATATGTACTCGAAGTGTAGAGACATCAAGAATGCAGAGACAGTTTTTAGGAAGATGAGATACAAAAACATTGTTTCTTGGACTGCCATGTTAGTAGGTTATGGTCAGAATGGGTACAGCGAGGAAGCTGTTCGGATTTTTTGTGAGATGCAGAGAAATGGAGTTGATCCAGATTATTTCACTTTAGGTAGCGTGATAAGCTCCTGCGCAAATCTAGCCAGCTTGGAAGAGGGAGCTCAATTTCATGGTCAAGCATTGGTGTCAGGATTGATTTCCTTTATTACTGTCTCCAATGCACTTGTAACCCTGTATAGTAAATGTGGGAACATCGAAGAGTCCCACCGATTGTTCAATGAAATTAAACTGAAGGATGAAGTGTCTTGGACTGCATTAGTTTCAGGCTATGCCCAGTTTGGAAAGGCTAATGAAACAATTAATTTATTTGAGGAAATGTTGGCTTATGGTCTTCAACCCGATGGAGTTACTTTTGTTGGGGTTCTTTCTGCGTGCAGTAGGGCTGGGTTTGTTGAGAAAGGCCGTCAGTATTTTGCATTAATGGTGGATAAATATGGAATTAGGCCAGTTCTTGATCACTACACTTGCATGATTGATCTATTCAGCCGAGCTGGACGGTTGGAAGAAGCAAAGAACTTCATACTAAAAATGCCTTACCTTCCTGATACAATTGGTTGGGCCACACTGCTGAGCTCATGTAGAACTCGTGGTAATATGGAAATAGGAAAATGGGCTGCAGAATCTCTTCTGGAATTAGACCCGCAAAACTCTGCTGGCCATGTGTTGCTTGCAAGCATGTATGCTGCGAAAGGCAAATGGGATGAGGTAGCTCAATTAAGAAGAGGAATGAGACATAAGGGTGTCAGAAAGGAGCCAGGATGTAGTTGGATTAAGTATAAGAACAAAGTACACATTTTCACTGCTGATGACAAGTCAAGCCTATACTCCAATCAGATATATGAAGAGTTAGAAAAGTTGAACTGTAGAATGATAGAGGAAGGATATGTGCCTGACATGAAATCTGTTCTGCATGATGTTGAGGAGTCGGAGAAACTAAAGATGCTGAACCATCACAGTGAAAAACTTGCTATTGCATTTGGCTTGATCTTTATTCCTCCTGGACTACCCATAAAAGTGGTTAAAAACCTTCGCGTATGTGATGATTGCCATAATGCAACAAAAATCATTTCAAAGATCACCCAGAGAGAAATTCTTGTCAGAGATGCTGTACGTTTCCATTTATTTAACCATGGAATTTGTTCTTGTGGAGACTTTTGGTAGGGCTCTTAACAGTGTGATAAAAGGTGTCAGCGTCTGGAGCCACCAAATGCACCATGATGCTGACCTAACGGTGAGATATTACATACATTTGGGAAATGAGAATATGAGTCAGTATTCTGCTATGTTCAATTCATTTTGCTTGGAAGAATAATTTATCTTTCGAGCGAAATGAATCTCCCTGTAATATTTGCAGAAACCAACAGGGGGAATTTCCAAGCTTGTAAACAGCTGGCAATATATTCTTGTTCTTTCTCTAATTCTCATTACTATTTCATAATATTATACGCAAATTCAGAGGGCATATCCCATACTCAGTTTTGATTGGGTGTAGATGGAATACAACATATAAGTCTTTACTTGACCTTTTCTTTTATTTTTCATTTTTCACTGGTGATCATAAAAATGTTTCTTGCATGCCAGGGATACTCATGTTATGCAGTACAATGAACTTCTGTAATAAATCTCTACTGTGCTCGAATAATCTAATACAATAGAAAGAACAAATACATTGATTCAACGTAAAAGAATTCCGCCCGATAGAGGATTATCATAACTACAAGCAAATTACAAATAATGGTATTAAAACTTGGAGATCATGGGATAGAAAGTCATATTAAGGACTGGTATGCTGGCAAAAGCCAAATTGTACTCCTGAAAATTGAGTCATTTTTCATATTCTTCTTGAATTGATGATTTAGTCGACTCTAACTGGTTCTGTTGTGGGTTCTGCAGAAAATGAAATGGAGCTCATGATGATGAATCTTTGGGCAGGACCAGGAATTATGCTAATGGGCTAAAAGGTTTAAAGGCAACTACCTGAATGCGGTTGCAGATCTCTATGACCTCAGCATGTGGTGCCCAGTCGCCAAAGTTCCTCTCAATGAACTGGTAAGCAATCCCACTTTTTCCTCTACCAACAATGAAGAGTCCACCCTTGATCTCACCTTCACCCTTAAAATTTTGTTCTACTCCAATGGCCTTTGCTCGCTTGTAATTTGCAATTGCTCTTGGATTGAGTAGGAATCCAGATATGAACTTGTCTTTCAGTAGTTTCCCTCCACCAAGGGCCTTAAAAAATTCCTGGCGACCATCAAAGAGCACAACACCACCCCAGTACCTCGGCCAGAAGTCTTTTACCTGAAGTTAGATCTGTATCATTGAGCAGCCTTTTGCCATTTGCCATGGATAATAATCCAAGTGAAAATTTTACCTCTGATTCTATGTGCTCATGAAGAACTGCAAATAGTTGAATTCCTAGAGCATCAAATATAGGTTTCTTGGAGTACAGTTGATGAGCTTCAGCTCTGCACATGATGCACCTGGTTGCATAATATGGATATAGTCCAGATCATTTTCATAGGATATTCATTCTTACATGATAAAAGGCTAATCGTTTATCATTTTGATGGCACCGTCTCTCTTAAAGTTTCTCAATAGGTTAAGGTACAACTCTGTTTCTAATACATCGTTTGCAATTGTGGTTCTTTTTTTCCCCTGGAACAAGACCCCAGAAAGCACCGAGTTTTCTCTAGATTTAATATATCTTTAGCTTTATGCTTTCATTGTTTGCTTAGTTTCTATTATTCTGTTATAGTTGGAACTTATGGTGGCCATGGCTGTAACTAGTCTCCTCACATTTGAATTGGGGTCAAAATAAATAAGCAAGCAGAGACTCAAGTGTTTTCCGAGCATGAAAGGCTTGATCTAATGGAATACAGTTAACAAGAAAAGGTAATGCAGTATGTTCAAAAATTCATACCCCGGTCGACGGATGCAAACAAGTATAGCTGGTTTCTCTCGCCATAACTCTGAAGCCTTCATTGGAGGTGTCTTATTCTTAATCAGTCGTTCCATTCCAATCTTATATTCTGGAGTTAGTTTCTGAATGGAGACATTCTCAATAGCTGAATAAGGAGCGACATTCTCAACTATGGGGGGAGGTTGTACACAACCACATGCTCTAGGTTCTGCTGGCATTGCTGCTACAACTCCCTTAAAGACGTATCCATCTTTAATCTTGAAACTTGCTAAGGATTGTTCTAGAGAAAAATCAGACTGTGGGCTACTTCTCCCTGAATATCTTGTCATACTCTGAAGTTTTCTGGAATTAGCAGACGAGTTTGGACTCCTATATATGCTGCTATTTCTGGAGGCCAAGTTGTTTCGCCTTCTTGTTGGGACGGTATATAATGCTGGCAAAGGATCTGCAGCACATGTAGTGGTTCTGTCCATGAAACGAGCAATATGGCCTCTTTTCATTCCATACTGAGACGAAAGATCTGGAGTACTCAAGCTAAGAAGCTCAGGCAAACCTTTCCCTGAGGCCTCTAGCAGATCTCCATATTGCATCAATGCACGATCATGCAGATATGACCTAATTTCAAGTGCATCCTTGAACAGGAAAAGAAAAAGTGCTCAGACATTACGCTTACTCATGGCATATTTAATTTTGCAGATGTAGAGAGAACCGAAATGGGACAGATTGTTCATTACTGTAACATTTTCTGTGAAAACATTGTACCAGCAAAGGTGCAAAGCTTGGAACAAATTGATAAACTAGTTAGATGAACTTTTTTAAGCAACGTTCCTTTTGTTTGGGCAGAATAGAATCTTCTCCCGGTTGTGTGGATGACTATTAAAACCGAAGGTGATTACTGAAACTTAACTTATAAAAACTTGATGATGATGATCATAGCCATTATATTACTTTCTTTCTGGAAGTAACCTTGAGAAAGAATTTGACAGGAAAACCAACCTTCTGCTGGCGTGTCAGGCCGATCTCATCCATGTCTTCTGAATTCATTATCTTCAATGTTGGTACATCATCCCATCCTTCATCTAACAGCTTTGGTAACAATTCTCTGAGAGATCCATTCCCAACAAAATCTTCTATTGAGAAAGACGCCATCCTCTTGTACTGAGAAGAGTTCAACGGATCACCTTTCTGTATGCTGCTTGGTTGAATTGGATAAACCTCAGTTAATTATGATGTATAGAAGACAACATCCACCTGAACATTTAATATAGAGGTCTGAGAAGTAAATGCTTCCCATCCGGTAATGTCAATGATTGAATAATTTGTCTAAAGTTTGTCTCAGTCACTATGGTTTTAAGTTATCAACAAAGGATGATTTTGATTTTGCCTTGTTGCATGAAAGTAGGTACTTTTCGGTGTCGTATGTATGGTGATGCTTACCGAAAAGAAACCTTATTTAATCTTAATATAGAGCCATTTGGTGTGAAATAGCTATTCATGAGGTAAGCTCTACTAAATAAATATTATCTTAATCGCTTAATTGTTTTGATGAGATAATAATATATCTTTGTTTACACTTATTCCAAGCTCCAAGCTAAAGTACAAAAGCTATGGACAGCGGTTACATACTTCCTAAATAAAAACTGTATCCGCCTGCAACGATGACCCTTAGCCCTGTTTTTCTTATTTAAGCTTCATAATAAGTGGTAAGAATTTATCCAATTTTGCAAGCCTCTCCGTAGAAGATTCTTGCAGGCTTGGCGGTCGAACCCCATCATTTTTTGGTTCATTTTTCTGTTATTTATTGCATAGTTTATTGAAGAGAATCGACAATGTAATTTTTAAACTTTCCCGGTTTCAAGGTTTTGTTATAAGAAGTGCACCTATGTTATAATGGTGAAGTGTACACCAAATCAAATGCAATTTAATTGAACAAAACTTGCATACATGCTTGTCCAAGTTCTGTCTCAACAAGTCTGTGTAATTTTTATGCATTAGATATGGGCAAAGTAGCTGATGATGCAGCAAATTCTGGACAGAAGCAGATTTCTAGCTATACACGGCTGTCAGACACGACACTAGCCATAGAACAAATTTGCAAACAAAGATTTATGAAGAACATTTCTAATGAAATTCACACCCAAATACAGATGTTTCTGGAGAAAGCAAATTCTTACAAGTTACTAGAGTATGTGTAGGAGCTCAAAGCCTTGCACTGCATAGGGGAAGGAAAGTTGATATTTTTTCACAATGCTAATTCATTAACAGCAGAAGTTCTTTAAGAGGTTTTACTTGGTAAAGGTCAGGGTGCTTGATAGATCTGGCATTTTGTTCAAATGCCTTAGAATTCTTTCTGCCATTCTCCTGGTGGAATCATCCCCGTGGTGGAATGCACTGACCAATGTAGCTGGAAACAGCTTGTCGCTCGATATATTTGAAGCAGATTCATCCCCGCCTTTCATCAAGAACCTCTCTATCATCCAAAATGCTTTCTGCCACAGGGCTTCTTCCTTGTGCTCTTTTACTGCATTCAATACATGCCGGATAGCATGTTTTTCAGACAACAAACTGATGCTCTTGTCCACATTAACTTTGTCATCCAACAACGTGGACAGAGCCGATAAAGCTGCCTCGATTACCTCCACATTCTCATGGTCTAAGCAAACTAGCAGCCTCTCCACTGCCTGCGCATCGAGCAAGCAGAATGTGTCCTGTGAAGAACAGACCCCTCCATGGATGGGGCAAAACAAGAATGTTTCATCTTTCGACAATTTGATTGATATGCATTTTCGGAAAAAGAAGAGTTTTAGGATTTTGGTTTTCTTCCTTCGTGGAGGCCTTGATAGACTGATAGATTGTTTCGACAGATTCTCCAGCCCTATCGCAGACAACTTCTGAACCTCGTCGGTGAATGATCTTGTTAACAGTTCTGTTAAAACTGAAACGAAATTATAGTTTCTTGCAGTGAACAATATTTGATGATCGTACAATGTCGCTGTTAATCGGACCAGAATGCCCACCAAGCCTTCAAAATAAGAGCTTGCATGCCTGCTTGATCTTGTACCAGTCATCTGAATCTGACTTATACTTCTTATGACTGTTGGAATAGTGTTACTGTTGATCAAAGCTAGGTTGAGTGTCAGGTTCTGATGGGGAAGCTTTGCCAGGAAATTGGCTGAAACTGCATGCTTTTCTGTAATTCTTGTAATTTCTGTCGGATTCTGGATTAGACTCTCGGGTTGCCCTTTTGTTTTGCATAGTCTGTCAGATAATGTATGTCCTATGAAGGCTGAGAGTGTGATAAGTAGCTTTATTGATGCAACCCCAAGTTCTTCGTTCGGGATATTTATCAGTTCGATCAAATAGTAGCTGGCTTCTGTCTCCTTGACCACTGAAACAACAGTACCTGATCCTTTAGGGAACTTAATCAAGCATAGCAAGATACGGATGAGATTGATGTTTAAGTCATCTGGGGTTGAGTTCTTGATTCTTGTAACAATGTTGTATACCACGTAGTCTGAAGCCATGGTGTGGCCGTGTGTGTTGACTTGGAAATTCTCTACCTCCAGCCCAGACTCGAGTATATTAGCTAGTATTGTAGCTGCCTCGTTCTTTGAATTCATTGGTTCGTTATGACTTGTTTGTGTAAACATCTCCTCAACCATGATCTGCAATATGCCAGCTTCGACAAGTATCTTCGCATTGGGTTGGTAAGAAGATATCTGTTTTAAGGCTTTGAATGCTGCGTTTCTGCTCAAAGAACCTCCACTGTGCACCATTTGGATCAAAGCTGGAGAAGCCCTCTCAGCCACATA
This sequence comes from Sesamum indicum, assembly GCF_026168435.1. Taxonomy (NCBI): domain Eukaryota; kingdom Viridiplantae; phylum Streptophyta; class Magnoliopsida; order Lamiales; family Pedaliaceae; genus Sesamum; species Sesamum indicum. The sequence goes on from NC_142657.1 coordinate 14,864,026, forward strand.
AGTCTTGCTATCGGGTCCAAGAACGATTTCCCCAAGATAGCTTGCCATCTCCATTCTCATCTCTTCACTACCTGTTCATTTCACTTTTGCATTATGTATTGTAGTTAGTGACAACTTTTACCTAAATTCTCAACTGAAAATTTTGATATTACCTTCAACCAGATGAGTTAACAATGGTTCCCAATATCCATTTTCTGCCATAAGCTTGATGTTATCAGCAACTCTCTCTAAGTTCCTTAAGATCTGGTCAGCTTTTTCTGAAGTAAAAGCATCTAAGGAGTGTCTGTATTTGACTGTGATCAGCATCAGAATGCCTCCGGCTACTGTCCCAATTTTATGACAGAAAAATTGGGATCTTGAGAGGTCTAGCAGGAGTAACGCGGATGCATGTCTAACAGGTTTGTGACTACTTGACAGCATCTTTATCATTGTTGAAATATCTACTGTCTTGGCAATAATCTCCTGTATAGATTAAATGTCCGACTAAATATGTTTCTTGAAAAGATCACAGAATATGAATCAATTGAAAGCCTTGAAGCTTGTGAAGTTAGATTATTCAAGTTGGTGTTTTAACAAATGAAGGATCTTAGATGGGTTGTAGTGGTTTAAGTCAAGAAATGTTTAGAGCTAAAAATTTAAGTGATTTACCTTGCCCTCTTCATCATCTTCAGCCAATTGTCTCAATAGTTCCATTGTAACATATCTTACATTTCTGCTTCTGTAGTCCAGAAAGTTGGTAAGCAACGGGATCATTCCTATGCTGCGAACCTGTACCTTATTGTAAGGCTTATTCTTGCAGACGTTTCTCAGATCATCAATCGCTTCAAGAACCATGTTTTCTGTACTGGCCAATGAAAGAGCTGCTCGGGCCACCTTAATTCTTGCAGCTTCATTTCTTTCCTTCCACTCATCGATCGTTGCTTTCAGAGCCACATTGGTGCTCAAAATTCTGCTCTTCAGCTTCTGCCCTGATTTCTGGCAGACAATTTCCTCTGGATCTGCAAATTTGTCAAACCATTCAGTAATTGCTGTTCTCTCGTATGTTACTCCACTTTCCACTGTTACTGGATCATCCATAATCCTTTTCGTCAGAGGACAAAAGAATGTCTCATATAATGGCTCCATATACTGAGCCAACTGTGGCAATGCTGTCAATGAGGATCCAGCACTCAAACTCTTGGAGTCATGTTTGTTGAGGATCCTCGGTCTTTCTGGGATATCAGTCAGATAGGATTTGGTTTCATCCGATGACCATAGATTCTCAGCAGAAACATCGACGTTGACAGAATAAAGATCTGTTTCAATTTGTTTTCTTTCTTCTCTCGATGCCTCCTTTGAGGCCAGTTTCTCTTTCGACTCTAATTTTCGAGACTGGCTGACAGCAAAGGAGACGTCCTTCATGTCCTTTGAGAGAGACTTAGCTGCCTTTTCTGCATATTCTTGGTCCTTGTACACTGATAACGGTATCAGGCTAAGATTTTCCCCTATGCTTTTTACTGTTTCTTCAAGTTGCTGCACTATATTTCTGACCTCAGAATATTGTATTTTCTGCGTATTCTTCTCTAGTTTCATAGTGAAGCTTTTAGCCATGTCCACTCTTCTGCACATAGATTGCAACATCTCAACTGTGCTCGTTGGAGTATTCCAGTTTATATGCAGCTCCATTATGATTGCAGACGCTCGGTAAAAATAGCAACCAATTTCAGTGAAAGTCTCCTTCTCTACTTGTATACATACAACTGAATTTATGATCTCTGATATCCCTGCTAACAAAGACTCAACAAGACTGCTTACTGGATTCCGGTCATCCCTGAGCTGAACCAAGTTGAAATTTCAAATTTATTACAGGCACAAATACCCAAAGCAAATCAATAACCTTAAAGATCCTTAAAACATTGTGATACAACAGTGGAAGATTTTTGGTAGTCTTCGATGATAGTCTTACTCATTAGTCATTACAGTCATTATGTAGTAATACCTCTGAAGTTATCAGAAGATAGTCCAAAGACAAAACTCAGCATGATCACATGAAACTCAAATATCCCTATGGTCGTTTTAACGACAAAGTTTGCAGGAATTTAGGAAAAACTATTGGTAGAATGTTAGAAAAACCGATTCTCACTAGTAGAAACTGAGGATTAGTCCATACCTGCGACCAGTCGGAGCTACTGCCAGACATATTCATAGCAGTACAAGAACCTCTACCCAACAAGATCACTTTTGCTGCTTCATTTCTCTTCAAGTGGAAAAATTTCAACTGTTGATCCTTGAACCAGTTTCTAAAATTGCTCTCCAGGCACCATTTACCTGTTGAAAACGCGGTTTGTTAGAAAACTACAGCATGCTAAATATATTTCTTTTCATGATACTAACTGAAATTCTCTTCATTATTTTTGTAAACAGGATGTCTGCAGATGGACTAAGTCAGCTCCAAGAGACTACTCATGTCCTAAATGAATAGTTATCAGAAAATAATCAAGACTTAGTGTCATTTTCCAACCTTATTGCATCAACCTCTACTGTGTTATTTTCAATTAGATCAAACATTAACTTAAACCCTTTATTCAAATTCAGCCAAATTTTAAATGTCTCTTTAGCTTGAGCCTTAGGCATTGAAAACCTCGTGAAAATCGAGTGGTGTTATGCATCTTCTCGGAAGTTAATAATATCAGTACCAATCACACTTCATCATTGATTGGAACGGAAAGTTAAGTAAATTAACAACTCCAAGATTGTTGAATGAATCTTTGGATTTTGTTTACCTCAACTTATCTACCATTAGCTTAAGTTGACTTACAAACGGGTTGTTTTCAGTGCTTGCAGGATGATGACCAATTCACCACTTCTTGATGCTTGTTGATGAGGAAAAATGTCGTATTAAGACATGTTTTTTTTTTTTTTATCCCAGATTGCATAATAGTAGAGCTGCTATGGTTATTGCCTTAAGGGAGTGGTTAACATGGTTGCATCCACTGGTCAGCAGAGATTATTATATCATTAAGGGATTGCCAATCATTGTTGCCTTTCCATTACCTTGTAATTACTTAGTATGGAGTGAAATTTCAATTTAGAGTGAATTACAACCACCGTTTGTCATAATTATGAATATTTTTTTGTTTTTTTGAAAATTACAAATACTCACTGAGATTTGTAATTTTTAATCATAGGTCTGAAATTGTCTATTTTATTTTAGTTTTTCCAAAAAGACTGTAAAAAATAAACTAAGCAAAATTACATTATTGTCCCTTAATGTAAAGAAAACCTTTTAGTATCCTCTCGCGCACCTTTTCATTTCTATTTGCAATAAACCTCAGTTTTCTACAAGTCTCTCTCCAACCAAACCCCCTAAATCTCTTCAAATCCATTTTTTTCAAGTGTCATTATGTTCAGTTCTTGTATTTTTGATGTGAAGAAGGTGTTTGAAGGCTCAAGAAGTGAAGTTTGACGTCTTTCATCGAAGAAAATGATGCATATGCTTTTCTCTCATACTCCACCCATCGGTTTTTCTTGATTTTATAGTGTTTTAGTTCATTCAAGGACTTATGTGTTTTTAAAATAAAAGTCACATTTTTTTGTTTGCTTTGAGACCCAAACAGTCAAATTTGGGTTTTTTCTTTGTTTAAGAATGTTGAATGAGTGTTTTGTGTTACATTATTTCGTAAAATAATTGTTTGCCCAATATTTCAAAATATTTTCATGAAATCGTAATTTCATTTTAAGATTCGTGGTTTGCAATTTGGGTTTTTGTGAAAGAGGGGACAAATTTGGGTTGTTTTTTTGGATATATTTTATAGTGGGTGTTTTGTTGATTTAAACCAATCAAGACCTTAATACACTATGTTATTAGTAATTTTTAGTTTGTTCTAAAAGCTAACAAAAAATGCAACCGTACATGTCAATGTTTGTAACAATGATATAAGCACCGTATTATTTTGATTATGAGACGCAATGAATTCTAAATAAAATTTTGTACAATTACAATCACTATTCATTTCAGCTAATAAAAAAACTATTATAAGTTCACCCTACAGTCAATATTAAAATAACAATGAACTCTATCTCGCATTACAATACTTACATTAAGGTCCTAATGGCATTTTAATTTGCATAAGGGCATTTTCATCAATTATTTATCTGAATGAGTTATTTGTTAGGCGATCATTAACCTGAAGGGGGTAATTGTAATTTTAGAAATAACAATGGAGCGTCCATAATTACGTCAAACATCAGAGAGATCGTTGTAATTCACCCTTGAATTTATTCCATTCTTTCATGGTACTACTCTAAGAGAGCAACCATACCATTTTGCATATATCGATACGTCAAATTATTCCATAGTCGATAATCAATTCTTACATTTTGTAAATTCACTTTCTTGCACATAATATGTATTATGTTATTTGTGGTTTTTGGTTAAGGGTGAAAAACAAATCAAATTATTCGATGCTCAATTGAAATTGATTGATAAAATTTGTTGGAACTTGATTTGTCACTTTTTAAAATTGAAGTGTAAGCCTGACATCAAATCGAGTTCAAGTTCAAACTAAAATTATGTTGAAGTTCCATTGTATAAATAAATCAATCTCATACAAAGCCTTAATTGAGTTGGGAGCAATATGGAATTTATCCAACTTCAAAACTATATTTAAGTAATTGACAAATATAATCTTTTTACTAAATTACAATGGGGAAAAGTTTAATTTTTAGTGAATAAGCATTCGGGCCTGGAGTTCTCCAGAACAGAATTTATTTCTGGCCTGTGAATGCAAGAACAGTTTTTTCCCGCGCATTGGACCAAGGTATTCTTTTCTTGGTTTCCAGGCACATCAGCCCTTGATAGTTTTGTTGAAATGATGAATATGTGAAAAGTTAATAGTTTAGACTGCAACTTCTGATCATTTCCTGGACTGCTTGTTATTGCTGTCTGATCTTTATTGCTCACTGGTTTCGCAATCTGTTACTGCAGATTCTTTGAGACACACCTCAAAAGTGGCAATCAGTCCGGCAGTTCATGTTATTTTCATTACCGCTGGAATTGATGTCTTTAAGTGGTCGAGTGGAACTGTTTCGACGCCCATTCTATTGCCTGATATTACTGATATGAATTTAATCTGAGTACTCTTCCCTGCTGTCCCTGTTCTGGTGACATCATATGTCTGCCATTTTAATGGTAATAAAGTTCTCCACTAACATAATTTAGTGCTATCGACGTGTTGATAGTTTGCCAAACTATGACCAAACATTTTGTTTAACTAAACTATTTTCCCCTGCAGTTCACAGCATTGACAATAGATTCAAGATCCTTCACTGATAAATTCAGCCGTGAGAGCTTCGTTGTGTCTGTGCTCCACCAATTACATCATGTCAAGCTTGCTTCTGTTTGGTAATTCAACTGTTGATGATGTCCTGTCCAACTTCAACACTCAATTGGACATCCCTTTTAGTTCCCAGCTAAATGGTGTTGTTCGAGTCACCTGCATGCTCCACCTCATGCTCATTCTTCCAATTACATACCACACGCTTCGCCTCAACTTAGATAACCTCCGTTCTTTAGCCACATTCGATCTGCATTCATCACTTTCGGTCTCATTTCTGCTACCGCCTCCTGTGAACATTTTGCTACCAACGTTTGCTACGTGACTCAGTTTATTGGAGCAATGACAGCAGTTTCTCTTGGATTCCTCTTTCCTGCTATAATTGTTGTATGCAGGTAATATCCTTCTTCATTGCTAATTTTCTTTGCCAAGATCATCATATGAGAAGATCCTTCCAGTTATGGATTTTCCCAGTATCCCACCCTGGCATAAACGGTTGAGTAATAGTTATTCACATATCTGATGATACAAATGGCGTGGCCTCAAAGATGGGCAAGATCTTGGCTGGTTTCATGTTTAGCTGTATTTGCAACTGTGGTGGCTGTGAGCAGAGACATCTGCACCTTCTTCAAGAAAACTGGGTATTCTTTTTATTACTTGTATTAATTTTGTCATTAGCAAATATATATCAATAAAAAAAAATGAAAAGAAAAGAAAACATAGGACAAAGACAGCTAAATCAGCATCCAAGAGAAATTACAGCAATAAAGGTAATTCAATGAAAGCTCTAATTCATGGATTCATAGTATGTTCCAACTACAACTTTCCATGTAAACAAAATACGGTTGCCTACTGAAGTGACCAGCAGTAACCTCTTTCTTTATTCGTACAGACTCTGATGAGAACAATTGCCTGGAATGTTTCCTTGAGAACATCTAAAGGTTAATCTATATAACTGATACAGTAAGGATATGTGGGCTTGGCTTTATCTTCCAAGTGTGATCTACAGCTGTTATAATCTCATTCTTGGCATCTATGATTCTATTGTGCCTCGGACAAATCTGATACATATCTACATATTATTTTGCTGAACCCGACTCGAACAATCCACATGTACAAAGCAAGCTTGGATTCCTCCCTGCTATACCCACTTCAAATCACTGAGAATACTGCTGCATGGGATACTACTAATTTATGCTCAGTTAGCATAAATTTTTGGACCATGGTGTTGGCTATAATTGTTGTGTCATTGAAGAACATTACTCAAATCTTCAGCATCTTATGGTTAAAGCTACTGTGTGAATGTATAGAAAACGGACCCCAGGATGGGCAGCTCAGTCTCCAAGATGGCGTTCTCCTGTTGCTCTTTTACGCAATGATTGGTAGGAGCAGCAAGAATTTAAGAATCTTGAGTCGCCACGACAAGGTTAATAATCAGAAATCCAGAAAGAATGATGTAACATCTCTTCAACTAGTTGAAAAAATAGGTCGACTCCAGAACTTCCCTCAGGTCAAAATCTCCTCGTTCTGGCAATGGAGGGAAGTTTAGGTTGGGGAAGGACTTTTGGAAACCCTCCAACAACTGTGAACGAATAGAAACAATTAGTAATCTTAACAATTTTTCCTTTCAGGACTCGAACAAGTCTTGCACAGAATATTACATAAATGGCCACTGAGTGCAGAAACTAGTAAAGCTGATGGTTTCGCAGCACTTTTAGCTTAAATAAACCCAACTATTTACAGGGAGGCAAACTGGATATGATTTTTAATTTGGATGAAACAAGTAATGTCGTCAAGAAATGACATTTTATTGCTAAAAGTAGGGCATGAGTCGAAGTGCACCAGTGCAGAGGATATGACATTTTTATATGAGTTGAAAATCAGATATGGTAGTTAAAAGAGCTTACATTCTCCAAAATTGGTGCCTCGTAGAGTTCAACAAACTTTTCTCTGAGAATCATGTTCATTTTGTCCACATCACATGCATGAGTCCAATATGAATCATGCACACCTGGAATCAAATCATGGTGGGAGTTATTAGACTTATGCAGTGGTATTTTAGAATAATCACTAGCAGAAAAATCATAGTATAATTTATTACAAAACCTGCAAAACTTAAGCCTGCCTCCGAGCAGGCAATGGCAGTCATCATCATATGCGAACCATCAAGAGAGTGCACAAAATTTGGAGGGAAGGCTGTTCTCTGCCGCTTAGCTAACACCTTTAATGATCATGCAATAGATAGCAAGTAAGAAGGATAATCTTATGCTATCACACTTACGATAACTTTCCTGACAGGGAAGCTATAACGAGACGTACCTTGTCAGTTTCACGTTGAAGAGTCAAAACCTGAAGAGAAGTCTTAATCTGCATCCATACAATACCAAATTGTATTAATATAGTAGTCGTCGAGGTTGATGTCAAAAGAACAGGCCGAATTAAACGGATGTCAAATTACCATGTGCCTTCCTAATTTGCGGTAAGGCTGGACAACAGGGAGCCCCAATGGTGTTGTCCAACGTACTGGTTGATTCTCTGTGGCTATAATCTGCAGTGTAATGCAAGGCAACAAAATCAAAGACCTAATTGAATAATCAGGAGGAGGAAGACATGGTGCTAGAGGGAAATGCCCAAACAAACCTTTGCACAGTCTCCCAACCAACTCATTATGCTACGTGCAGCCTCGAACATTTCTCCCAAGGCAGTCAAGGTTGTCTGTTGAGTTCAAAGGCAATTAGCTCAAACCATGCTAAGTTGCAACTTGAATACATTGGAGAGAAGAACTGACCCATGAATTTCAACAACAGTTGAAGGAATCTATGGCATTTGAAACACCAAGTTCTAAACTATATTTTCATATGGAAAAGAAACTTGGTAAAAGATAAAGCAGGAAGTACTAACTTTCGCAGCGTAGCAAGCGCACGCAAACACTTCTGTATCATCATCAATAGCACCGCGCTCCTTTAACCTCCTCTTGATTTGATCACGGGCACCAATATAAGTGACACCATATACTGATGTCATCACTGTTTGCTTGACTAATTTTCTATCCACCTGCACCAAATTAAGAATAGATTCAAACAATTGTTGTTACTGTCAATGCACTGGCCTTCCAACATAATAAGGCTGCACTAGCCATTTGAAGGGGAAAAACGCATTTATCAGTCATGATGTAATATGTGTGATAAGGGCATGAAAAACAACGAAACCTGGTTGATTAACAGCCTAGCACGCATGACGTTGGGATCAGTTGCAGGGTCTTTAGCAGCATCCCTCTTCATTATATCAAGAACTCTGCGTTGAAGACAATCTAATGTATAAATCCAGATTTTGACAGCTTGATTCGATTGTTATAATAAATCAAACCCACGTATAATATTTGTTATTGAGTACAATCCATAACAACTGTCACTCTTCTCAGTGATTGCAAACCACAATTCATCCAGGAAAATCCTCTTACATGATATGTTAACAAGAAGAAATACAACGCAGCATGTTATTCTCTGAACTATAACAACAGAACTATGACCTGATCAGAAACCAACTCACCCTTGGGCCTTGGCCTAACTTCTTGAACTTGTTTGTTATTGACATTTATATTGTAATGATGCATTTGCTTTGACCAAGCATTTTGTTTTGGTATTTGATTTAGTTATTTATTTAGTTTTTGATTGCCACCATGCGGCACCAATAGGAGGATGGTGTTAGGTAACATAACCACAAAAGAGAAAAGGGAAATATGCATCATGGTATCTGAGCCACCTATGACCCAATGCACCCTGAGTAGAGTTACCATTGACCTAAGTTCTCAAAATTGCTTGTAATTGAAATTTGGTACTGCATTTTCTCTATTACCAAGTAAATTGTTTGGTTTTTAACTCAGTTATTAATTAGTTTTTGACTGGTCCGGCAGGGGTGGGCAATAGGAGCACGTTGTTGGGTGATATAATGACAACAGAGAAAAGGAAATTATTCATCACGGCATCAAAGCTTACCTAGCAGCAATTCCCGAGTAAACATCTGCTGGTTTATCTCCTGCAACAAGGTTGACTGCAGCTGCTCCAAGCTGAATAAACATTATAATAACATTGCATCAAAAACAAGGAACTCATACCGAGTTAATATAGAGTGGGCATTTTAGCATAATGCTCGTAGAGCCGTTATATACAGAATAAAAGACATTAAATTTCAACAAAATCTCAGAAAGTCAAGGGAAAATGAATTATATATCACTTAGGAATAAGGTAATACTAATGGGAAATAATTAATGGAAGGCTAGCCACCCTGCTGCTTAAAACTGTCAAAATATATATGTCCGCCTGGGTTGGGTTTCAAGCGTCGGCAAAGCATCCAACGCTCACACACGATATCTTTCAACAAATGTAGGCTAGTTCCTGGTTCGGGCCATCCAATTTTATCTTCCCCTAAACTAAATAACTGGGAGACTTTCATTATCCACAGGTATCATGGTCAAGAAAGTGATGGAGTTCATTACCTTGTCTCGCCCAAGAGCAGCATAGTGTTGCAAGCCATTACATGAGCCATCCTTGAAAATTGAAAATAGCAAGCAAAATATTTAGGTCCAGCTTTAACAATTTAAATTAACAGCTAAAAACGTTACACAGGCAGAATGCAGGTAATAAAAAGAAATCAGGTGCAACAAAAATTATCATCTAACAGAGAAGTGTTGAAGTACTGGCCACAGCTGAAAATTTGACTGTGTGCCACCTTGTGCATAAGGTACAATTCAATAGAAAACACACCAGCAAGAGAAGATAAACATGTAGCTTATTAACTGAAAATTTTGAAATAAATACTTTAATAGAAAATCATAGCTGAAACTATTTGGTATATTTGAAATTTTGGATTGACCAATAAATTGATTAGGGATAATACAACACCGTACCCTAAGGTTTGGTCTGATTACACATTTTCTGAAAATTGCATCAGTACCCTTATCATTTAACAAACAGACCTAACCATTAATGATATTAACAGAGTTTACTTCTGTCAGCATCAAAATTGAGCGAAAATACGATTTTACCCTTAAATCGACTAAGTCAACTGTTCGATAAATACACAACCACCCACCCCCTTAAAGTTTGACCTAAATGCGTATACATCCCGAAAAGTTTCTAAAATTAAAACACATTCAATAATACTTATTATCAACCTATATATAATTTTCACCTTTTATGATGCCATCAACATCTATTTTAACAAACAAAAAATTTAACTAATTGTTAGTTAAAATTTATAAAAATATCTCTAAGAGTTTGACAATGTTTATTACTCATTTGAAATTTATCTATTTATAATTCACTTATCTTAAAAATGTAATGTTTGTAATTTGTGATAGGATTTTACAAGATCGTATGCTATCATGTTAATAAGTGTTTGTATATTACTTCAATCGAAAATTTTAGCATTTATCAATCCAATGCACAAATCACTTATATTTTAATTTTGATACCCCTATCTTGTCATTTTGAAAAATTAATGAGTTTGGCCACATGGTTACAGTATTCATATGAAATAAATAACTTAACTGTTTATCTAAAATATTATTTTTAGAAGTTTCCTTTAATTCTCTTACTTTAACAACAAAATAGAATATATGCAACTGACGATTTAGAAGAAGAAAACATAATGGCCCAAGTTAAAATTTAAGTCTAAATATAATGTTGTGGTCTGGACTTAAAATTTGAATAAAAAAATATAGTTTTGCTTATGATAAAAATGCCTTTAAATATTCAAATATTTTATCATTTTATTTGATAAATATTAATTTTTGGGATCTAATTATAAAGTAGAAAAACTCTGAAGGGAGCAATTGCAATATGACAAACCTTAGGAAAAGTGCCTGTATTTCGAGTATACCTCAGGGGAGGTTTGTACAATTTATAATGAAGGGCAAAACAGTCAATGTATCAAGACTATTAGGTTTTTTAGTTACCGCTAGTGACAGGCGAGATAAATGCAATTTTTCAAACCTTAGAGATCTACGTATAATTAGATCAAATCAAACCTTAGCAGAAGCCAATGTAATTATTCCAATTGATTAAAGCGACTTAACATTCCAATCATAGATCGGTATAACAATAATAAAGGGGAAGAACTAAAATGAAAAGGAGCGTTCCAGCATTTAGTTAGACATGCTTGAGACTCAGTGCAAAGGAAAAATCAATGACCTAACCTGGTGTACAGGCATGTGGGAGACTGTACTCTCCGGACATGGACTTCTTAATGCTTCAGATAGGTTGATGCAAGTGGCCAGGCACTGGAAAGGATCCTCTGCCCCTAACCACCATCGCCTCCCTTCAAGAGGCCGATCTGCAGAATCAAAGATATCCCCCAGATGGTTTTCAGTAAATGAAACTCGACCTTCATACGATAATTTGTCAACGCCACCACCATACACATTAGCTAAATGTATCTTTAACCAGCGTAAGCCTGACTTGCCAAGTGGGCGACCTTCGGCAAACTCTAGGATTCCTCGACAGAGGTCAGAGCCAAGGTGATTCAAATATGGGTGCATTGGATATGCACGCCCCCGAAAATCTAAATTGTGAGGGTAGTAAAATCCATCTTCATCCTTCATTTTTCTGGCCACCTACTCTATCAAATACAAAATATTAATATGTAATAACTATCTCAAGTGCCAACTAAACTGAATGAAGGAGCTTCTTACAGCAAGTTTCAGTTCTGTATCACACCGCTGTGAATGCCTTTCACTGTTCTCCTTTTTCACAGCTTTGACTTTCCACTTCCATTTTTTTATTTCGGCTTCATCTTCGGTATCTGGTTCCTCTGGCAAAGGCACCTGAACGGACATCAAATTTGAGAGGAAATAGAAGAGCTTAAGCAACAGGAAACATTTTTCTGGGGTTTAAGTTTGACACTAAGATTCATAAGCCAAAAAGCAAATGAGTAATCCTTAATAACAAATGGATTCAGATCCTAAAACAAAAAAAAAATGTGATGCCTATGGAAGTCTTAATTTTCACGCAAATGCCACTTACATCTTCACGGTCAACCAGATCGGCAAGACGGCCTCCATTAGCCCAGATTCTGTCTACAATACTTAGTACTCTTTTATTCACCCTCCACTTAGTATTACCAAGAGTATTGAGTGCCTGGATAAGAGAATGAAGATTAGTAAAAGATGTGGTAATAGCAGATAGCAATACGTTATATTGAGTTTTGCAGCAGTCACAACAATTATACAGATAAATCATGACCTATCATATTATTGAATCCAAATAATAACAAAGAAGATCATTAGGGAACATTGATCTCGGAAAGTAAAGAATTGGTTAACCTGGAAAATAGGTTCTAACTGCAGTTTCGGAGCTCTTTTAACAGCGTCCCTTTGTTGTTTTGCTCCATGTGTACGCATCATATATGATGGCAGAAACAAATAAGCACCTCTTTCGTACCTACCAATATTATACAGGCTTAAGCAATCTAGGTGCAGAATAAGCTTTTGTTCTTAACTTGTGGTATTGCCGTGTGCTAAGGACATCACTAGTAAAAAAATCTTAAATGTGAAACTTTGTGTCTAGGGAAACCAAGAATACAATACCCCGTCCAGTTCAATGGAGGAACCAACATTGGCATATATGGAATCACCATGTGCCTCGCCTGTATAGACAGAATAAGTATATCATATTCTAATAATCCGAACATGGGCGTATATCATCTATAAAAAGTTCCAGCGACAGAAATGCTATAGCATATTTTAGTGAATGTATCATAGTCGTAGCAATTGCAAACCAAAAAGAAGCTTGGAAAGGAGTTATGCTTACAGTTTTTTCCAGGCCTTTGCAAACTAGAGGGTCGCACTCAATTACCCCATATCTCCTGGTGCCTTTCCTGTACAAAATCAGCCGCAAAAATAATTCAAGCAGTGAAAATTTTGAAAGACAAGGTGATCAGGGGATGGTAACTTAGAGAACATACAGTTGTACTCACACTGTTTCTACAGATTTGAGTGTGTGCACAAATGCAGGTCGAATATCAGGTGGTGCATCATCCATCTGATCAACTGGAGGTTGTATGTAGGCTGTTTGTGTCAATATCTGAATTAAACGGCAGCCAACCTATCAAATACAACATGAGTGAACTTCAGTTCTCATTCAAGGCAAGAAGTCTGAATCACCATATTTGGTTGCAGACACAAACAGATACACACTCTACACTGATATACATACATATATATATATGTGATTGTGCATGTGCATGTTTTTACACAGACACAGAGAGAGAGAGAGAGAGAGGTTTTATGCCAACTACCTTCACTTGAGCATCCTGGCCCCAGGGCTTCAAATCATCTTGTTGCCTCACTATTTTCCTAACTTGGTGTAATTTTTGTTTCTTCATCAACATCTTGACCTTTTTGCTTAATCTTTCTTGTTCCTTTGCCTCAGGATCAGGACCTTCTTCAGAAGTTCTATTTAAAGCATTTTTCCTCTTGCAATTCTCTAAAAATTTATGTATCCGGACCTGTTCAACAATAGAAACAGTAATCCTTGAACTCTTAGACATATCAAGTAAAAATTACAAAGGGACAAGACGACAATCTAAACTTCCATTTTCTCCCACTTCTGCAGACAATTGAATTAAGGAGAGTGGCAATCCCTATAGGAGGAAATACTAATGGTGAAGCTGGTGCATCTTTACAAGCACACACGGTTCAAGAAACCTCACTTCCAGTTGAACTCGAAAAAGAATGACTACTTGTTTTCTTAAAAAATACATGGTAAAGAAATGTCTGGAAAAGTCAATTTGAATAATCCAGCTACACCTAGAGAACAAAGATCGAGCATGAACAATGAGGACTTATGTCAGGAATTCCCTATGAGAACCACCAAGAAGAATGCTAGATAATAACTTTTCTAGGGAAATGATTAAATCTGAATCTTTCCATCCCTCCAAAGCCCGTAGAACTCATAACATAGACATATTAGACCACTTCTTTCCTCTAATCCTTAATCAAAATAAATATTGAGACTGCAATTAGCCCCATGAAAATTAGAAAATCTAAGCGGGACTTCAAAATTCATAGCTAGATAAGACAGGAAGAACTAACAGCGAGACACAGATTACAGAACAACCAATTAATTGATGGTCTACGATGTGCAAGCACGGGGATTTTACTAATAATTCCCAACAAGGTTGCTAATGTCCAATGTTAGAATAAGAGGGATCCACCAATTTCTCAATAAGGGCCAACATCACCATAGCAATGATATCGACCTAATAGTTTCATTTCTGGTCTGCATTCATGATCTCATTATTCCCTTTGGCAGAGTGATGCAGTTAGTTTCCAACCATTCACATATAGACACACCAAGAAGAAAACTGCTAAGTGCACTAGAGATGGTCTTAAGAAATACAGCATATGTACATCATTATCTTTTTCTGTCTTACTTATATATATATTCAGAAAAGCAAAAGGGAGGGAAGTTGCTTCGAGAAAAGGATATGGCAAGGGTTAAAGGAAATTTTAACAATTCAGGAGAGCAATAAATTTTTCAAAGTATAAAACAACTAGGTTATAAGAGACTATAATGAAGTAGCCCTACTCTAGATAGATATAAAGAATCTATAAAACCCAGAAATCCAAAAACAAGAAGAACAAGGCTCAGATTTTTCTAAAGCTCAAACTCTACAACTTAGTCACTGAATACAAACTTAGGAAACATCCGAAAAGGCATAGATATTATAGCCATTACCTGTTCACAGGTAGACAGGTAATGGCAACCCAAAAGTGGTGGGAACAACATATATTTCTTCCTACTAGTTATACTAATTCTAAAAAGTATTGGATATTACATGCATCATATGTTCAATACAGGTATTACAGCTCATCTAGAATAGTATTCTCATTTCTCTGTAATAGTTTATTAGGACAAACAAAAATATCTATGACTATATCAGGCATCTAGCATTCTAGGTTACAAGTTCACATCATACTTGTACTCAAATACTAAACAAACAGCAACAATACATTACTGAAGGAAAAAAGGAGCACATGAATGACAATAGTGAAAGACTAGAGCAATCATTAGAATTCAAAACTCGTCTGAAGAAAACAAATGTTAAAATGAAATTATAGTGTGCCATCTACAAACCAACCTCATGTTCGATTGCTTCACCAATATGACATGCAGCTTGGACAACTCTAGCACTGCCGTTCCATCCTCCAGTCATCAACAATCCCATCAACTTATGCATCGTAATTACTGCCATCATATCTGCAGGCAATTGATCAAAATAGGGTGCATATGCACCACGGTTTTTTCCTTCTTTGCACAAATCCTGCTCAGCAGCAATGGCATCTTTCAATGGTTCAAACCACCCTAAGAACAATGACTTAATGTAAGGCAAATTAGGGGCCAATTTTTGCTCACACATGTCTACTAAAAGCTCTTGGTACTCTCTTGCAGCCTCTTCCCATGCCTCAGTCTCCATCTTTATTTGTCTCCTTCTAAGGCTATTGTACTTCCCTAACCCCATTCCTCCCACCATCTTTGGCTGCTTGTTCTCCGTGATATCCAAGCTTTTCACCTTCATTTCTTTGTTAACCTCTTCTATCAATTCTTGAATTTCGTCAACCTCCTCCTCGGAGGTGGACACGAAAGCCTCAGCTGCAGTTGCATAACCCCTTGTATTGCCAAAAAATCCAAAAGGGTCACAAGAGCTTGCATATTTAAGACGGCTCATATCACACTTCCGCCAAAAGATCAAATCTTGAGAAAATCCCGAACCAAAGTTGCGAGTATTTACATGGCTCTGAGGCTGAAAAGGTGTAGCCTTTTCAACAAATAACGAATCCTGGGGAGATCTTACAGCTGAGAAGGCATTGAGGGATGGATGGGATTCTGTCAAAAACTTTAACTTTCTCAAATAGGATTGTCTCGACAAATTTCTCCACATATTTCAAGCGAAGTACTAATTGGTTGCTGAACAAACGACAATGACGAAATGAGATAATTACTCAATTTGAATGCGGAAGAGGAAGAGAGAGATGGTCTCAAGGCATCTGAAGCTCACAATTCTGAATAGAGAAATGAATTTTGGGAAGCAAAGAATTGAAGAAGAGAAAAGCAAAGTAAGGGTTTGTAGAGGGAGGGAGAGGAGGACAGCGAACCAGAGAGGCTGTTCCTGTGGCCGCCTAAACCCCTGCTAAAAACCTAGTCATGTTTTGGCATTTTGATTTTCTGAATATTTGATGGAAAAAAAAAAGTGAAGAAGGTGAATATAATATATATATATATATATATAATTAAGGTAAATATTATATTTGATCTCTTAAATTTTCCTTTAGAATCACTTTAGTCCCTTAAGTTTATTTTTTTAATTTTAGCATCCTTAAACTTTAATTTTTATTTCAATTTGGTTCCTCTTACAATTTTTCGGCAAAAATGTGGCCAGATTTGTATTTTTGGAGAGTAAAATGATCAATAAATTTGATTTTGTCATTTTAGTCCTTTAAATTCATAAAAGTATCGTATTAGTAATTTTCTACATGAAAAAAATATTTTTTTATATTTTATGCTGATATTTAATTATCTTATGTGAATAATAAAAACTTTGAAATCTTGTGAACATAATAATAATATATTACTTAATTTAAAATAAACAATCTCTTTTTTTAGTAGTTAAACAAAATAAAAAATATGAATAAATTTTATAAAATCTATCTAATATGAAAATATAATAAAAAATCCTCAGTCAGTAATTTTTTATTTCAAAAGTTAAAAATAAGTCTAAAAAAGTTAACCCAACAATATTTATTAAATGTTTGGATTTTCGAACAACAAGTTGGTAGATTATGTTTTTTAACTATATTCTTTAGTTGATTTCACATATATAAAATTTATTCTAAGAGGTTTTCTATAAAATGGGACTATATATTTGAAAAACCTCTTAAAATGAATTTTATATATATATTTGAAATACACTAAATAATTTAATTAAAAGTACATTCCACCAACTTTTCTTAAAAAACGTAACTGTTAATATTTAATAACATTGTTAAGATTAAATTTTATTAGACATATCTATAACTCCTAAGATTAAAGAACCAACTTAGATTTTTTAAAAATATTTTGAGATTAGATAAGTTTAATAAAGTTATTAATAATTTTGATATTTTTTGTCACTTTTGAAAACGAAAATAAAAAAGAGAAACTATATATGTAAACTACAATTTTTGGTTTAAAAATATAAAATAAATTAAAATATTATATGTGTTATATATTTATTAATAAAATATATTTCTAAAACGAAGTCGAAACGAATATCACAATTCCTTTCCTTTACGCCTTTATTAGTTACGAAAGCAGTAGGACAGGTAAAACATTGTATTTTTGTCAGTTTGGATTATAATCTTTTTTTTAATTTTATTCAGAAACTAACACGATAATTTGAAAGAGTAGAATGGTAATTAAGTTTTTTTTGTTAGTAATTAGAACAATATTTAGTTTCTATAGGATAAGTACCCAACAGAATCCTAGCCTAAGGACGAGGAGAACCTCCTGATAGCTGGAGTCTATCTTCTCCAACAATCACCTTATCGAATCCCAAGGGGACTAAACTCTTCCAATTGGTAGGAAGCGAGGGCTATTAGCTCCCTCCTCTCAGTAAAAAGTAATTTTTTCTCAACAATCACAAACACAAAAACACTATTGCTCTAAACATTTTAGTACTAGTTTATGACTCTAGATTATGTTCATTTTATCCCCAATTATTATTTTCATCACTATTTAATGACTTAAACGCTAGTGTACTGACGCGTTTTTTGCAAATTCCCGTTTTAAGACTTGTGAAGGCTCATGCCTAAGAGATCCCAAGTTGACTTATCCAAACAAATGACTTTTGACTTGCATTAGAGTATTTCTTAATATTGGTAATAGAGAATATTTTTCAATATTTTCTATAACTGGCAATTTTTATAATTTACCCACATGTCTCATACAATTGGAACCATATAATCAATTTTCCTTAAATTTTATTCCACTCTATATACAATAATTAAGAGGGGATCTGGATAAATTTAAAACCAACTTAAACTATTGTATAAAATTTCATAACGTGACTAGTAAAACTTTTAATTAGAGCTGAACTTATATACTTGCCAATCATACTAATAACAAAATCAAAATAATTAAAACTTTAAAAATTTCATAATTTTATTTTTATCCCAATAGTACAAGAATTTTATTAGAACAAAATTTTCATTTTTATAATTATAAACTGATTATAAAAACTTCTAAAATATTCTAAATCAATTTAAAAAAAAAAACACTTTCTTTTTTTTAGAGAAAAAAAACATAAAAAGCACATTCAAGAACGGAATTCTGCAAACAATATCTAAAAATTAGCAAAAAAATCCATCCTATCCAAATGTGGTCAACTTACCCAAAAAATCATTAATCAGATTAAATTACTTTCTTGATACAAATCATAAAATCATGCTATACACACTCTATAAATACCGACGCTGCTTCTCTCATACTATCACATACACACCAAATCATTTCAAACTCTCACTTCTTCTCAAACTTTGCAACATATTTTAATTTGTAGGGTGAAGATGGCTTCGATCAAAGTGGTGTTCTTGGCTACCATGTTGCTAGTCCTTTTGGGTTAGTTCTTTGTTTTTTTTCCCTCTTAGATGGTATGTTATTGCAAACGCTCAAAAATAAGTTGGAATGAGTCGCTACAAAATTATATCCAGATTCAGTTTGTTATAGTTCTCCATTTTCTTGTTTGTTATTGACAAAATTTAATTTTCAACTAGTAGCATTTATTTTTGTATAGAATTAATTTTGTAAGTGATTAACTAATAAATTTTATATTTGCAGGTGTCCCATTATTTTCTGAGGCCCTATTTTTTGGAAAATGCTCCAAGGACTCTGATTGCAACGTGCCTGAAGGCCGTGATTGTAAAGAAAGAGTTTGCCTTAATGGGAATTGCTTTTGCAAAGCTCCTCCTGTCAGGAAATTCAAAAGTGAAGCAAGCGAGAAGAAAGCTGATTTTGAACGCAAATCTGTCCCTTGATTAACTAGTAGAGACTGTTCTTATGATATAGACTCAAAATCTATGTATGCTCTTGCAAAATGAAGTATATTTGGAACAATGAATAATATATATTATATTTCTTCATTGGAAATATTCGGTTCTCAACATGATACTTGAGATATCATTTTTCTCAATCCAAATGACAAAGTTCATCCTAAATCAACCTAAGAAATCAAACATAATCAACCCACTACCAATGAGCCATAAAACAACAAGTCCAACCAATTCAACACTACCTCAATGTGTTAACAAGATAACAATCAACGCAAGCTCAAATACAGTCTGTTGATGGCCCATCCAAATCAATGGGTTAAGTTAGCCGCATTCTACACATCGAACAATATTCATAACAAAGTACATCAGCATGGATATACATGATAGTTGTAGTCTACTGGATAAATATGATAGACAACCACTTTTCTATTTTTGGATATTTCATTGCTGATATGGCATATTTTCTTCCTGCCAGTATGGCACATAGATACCATGGCATACAAGTGTACAACTGGACCAATCTTATCATGAGTAAGTAGACATCTCATCGATATGGGTATATGTTAACCACAACAACATCCTTGTTTCTCTCATCGTGCTCCCATAGATGGGGGCTTAGATAGGCCAAGAGAGATAACTAATTTTTTCAACTCCCATTCAACTTGCATTTCCTCTTTACTCTGTCTTACATGATCTCTATATCCATGGACACTCTAAAAAATTACCAGATATTGAGTCGGATACGGCATCCACGAGTTCGAAAATATAAAAAAAATGGACATGGTGTCAGACACGCCTGTTGCTTGTCCAACACGTTTTGTACTTCTTTAGGATTTTTTTGTATAATTTTAAAAAGTTTTTGGCTTTTGTTTTTTTTTTTAAAAAAAAAGAGTTTTGGGCTTAGTAAAAAAGAAAAAGAAATAATTCACTCCTCTTAGACTAAAAGTTTTGAAATTAAATTACTAAAAATTCGAGTGATGGTCATAATGATTTGATTAATTTGCATGATCTCAAATTTTCATTATGTACTTTTTACAATAAACTAATTATGTATATTTTTAAGCCACATTTGGTTAAAATTTACATGCAAAACATGCTTATTTAATACTTTATCTTGATACTTTTACATATTATATATTCTGATTTTATGAAAAAAATGAGAATTATACATAATAAAAGTATATTATATATAGCCGTGTCAATGTCGTGCTATATCCTATTTTTTTAAATGTTCTAGCATTGTGTTCGTGTTGTATCGTATTCATATAGCCATCTCCATATCTATGCATCACAACAGGATTTGGAATAAATGCATTTTTGGCCCTAAATAGACTCAGTAATGCGATTTTGGTCCTCAAATAATTTAATATTGCAATTTTAGTTCTCAAATTTTAACTTTTTGGCATTTTTTGTCGTTCGTTTAACTTTTCCGTCAAACTTAACAGAAATTTCATTTAAAATGAAAAAAATTGCTATTTTCCTCCCATTTTGTAGTGTTTTTCATGTTGTAATCCAATGCACCCATTTTTTCTATTTTTCTTCAAACTTCAATAGAAAATAAACCAAAAAAAATAAATTTAAGCAACAATTTTTTGTTGAAATTATCCAGTTGCAAAGGCGTGTCCAATTATTTGATTTATTCCCTGGGAATGTAATGCAAAACAAGCCAGGACCCGCTCACTTGATGTGGAAGCAAGAGTGATATCGGGCAACAATGAAGTCTTCCTTCCCCCAAGGAGGAAACTAACAAACCAAAACTAATCCAGCAATGGAAAACATAGCCGAACATCCTAGGTTATGAGGACAGTAGAGATTTTGATTCTAAAAACATGGCAAAAACCTCTAAATAAATTATTAAATGAAGATGAAAACATTTGAAATATTTTAAATCAATTAAAAAAAAACAAAATCTAAAAATTAGCAAAAAATCCATGCTATCCAAAATTGGTCAACTTACCAAAAAAACAAATCATAAACTCATGCTAAACACACTCTATAAATACCGACCGAGACCAACGCTGCTTCTCTCATATATACCATTACACACACACCAAATCATTTCAAACTCTCACTTCTTCTCAAACTTCGCAGCATATTTTAATTTGTAGGTGAAGATGGCTTCAATCAAAGTGGTGTTCTTGGTTACCATGTTGCTAGTCTTTTTGGGTTAGTTCTTTGTTCTTTTTCCATGTCGCATCTTATGTTATTATTTACGATCAATAATAAATTTAAGTGATCATTGTAATAAAATTATCTCCATAAAAACTTAAAATTCAGTTCGTTATAATTCTGCATTTTTTCATTTGTTATTGACAAAATGTACTTTTCAACTAGTATAATTCATTTATAATTAATTTTACAAGCAACTAACTAACAAATTTTATATTTGCAGGTGTTCCATTATTTTCCGAAGCAGTATTTTTCGGCAAATGCACTAAGGATTCTGACTGTGCGGTGCCGCCAGAGCCTGAAGGTCGTGATTGTAAACAAAGAGTTTGCCTTAATGGCTATTGCTTTTGCAAAAATGGACAAAGCCAGAAGAAAGCAGATTTCGAACAAAAATCTGTCCCTTGATTAGCTTATAAAGATTGTTCTCATGATATGCACTCATAATCCATGTATACTCTTGCAAAATAAAATTTATCTGCAACAATGAATAACATTGTATTTCCTTATTAGAAATGTTCGATTTTCAAGTTGAATATTATTGATTACTAGCTTTAAATTAATTTGTTTTTTTTTACTATTGTATGAATAATATTATATTGAACGGCAAAAAAACTTATTGTGATACGAAATTCGGATCTTATCATGTCCTATGATCCTATAAAGTTGAAGCATTTATTTGGGAAAAAAATTCGTTAATATTGCGTAGCAAAGAATTGACACGAATAGATCGATTATGCATTATTAACATTTCCCAAGCAACGCATTCGATGCTAAATGGATCAAATCACATTATACTATTTAAAATAAATTGTATAACATCGTATGTCAATTTCATTGACAAATTATTAGTTCCTCGTTTCGCCACATTTGGTTATTTCCTTAAAATTTCATTGCCTAATTAAGTTTATGTTTAATTTCTCACTTACTTATATTAAATCTCCATTAATCGCATCATGTTTATCCATGATCGAGCTATTTAATTTTATTATTATTGTGCAAATATATCTCAATTTATCTTGTAGTTATTTATTAGTTTAATAATTCATAGTTTCCCTGGTCAGTTACTAATTAATTTTGTTATTAATAAGTTTCCAATTCTTATAGTCAAATGAAATTATCAATATCATTGACCCATTTTAATTATTGTATTTTAGTAATCGTATAATATTATGTTTCTATACATTTATAATAATTCATTCATAGAAGTTGTTAGGTATATATTTAACAATTGATAAAATAAAAATTTTCCCACAATACTTTACGAAAAAGAAGTTGTTAGTAATTTATAATTATTATAAATTATTTGGATTATTTTGTTATGAATAATTTCATTTGTACTAGATTGAGTTAACCTATGAACAACTTTATTTGTAATTAATATGTTAATTTTTTATATATATTTTAAAATAAATAAAAATAAAAATGATCCGGTCAACTCTTCAACGGTTTGGTACCTAGGCGGGGCAGGCCGGGTCTTGGGTCCATCCAAACCCGCCCCATTGCCACCCCTAGTGATATCTATTTACCAGATGAAGATAAAGTACCCGTCTAAAGCAAGAGTAGGAAAAATAGTAGACCATCAGTATGCGATATGTAAATGCTATGTTGAGACAATCTATAAGAGAAGCAGGAAGGACTTGGAGGTAGACCTACCTTAGCATAGCAAGGATTAATATAAGAAATCTACGCATTATGACAAGCACAGAATTGAGGTCCATGTTAGCATAGTAATATCTATAAATTAATACACATCAGTGGAAATATGATGAAAGCATAAAGTTATATCAACGAAATGACTCAGTAATACCCGCTTGAGGCTAAGGCCAACACGGAAGTCGGAACAGCAAACCAAGTTGAACAAGCTTATGAGGCTTGAACTGCCTCCTATTGAGACGGTCCAAGAGGGATTCATCGGGAGCAAAGCGGGAATGTATAGAATACTTTTAGTATATTCAGGAGGATTGACTATCCAAACATAAGAAAATTTTCAAGGATTATGAAAATAAATGACAAAATATTACAAAAACATTGACAACTAGTAGAGGGCTTATAACGATGGCCTTCGTCAGCACAGATTCTTATTCTAGAAGCACGGGGATCCCAAATTAACCTTTCCCTTTGTGAGGTCTAAATATATTATAAAATGAATGTGAAAAAGTCTAAAATATATTAAATCAATTGAAAAAACACACACCCTGAAATCTCACTTTTAGGAACTTAATTCTGCACACGAGTAAGCAAAATATTCATCTTATCCAAACTCGGTTAACTCTCCAAAAAAATATTAATCAACTTATAATACTCTGTACACACTCTATAAATACCTGTGGAGACAAAGGTGCTTGTCTCATACTCATACTATCACATACGCACCAAAACAAACCTAAAGCCCATACCCTCATTTCAAATTCTCTCTTCATCTCAAACTTTGCAACATTTTTTGTAGTTGGAAATGACTTCAATCAAAGTGGTGTTCTTCGCCACCATGTTGCTAGTCACTTTGGGTTAGTTTCTTTTTTTTTTTTTTCTTAATTATGTATGTCATTACGTACGATAAGACATGAATTTGAGTGTGTCATGACAAAATTATTATCAAATTACTTAATTAAAATTCAGCTCGTTATAGCTCTCCATTTTTCCAATCGTTATTTACAAAAACATAGTTTTCAACTAGTAGCATTTATTTTAATTTACAATTAACTTTAAAAACGATTAAATTATTAAATTTTTATATGTGTAGGTGCTCCGTTATTTTGCGAAGCAGGATATTTTGGATTTTGCAAAAAGGACTCTGACTATATGGTGGCAGTGCCTGAATGTAATGACTGTAGAGAAAGAGTTTGCAGTAATGGGCATTGCTTCTGCAAAAATCCTCCTGTCATGAACTCCGAAAATGGAGAAGGCGTGAAGAAGGCCGATTTGGAACACAAATATGTCCCCTTGATTAACTTGTAATTATCGTTCTTATGATATGCACTCATAATCCATGTATGCACTTGCAAAATAAAATTTACTCGGAATAATGAATAATAATACATTTTCTTACTGAAAATATTTGATTCTCAATTCTGGATCAATGTTATTGAATTACTAGTTTTATTATTACTATTGTATGAATAATATTAACAAAAAATAGTTACTTATTACAATCCGAAGAACGGATATTATGATCATTACATGTGATGTTATCAAGTTGAAGTGTTTGTTTGTAATGAATTCTTTTTTCCATTAATGTTGCCTAGAAAAGATTAATTGCCACAAAATAAATGGTTTCTGCATTATAACATTTTCCTCATCATCTCTAGTCTTTTATTATTTTTTTGTTATAGAGGTTTCATGCCTTACATGTATGAAGATATGCTTTAAAAGGGTATTTGATACTTATGAAGATATAGATCTTGCTTATAAGACTGATATTTCAAAGAAACCATTTGATGGGATTCCTATTGAATCTGACTGGAATAGGGCAAAGATGTTATTGGAGTTTTTGAAATATTTTTATAATCTCACATTGTGCATTTCCAGTTCTTCATATGTCACATCTAACATTGTGTTTCATGAATTATGTGAAGTTGATTTGTTTCTCAGAAGATGGTTGAATAGTGATGATATTGAATTAAATGAGATGGCAAGAAAAATGAAGTAAAAATTTGACAAGTATTTGGAATTAATCGAAAAGATGAATATGATTTTGTATTATGGTGTGATTCTTGACCCATGTCACAAATTGAGATTTGTCGAATTTCAGTGCGTTAACGAGATAACAATCAACGCAAACTCAAATACAGTCTGTTGATGGCCCATCCAAATCAATGGGTTAAGTTAGCCACATTCTACACATCGAACAATATTTCATAACAAAGCACATCAACATGGATATACATGATAATTGTAGTCTATTGGATAAATATGATAAAAAACCACTTCCCTATTTTTGGGTATTTCATTGCTGATATGACAGATTTTTTTCTTGCCAGTATGGCACATAGATACCATGGCATACAAGTGTACAACTGGACCAATCTTATCATGAGTAAGTAGACATGTATATGTTAACCACAACAACATCCTTGTTTCTCTAATTGTGCTCCCATAGATGGGCGCTTAGGTAGGTCAGGAGAGATAACTAATTTTTTCAACTCCCGTTCAACTTGCATTACCTCTTTACTCTATCTTACATGATCTCTATATCCATGAACACTCTAAAAAATTACCAGATATAGAGTCGGATACGGCATCCACGAGTTCGAAAATATAAAAAAAATGCACATGGTGTCAAACACGCCTGTTGCTTGTCCAACACGTTTTGTACTTCTTTAGGATTTTTTTGTATAATTTTAAAAAGTTTTTGACTTTTGTTTTTTTTTTTTAAAAAAAAAGAGTTTTGGGCTTAGTAAAAAAGACAAAGAAATAATTCACTCCTCTTAGACTAAAAGTTTTGAAATGAAATTACTAAAAATTCAAGAGATGTTCATAATGATTTAATTAATTTGCATGATCTCAAATTTTCATTATGTACTTTTTTCAAAAAACTTATTATGTATATTTTTTAAGCCACATTTGGTTAAAATTTACATGCAAAACATGCTTATTTAATATTTTATCTTGATACTTTTCATATCATATATTCTGATTTTATGAAAAAATGAGAATTATACATAATAAAAGTATATTATATATAGCCGTGTCAATGTCGTGTTGTATCCTATTTTTTGACATGTTCTAGCATTGTGTTCGTGTTGTATCCTATTTTTTGACATGTTCTAGCATTGTGTTCGTGTTGTATCGTATTCATATAGCCATCTCCATATCTATGCATCACAACAGGATTTTGGAATAAATGCATTTTTGGCCCTAAATATAGTTAGTAATGCGATTTTGGTCCTCAAATAATTTAATGTTGCAATTTTAGTTCTCAAATTTTAACTTTTTGGCATTTTTTGTCGTTCGTTTAACTTTTCCGTCAAACTTAACAGAAATTTCATTTAAAATGAAAAAAATTGCTATTTTCCTCCCATTTTGTTGTGTTTTTCATGTTGTAATCCAATGCACCCATTTTTTCTATTTTTCTTCAAACTTCAAAAGAAAATAAACCAAAAAAAATAAATTTAAGCAACAATTTTTTGTTAAAATTATCTAGTTGCAAAGGCGTGTCCAATTATTTGATTTATTCCCTAGGAATGTAATGCAAAACAAGCCAGGACCAGCTCACTTGATGTGGAAGCAAGAGTGGTATCGGGCAATGATGAAGTCTTCCTTCCCCCAAGAACGAAACTAGCAAACCAAAACTAATCCAGCAATGGAAAACATAGCCCAACATCCTAGGTTATGAGGACAGTAGAGACTTTGATTCTAAAAACATGGCAAAAACCTCTAAATAAATTATTAAATGAAGATGAAAACATTTGAAATATTTTAAATCAATTAAAAAAAACAAAATCTAAAAATTAGCAAAAAATCCATGCTATCCAAAATTGGTCAACTTACCAAAAAAACAAATCATAAACTCATGCTAAACACACTCTATAAATACCGACCGAGACCAACGCTGCTTCTCTCATATATACCATTACATACACACCAAATCATTTCAAACTCTCACTTCTTCTCAAACTTCGCAGCATATTTTAATTTGTAGGTGAAGATGGCTTCAATCAAAGTGGTGTTCTTGGTTACCATGTTGCTAGTCTTTTTGGGTTAGTTCTTTGTTCCTTTTCCATGTCGCATCCTATGTTATTATTTACAACCAATAATAAATTTAAGTGATCATTGTAATAAAATTATCTCCATAAAAACTTAAAATTCAGTTCGTTATAATTCTGCATTTTTTCATTTGTTATTGACAAAATATACTTTTCAACTAGTATAATTCATTTATAATTAATTTTACAAGCAACTAACTAACAAATTTTATATTTGCAGGTGTTCCATTATTTTCCGAAGCAGTATTTTTCGGCAAATGCACTAAGGATTCTGACTGTGCGGTGCCGCCAGAGCCTGAAGGTCGTGATTGTAAACAAAGAGTTTGCCTTAATGGCTATTGCTTTTGCAAAAATGGACAAAGCCAGAAGAAGGCAGATTTCGGACAAAAATCTGTCCCTTGATTAGCTTGTAAAGATTGTTCTCATGATATGCACTCATAATCCATGTATGCTCTTGCAAAATAAAATTTATCTGCAACAATGAATAACATTGTATTTCCTTATTAGAAATGTTCGATTTTCAAGTTGAATGTTATTGATTACTAGCTTTAAATTAATTTGTTTTCTTTTTACTATTGTATGAATAATATTATATTGAACGGCAAAAAAACTTACTTATTGTGATACGAAATTCGGATCTTATCATGTCCTATGATCCTATAAAGTCGAAGTATTTATTTGGGAAAAAAATTCATTAATATTGCGTAGCAAAGAATCGACACGAATAGATCGATTATGCATTATTAACATTTCCCAAGCAACACATTCGATGCTAAATGGATCAAATCACATTATATTATTTAAAATAAAATGTATAATTGAGATACGATCACATTATATTATTTAAAATAAAATGTATAACATCGTATTTCAATTTCAATTGACAAATTATTAGTTCCTCGTTTTGCCACATTTGATTATTTCCTTAAAATTTCATTGCCTAATTAAATTTATGTTTAATTTCTCACTTACTTATATTAAATCTCCATTAATCGCATCATGTTTATCCATGATCGAGCTATTTAATTTTATTATTATTGTGCAAATATATCTCAATTTATCTTGTAGTTATTTATTAGTTTAATAATTCATAGTTTCCCTGGTCAGTTACTAATTAATTTTAGTCAAATGAAGTTATCACCCATTTTAATTATTGTATTGTAGTAATCATATAATATAATGTTTCTATACATTTATAATAATTCATTCATAGAGTTGTTAGGTAGATATTTAACAATTGATAAAACAAAAAATTGTCCCACAATACTTAACGAAACAGAAGTTGTTAGTAATTTATAATTGTTATAAATTATTTGGATTGTTTTGTTATGAATAATTTCATTTGTACTAGATTGAGTTAACCTATGAACAATTTTATTTGTAATTAATATGTTAATTTTTTTTATATATTTTAAAAATAAAAAAAAATAAAAATGATCGGGTCAACTCTTTGACGGGTTTGGTACCTAGGCAGGGCAGGCCGGGTCTTGGGTCCACCCAAACCCGCCCCATTGCCACCCCTAGTGATATCTATTTACCAGATGGAGATAAAATAACTGTCTAAAGCAAGTGTAGGAAAAATAGTAGACCATCAGTACGCGATATGTAAATGCTATGTTGAGACAATCAATAAGGGAAGCAGGAAGGACTTGGAGGTAGGCCTACCTTAGCATAGCAAGGATAAATATAAGAAACCTATGTATTATGACAACCACAGAATTGAGGTCCATGTTAGTATAGTTATATCTATAAATTAATACACATTAGTAGGAATATGATGAAAGCATAAAGCTACATCAACGGGATGACTCAGTAATACCCACTTGGCGCTAAGGCCAACACGGAATAGCAAACTAAGTTGAACAAGCTTATGAGGCTTGAACTGCCTCGTATTGAGACGGTCCAAGAGGGATTCATTGGGAGCAGAGCGGGAATGTATAGAATACTTTTAGTATATTCAGGAGGGTTGACTATCCAAACAGAAGGAAATTTTCATGGGTTATGAAAAGAAAATAACAAAATATTACAAAAACATTGACAACTAGTAGAGGAGTTATAACGGTGGTCTTCGGCAGCAGAAATTTTTATTCTAGAAATACGGGGATCCCAAATTAACCTCTCCCATGTAAGGTCTAAATATATTATAAAATGAATGTAAAAAGATCTAAAATATTTAAAATTAATTGAAAAACACACGCACCCTAAAATCTCACTTTTAGGACTCAATTCTATACACAAGTAAACAATTCATCTTATCCAAATACGGTCAACTCTCCAAAAAATATTAATCAAATTAAAATACTGAATACACCTCATAAAATCTTGTTGTACACACTCTATAAATACCCATGGAGACGAAGGTGTTCGTCTCATACTCATACTATCACATACACACCGAAAAAAACCTAAAACCCATACCCTCATTTCAAATTCTCTCTTCTTCTCAAACTTTGCAACATTTTTTGTAGTTGAAAATGGCTTCAATCAAAGTGGTGTTCTTGGCCACCATGTTGCTAGTCACTTTGGGTTAGTTCTTTTTTTTTTTTTTTTTAATTGTATGTCATTACGTATTATAAAAACATGAATTTGAATTAGTCATGACAAAATTATCATCAAAATTACTTAAAAAAATTCAGTTCGTTATAGTTCTCCATTTTTCCAATCGTTATTTATAAAAACATAATTTTCAACTAGTAGCATTTATTTTAATATACAATTAACTTTAAAATCGATTAAATTAATAAATTTTTATATGTGTAGGTGCTCCGTTATTTTGCGAAGCAGGATATTTTGGATTATGCAAAAAGGATTCTGACTGTATGGTGGTAGTGCCTGAACGTAATGACTGTAGAGAAAGAGTTTGCATTTTTGGGCATTGCTTCTGCAAAAATCCTCCTGTCAAGAAATCCGAAAATACAGAAGGCGTGAAGAAGGCCGATTTTGAACACAAATCTGTCCCCTTGATTAACTTGTAATTCTCGTTCTTATGATATGCACTCATAATCCATGTATGCTCTTGCAAAATAAAATTTACTCGGAATAATGAATAATAGTATATTTTCTTATTGAAAATATTTAATTCTCAATTGTGGATCGATGTTATTGAATTACTAATTTTATTATTACTGTCGTATGAATAATATTAACAAAAAATAGTTACTTGTTACAATCCGAAGAACGGATATTATGATCATTACATGTGATGCTATCAAGCTGAAGTGTTTGTTTGTAATGAATTCTTTTTTCCATTAATGTTGGCTAGAAAAAATTAATTGACACGAAATAAATGGATTATGCATTACAACATTTACTCATCATCTCTAGTCTTTTATTATTGTTTTGTTATAAAGTTTTCATTCCTTACATGTACGAAGCATAAACATTTTCATATATTTATTTTATTAATGTAAACTATTTTACAACTTATTAATTGAGAACAAAATGTCTCCTACACTATATATATTTCTGTTAATCTTCACTCCTACTACTCAATTAATTAAAAAAAATTTATTCCTTTGTACTTCATTTTATATTTTGATTTTCGTATTATTGTAATGGAAATAATGTGTATATATATACATATTATTTTAATTGATAAATCAAGTGTAGTTACTTTTTGCGAGTGTATTAAAAAAATTAAGTAATTTGGTATTGAAATAATTGTATATTCTGACAAAATGCAAGTTCCTTTAATAAAAAAGATTACTTAGATTAACAATGCATGCAAAATTCAACAAAAAAAATAAACAAAATAGTATAAATTGTAAAATAAGAGGCAGATACAATATTCATGAGAACTTGGAACATCAAAGTCAAACCAAAAATACATAATAACAACTTTTTATATTGCAACAATTTCAGACGAATTTCTTATGTTTCTGATTTATTATCGCATCACTATCTCTTGAGTCCCAAAGTTTTAAGTACTTTTTGCCACAATATTTGACCCTCCAGATCTTGTAAATCTCATAGGAAAAATGCTTATTCTTTTAATGGATAAAATCCATATTAACTCCGTGTGATACTCAAAATATTCAAATAAAACTTGTAAGGGAAAAAAAAAAAAAAAAAGCCACACAACCCCCTGTAAAATTTAAAAGGTGCATACTGCCTCCTGATGTATTTGAATATGAGTTTGATATTGTAATAACAAAAATAACCTTTTTAAATCAATAGTCTATATTTAATATGATTCAAAATTTGTGGCTAAAATTTAATCAAGCTTATAAAAAATTAAAATATATTATTTTAATATATAAATGATTATATATCTTTTAATATATAGATATATATATTTGTATGTATATATATCCTAAGTCTAATTTTTTTCTCCACCGTCCGATCACCTCTTGGAGTAAGCTTACCACAGTTGGAGAACCTGTCCAACTGCGAACATTTGAATACCCCACACACTGCAAATATCCAATTCGTTGGCGAGTTATCTCAATTTTTTTGTTCAAAAAACCCTAATCCGCACCCCCCATTTTCTGTCGTTTTTTTCTCCGTCGTCCAACCACCTCTCGACCTGAGCTTACCACCGTTGGAAAGGTCGTTGCACTACAAGCATTTTGATACCTCATATACCAAAAATCTCCAATCTGTTAACGAGTTATATTTATTTTTTTACTCAAAAAATCCTAACCCACGCCCCCACCTTCATCCCACCATCTCAGCGCGAGTCTACCACTGTTGGAAAACCCATCTGAGGAAGAGCATTTTGACACCTTACCACCGCCAATCTCCCGTTCATCTGGCGAGTAATCGCCATTTTTTTATTTTATATTTTTTTAGATTTCTTTATATATATATATATATATACATATAATTCAAATTATATTTTTTAAAATATGTATAATTTAAAGACAGGGGTAGTCTGGTCATTTAGGGACAAAAAATACTTATCCAATCTCATCTTTAGCTCGTGAGATACAATTCTAGAGGAAAGAACGTAATGTACACCTTTTTAAATTTTACAGGGGGTTATATTATTATTATTATTATTTTTATCACATGGGTCTATTTAAATATTTTTTATATTATAGTGATACTATGAATTTTACCTTTTTTTAAATGAGATTAAATGCGATAGACCTTTGTGAAAAATATTAATAAGCGAAAAATAATTTTAAAAAAAAAGGGAGAAATATGATCCAATCGTGTGAGAAGCATTGAGTTTCTTTTTTTTTCAAATTGAGAAAGTTTAATCATTTTTGTTTCTGGTGGAGCTTTTGTATATTTTATTACTTTTCAAGAAGTAAAATGCAAGTAATCCAATTTACATGTGTTCTCCAATTCCTTTTTTAAAGGGGTGAATAGCAATTTACCTCGTATAATATATCGTAGCAAAAAATTGAAACGAATAGATCGATTATGCATTATTAACATTTCCCAAGCAACATTTCTACCCGGAGAGAACAAAAATTTTCATCCTAATCTTTTGATATACCATAAATTTTACCTTACCTTATAGTTTTGAATTGATTTTCATAGATTGTTTTCATATTAAAAATATTATTGTTGTAAAGAATCATTTTAGATGTTACAATTAATATTATTACTCGAAACATGAATTTGGGTCATGTATCTAGTAGTATTATACAATTACTTTATTCCAATTTTCTATTCGCATTCGATGCTAAATGAATCAAATCACATTATATTATTTAAATAAAATGAATAACATCATATTTCAATTTCAATTAACAAATTATTAGTTCCTCGTTTTGCCACATTTGATTATTTCCCTTAAAATTTCATTGCCTAATTAAGTTTATGTTTAATTTCTCACTTACTTATATTAAATCTACATGATCGAGCTATTTAATTTTATTATTATTGTGCAAACTATATCTCAATTCATCTGTGTTATTTATTAATTTAATAATTCATAGTTTCCGTGGTCAGTTACTAATTAAATTTGTTATTAATAAGTTTCCAATTCTTATAGTCAAATGAAATTATCAATATCATTGACCCATTTTAATTACTGTATTTTAGTATTCATATCATATTATGTTTCTATACATTTATAATAATTCATTCATAGAAGTTGTTAGGTATTTATTCAACAATTAATAAAATAAAAAATTATCACATATACTTAACGAAAAAAAAAATTGTTAGTAATGTATAATTGTTTGGATTGTTTTGTTATGGATAATTCCATTTGTACTGGATTGAGTTAACCTATGAATAATTTTATTTGTAATTGATATGTTAATTTTTTATATATATTTTTTAAAATAAAAAAAAATAAAAATAATTGGGTCTATCGAGTTAGACCCACTTCGACGGATTTGGTACCTAGGTGGGGCGGGGTGGATCTTGGGTCCACCCAAACCCGCCCCATTGCCACCCGTAGTGGTATCTATTTACCAGATAAAGATAAAATACCTGTCTAAAGCAAGAGTAGGAAAAATAGTAGACCATCAGTACACAATATATAAATGCTATGTTGAGACAATCAATAAGGAAAGCAAGAAGGACTTGGAGGTAGACCTACCTTAGCATAGCAATGATAAATATAAGTAACCTATGCATTATGACAAGCACAGAATTGAGGTCTATGTTAGTATAGTTATATTTGTAAATTAATACACATCAGTAGGAATATGATCAAAGCATAAAGTTATTATCAACAAGATGATTCAGTAATACCCACTTGGGGCTAAAGCCAATGTGGAACAACAAACCAAGCTTATGAGGCTTGAACTGCCTCCCATTGAGACGGTCCAAGAGGGATTCGTCGGGAGCAGAGTGGGAACGTGTAGAATACTTTTTGTATATTCAAGAGGGTTGACTATCCAAACAGAAGGAAATTTTCAAGGGTTATGAAAAGAAAATGACAAAATATTACAAAAACATTGACAACTAGTAGAGGAGTTATAACGGTGGTCTTTGGCAGCAGAGATTTTTATTCTAGAAACACGGGGATCCCAAATTAACCTCTCCCATGTAAGGTTTAAATATATTATAAAATGAATGTAAAAAGGTCTAAAATATTTAAAATTAATTGAAAAACACACGCACCCTAAAATCTAACTTTTAGGACTCAATTCTATACACAAGTAAACAAAATATTCATCTTATCCAAATACGGTCAACTCTCCAAAAAATATTAATCAAATTAAAATACTGAATACACCTCATAAAATCTTGTTGTACACACTCTATAAATACCCATGGAGATGAAGGTGTTCGTCTCATACTCATACTATCACATACGCACCGAAACAAACCTAAAACCCATACCCTCATTTCAAATTCTCTCTTCTTCTCAAACTTTGCAACATTTTTTGTAGTTGGAAATGGCTTCAATCAAAGTGGTGTTCTTGGCCACCATGTTGCTAGTCACTTTGGGTTAGTTCTTTTTTTAATTGTATGTCATTACGTATTATAAAAACATGAATTTGAATTAGTCATGACAAAATTATCATCAAAATTACTTAAAAAAATTCAGTTCGTTATAGTTCTCCATTTTTCCAATCGTTATTTATAAAAACATAATTTTCAACTAGTAGCATTTATTTTAATATACAATTAACTTTAAAAGCGATTAAATTAATAAATTTTTATATGTGTAGGTGCTCCGTTATTTTGCGAAGCAGGATATTTTGGATTATGCAAAAAGGATTCTGACTGTATGGTGGTAGTGCCTGAACGTAATGACTGTAGAGAAAGAGTTTGCATTTTTGGGCATTGCTTCTGCAAAAATCCTCCTGTCAAGAAATCCGAAAATGCAGAAGGCGTGAAGAAGGCCGATTTTGAACACACATCTGTCCCCTTGATTAACTTGTAATTATCGTTCTTATGATATGCACTCATAATCCATGTATGCTCTTGCAAAATAAAATTTACTCAGAATAATGAATAATAGTATATTTTCTTATTGAAAATATTTGATTCTTAATTGTGGATCGATGTTATTGAATTACTAGTTTTATTATTACTGTCGTATGAATAATATTAACAAAAAATAGTTACTTGTTACAATCCGAAGAACGGATATTGTGATCATTACATGTGATGTTATCAAGCTGAAGTGTTTGTTTGTAATGAATTCTTTTTTCCATTAATGTTGGCTAGAAAAGATTAATTGACACGAAATAAATGGATTGTGCATTACAACATTTTCCTCATCATCTCTAGTCTTTTATTATTGTTTTGTTATAAAGTTTTCATTCCTTACATGTACGAAGCATAAACATTTTCATTTATTTATTTTATTAATATAAACTATTTTTTCAACTTATTAATTGAGAACAAAATGTCTCAATTAATTAAATTTTTTTTTATTCCTTTCTACTTCATTTTATATTTTGATTTTCGTATTATTATAATGGAAATAATGTGTATATATATACATATTATTTTAATTGATAAATTAAGTGTAGTTACTTTTTGCGAGCGTAATAAAAAAATTAAGGAATTTGGTATTGAATTAATTGTATATTCTGACAAAATGCAAGTTCCTTTAATAAAAAAGATCACTTAGATTAACAGTGCATGCAAAATTCAACAAAAAAATAAACAAAATAGTATATAAGAGGCAGATACAATATTCATGAGAACTTGGAATATCAAAGTCAAACCAAAAATACATAATAACAACTTTTTATATTGCAACAATTTCAGATGAATTGCTTATGTTTCTGATTTATTATCGCATCACTATCTCTTGGGTCCCAAAGTTTTAAGTACTTTTTGCCACAATATTTGACCCCCATATTTGTAAATCTCATAGGAAAAATGCTTATTCTTTTAAAGTTAAAATCCATATTAACTCTTCGTGATACCCAAAATATTCAAACAGACATTGTAAGAAAAAAAAATAAAAAAAGCTACATAATTTCTTGTAAAATTTAAAAGGTGCATACTGACCCATGATGAATTTGAACATGAGTTTGATGTTGTAATAACAAAAATAACCTTTTTAAATCAATAGTCTATATTTACTCTGGTCCAAATTTATGGCTAAAATTTAATCATGCTTATAAAAAATCAAAATATATTATTTTAATATATAAATAATTATTTATTTTTAATATATAGATATATATATATTTGTATGTATATATCGTTAATCTAGTTTTCTTCTCCACCCATATATATCCACCGTCCGACCACCTCTTGGAGTGAGCTTACCATAGTTGGTGAACCCGTCCAACTACGAGCATTTTGATACCCCACCACACTGCAAATATCCAATTCGTTGGCGAGTTATCTCAATTTTTTTGGTTCATAAAATCCTAATCCGCACCCCCCATTTTCTGTCGCTTTTTTCTCCGTCGTCCGACCACCTCTCGACTCAAGCTTACCACCATTGGAAAGCTTGTTGGACTACGAGCATTTTGGTACCTCATCTACCAAAATCTCCAATCTATTGACGAATTATATTTATTTTTTGCTCAACAAATCCTAACACACTCCCCCACCTTCGTCTGACCATCTCAGCACGAGGCTACCACTGTTGGAAAACCCATCCGAGGAAGAGCATTTTGACACCTTACCACCGCCAATCTCCCATTCGTCTGGTGAGTTATCTCTATGTTTTTATTTTATATTTTTTTAGATTTTTTTTTTTGGATGAAATGTAAGTTTTGATTCATCCAAAAATATTTATAATGTACTCCGGGCATACCCGAAGAGGTACAAGAAAACCCACACTAAAGATTAAGATACAATCAAAACGTGTGGGAAAGTGTCAAAAGGAGCCTATACAATGTGATCTTGAGCCCTAAAAAATGACTTCATTACGATGCCTCCAAAGTGTGTAGACCGTGCATGCTAAAGCGAGGTGTCGCGCTTTGTTCTGCACAGAGGAACCAGTTTTCTTCTTAACCCACTTTACCGCACTATGAAGGGTGGACATACTCCGGCTGATGCCAAGCCATTGTTGGATCTGTGACCAAATGAAGTCGCTGAAGGAACACTCAAAGAAAATGTGTTTGGCCAATTCCTTGGTGTTGATGCACAGGGAGCACAAATCTTCCTCTTAGAGGAACCCAAGTCTGTCCCGTGTAGCTAGTCTTCCCCGTAAACCAAGCCACACGATAAATGAGTACTTCGGCGGGATGAAAGCCTTCCAGATAGCTGCTTTTCAAGGCTGTCTTGTGAGTTTCGGCCTGAAGTACTCATAGATTTTCGATGTTAGGAGACTCTTTGTGGTAGACCAACTCGCCATTTGGTCATTTAGGGACAAAAAATACTTATCCAGTCTCATCTTTAGTGCGTGAGATACAATTCTAGAGGAAAAAAGGTAATGTGCACCTTTTTAAATTACAGGGGGTTATATGGTCTATTTTTCTTTTTTTTTTTTTATCACATGAGTCTATTTGAACATTTACGGTATCACAGGGATAATATGAATTTTACCTTTTTTTAAATAAGATTAAATGCGATAGACCCTTTTGTGAAAAATATTAATAAGCAAAAATTAATTTTGAAAGAAAAAGGGGAGAAATATGATCCGGTCGCCTGAGAAGCATTCAATATGTTTGGTTTTGATTTACAAAGATGGGACAAAATATAGAGTATGTTTGGCTTATTTGGTTTTGTAAGTTTTGGCTATATTTTTTATTATTTTAAAACAGTTTTAATTACTTTTTGTCCAAAAAATATAATTAATTAAAAAATAATATTTATTTTAATCACTCACAACTAAATAATATCTATACTTTTTGTTTTTGGTGGAGCTTTTGTATATTTTACTAGTTTTGAAGGAGTAAAATGCAAGTAATCCAATTTACATGTGTTCTCCAATTCCTTCTTTAAAGGTCACTGGTTTTCCTGGTCACAATCTGGCTAGTGACTTTTTGTAAGTCTCTCTCTTCCTTATTCCCCCGAAACTACTACATGTTCCTCGTCAATCACATCTACACAAGTTATGTACCGCTTTGAATGATGTTTTACATGAAATGACGGTAAAGAGAGTAAAACGATGTTTTCCGAAAAACTACTAGAAACTTCTAAAGAAAATATAGTAGTGAAAACTAATTATATTAAATCACAATGATAAGCTGAAAAATTGCAAAATCAATGTACTAAAATAAAGATATATATAAATAGGTAGGGGTCCACCTAACCCCTTGATAGACACAAGTGGCTTTACCAAAAATAAATAAAAGAAAGTATAAATCTCCTGATCATTCCATTCTTGTTTTGATAATTATTTAATATATATGAATACTTGGCAGGTGGTGTGCGCTTTTGTGAGGCATCACAGGATTATGTTCCCTATACTCAGAGTTCTAAGTGTCCTCCTGTGCCTCCCTGCAAAAAACCAGCTTGTCACTTGGTTAGATGTATATGTTCAGACAGTACCTTAATCTCAGCCGCCACCACACAGAACCAAGAATTGAAGCACGTGTCTGTTTCTTGATTCATTGCTAATCAATATTAGCAAAGTAAATGTAGTAAATAATGCTTTAGAAAAAAAATATTTTATCGTCCAAATATATATAATTCCATTAGTTAAGAAATATAAATATTTGACCTCATAATCATGAGATATTGGTCATCAAACATCAATAGGTAATGATAATTATTCAAAAATTGAGGGGTTGTAGTGTATTTATATTAAATTCTAGTGGAACTTATTGAAATTTATCTTTTAATTAATATTTATAGGTGGAGTAAACTGCAATTAACCCCATTCTTTTTTCAAAATTCACTGGGTTCAGTTCCATTAATTGAATTCATGAAATCCAGGATTGACTGACTCACTGAATCAACCTTTTGTATCTTTCATATGTTGGGAATCTGAGTAGAGTCTTTATATACAGAGACTACACCAGCCAAACAGTTGGAACATATCCTCAGACTCCATAGGTAGAGATGGCTTCAGACAAGCTGGTTTTCTTGGTCACAGTCTGCCTACTGACTTTAAGTAACGTTTCTCTCTTCCTTATTCCTCCCAAAACTACTACATAAAGTTTCTCTCCGCAATAAAGACATCAATTTCGTGATTATTCAATTCTTGTCTTGATAACTATTAACATAATATGTATGTTTGGCAGGTGGTGAGTTCTTTTGCGAAGCGTTGCCGCCATATATGTCCTGTAGCAAGAGTTCTGATTGTCCTCCTGGATCTTCAGTGCCTCCTGGCTGCAAAAAAATTGCTTGTCATTTGGGCAGATGTATATGCTTAGACAATACCCTAATCTCAGCTTCAAACAAGGCTACAAGCACAAGTTGGTCCCTTGATTCTGGGGATGAATAATGCTTGATCATGGAGGGGCTTTAACAAATTTGAATTCAAATGTACCGCTGCATCAATTAAATATCTATAAATAAATGACCTCATAATCATACCATCTCGTTCTCCACATTCCCCACTTATTAGTATCAACAATTCTCCAACTTTGCATACACGAATACTACTAGTGTATGTTTAAATATTAATTAAGTAATTGTCTGGATGAACTTTGAATAATGGAAATATTTCATGACAATTAAATTTCCTTAATTGAAGTAGCGATAATTTGATCCAACTTTTTGAATTATCAAAATTTTAAAAAGAAAATCTAGCCAACACATTGAAGAGAGACTTTAATTGTTTGCATCAAAATTTGCCACCAATACTAGTTTGCTTTTCCATTTGAAACCTCTCTCTTGTCCTCTCCACTTCAAAATTCCAATGGATGCTCCAGTTTTACCTAAATATCTGCTAAAAGGATGACCTCGGTGGATGTGCTCATCAATCACTCCAAGGATCATTCTCAGTTCTCACTTCTGAAGGTTCAATGACTTGGGTCTCGGAACCATCAGCAGAGTTTGCATCGATCTCGGAGGCGTTTTCTGTGGCTGCTTCTGCTTCATCATCCTCCAATCGACCCCATCTTCCTCCGAGGGCCATAGCCATCATCTCGTATATCTTGTTGCCGAGCTCAGCAGGACTATCAGGCTATCAATTAGAGGAAAAGACAGTTTAAGAGCTGGTACAGAAATTAGATGCATGAGAAGTGTCGGGAAAGCTTCTTGAGTACTTACAGTGAATCCACTTGAAATCAAGGCTGTATCATACAGAAGTTCCACAGCCATTTTGGCATCGGTGCTGTCAGGTGCACTCTTGCATGCAGCCTTCAAAAGTAAGAGCCGAGAAATTGAATCAGGTGAATAAACGGCGTTTAGTTCAGGGCAGCCAACACCACAACGCACAACTCTTATAGTTATCTCATATTACAATTTCTTTCACTTAAGAATTGAATAAGCTCTGTAGGTAAGTCATTTACTTTTTAGACCTTGACATGGGATTTGAAACAGAAATCACGAGAGGTCTTAATGATTAAAGGATTGGGTGGGATATCGTACGTTGAGATCCTTGACGATGGGATGATCTGGATTGATCTCCAATATTCTTCTACCCCTCATGAATTCCAGGCTTGCAGTGTCTCCAAGTGTCTGTGCTCGCATCAATCTGTGTTAAGGAAATCAAATGGATGAATGGTGTTTAAATAGCAAAAACACGATATAACCTGATAACTTCTGCATTTTTCACATCAATAGACTATATAGCTTCATATGACATACCTTTCCATGTTTGCTGACCATCCAAATTTGCCAGAAACAAGCACACAGGGAGATGAGCTCAAACGTTTTGAGATTTGCACTTTAGCTACCTTGTCACCAAGTTGTTGCTTAATCCAGTCACAGAGGAGATTATATTCTTGCTTAGTTTCCCTTTCTTTTACCTCATCCTCGTCATCTGTCATTCAGATATAAGGTTACGCTCAAAGCATCAAAGAAAAAACATTCGACAACCAGAACCTATTCTTTTCCAACCTTATGAGAGAAATTGACAAAGACGACCATGTCCAAAATTAGGTAGCAGTTGCGGGGGGGTGGGGGGGGGGGTTAGGTGTTACATAGCAACTGATTTATATTGCTCTGCAGAGTCATAATCAAAGAGCATAAAAACTTTACTAACCAAGCTCCAGATCCTCCTTGCTAATGTCAACAAATTTCTTTTCTTTGTATGTCTGTAAATTCTGGATGGCGACTTCATCAATGGGTTCAATTAGGTAAAGCACCTGCAAGTCAAGTAATTATTAAGATACCTAAAGATGCAAAGCCACAGAACTAGCTAAAACAGAAACATGAATCCTAATAAAAACAAGAAATGTAGACCCCACGTTCCTCATTGAGGCCACAATCTACAGATTCTCAACCGTGTGGAAAAAAATCATACTGGTGAAATCAAATGGATCAACCAATCATCAATATCAAAAACTCCTTCCCATTATCAAGAACTACACTGTTACAAGATAAGAGTTTCATTGGTCCTAGTTGAAATACATACCTCAATACCTTTCTGGACCAATTTTTCCAAGAAAGGAGCAGACTTGGCACTTTTTAAGCTGTCTGTTGCCAAGTAATAGATAGCTTTCTGGTTCTCACCCATGTTCTCAACATAATCATCTAAACTTATCGGCTCTTCCTCACTCTTGGAAGAGAAAAATCTCAACAAAGGTGTTATCCGCTTGTGATTTCCAGTGTCTTCAATGCATCCCAACTTCAAAAATTTGCCAAAATTCTCCCAGAACTTCTTGTAATCCTAAAATAACATAACCACATTAGGTAAATTTCTTTTCTACATGATGAGGACAAAGAAAACAGTGATTTATTCAGCCACCAACCTCTTTGTTCTCACTTTCAGAAAGATCTTGAATCATGTCAAATGTCTTCCTAACCAGTCTCTTCCTCATTATTCTTACCTGGATTAAGAAAATATAAAAAATATTAATGATGAGAGATAAGCAATTTGCAAAAATTATTAGGATTATTTGATAGAAGAAAGGATTCCCTTACAATTCGGCTCTCTTGAAGGATCTCTCTGGAAACATTAAGAGGAAGGTCATCTGAATCCACCACACCCTTCACAAAGCTCAAGTATCTCGGAAACTACAAGCCATCAAATTAGTTTCATGTTACAATGAACATATCTTATTTTGTTCACTAGAAGGAGAAATTTGGAGGTCGGGGAACATAAAATCAAATCATTAACTTGCTAATGGTTGGATAAAATACAGCAAGAGTTACTCTAAGCTTTAGAAATTATATCCAGGTCAAATAGTAGCCCAAACCAAGGACCAGTTTCATACCATCACTCCCTTAAATATAAACAGGTATGAATAACATAAGAAACCGAGGATCCAGAAGAATTTGATCAAGTATTAGATCAACTACTTACACCAACCATTCTTACAGTACGATATACCAGCACTGTCATGAAGGCAGTTGAAATGAGCCATACTGGCAATATACATTCACACAGGCCACTAATTCAAACCTTATGAAAACAGATGAGACATCCATCAGTATAGTAGCTACAACAAACCCAACTCCTATTGGCCATTTTATACACCAACTACAGTAATTCAAGCAGCTATAGCCAACAAATAACCAATATATCCTTTTACATAAATAACTGACTGGCTTGATTCATGAACATGGCAGTAGAGACTGGAGTACATAATATGCTGATAGCACAGTTAGAGGACAATATCATGTTATAAAGATGCTTCCAATCAGCTGGTTACAGGAATGCACATAATGAAAAAGCAGAAGGCATGAAACCATCTTCAGAAAATGAGAGAGGAAGCACC
Source organism: Sesamum indicum (assembly GCF_026168435.1). Lineage (NCBI taxonomy): Eukaryota > Viridiplantae > Streptophyta > Magnoliopsida > Lamiales > Pedaliaceae > Sesamum > Sesamum indicum. The sequence goes on from NC_142657.1 coordinate 14,906,903, forward strand.
GGGTCGTCAAAAGGTAGCAAGAAGAACCCCAACAAGTTTCAAGGCCATGCAGAAAGTTCTTACCAGTTCACCATCAAAATCATCTGAAATGAATACACGTTTGACATATAAACGGATATTTTTTGTCTTGGGATTGATGACATCTTCATTGTTAAGAGGAGCCATTCCAGGAATATAGAGCACACTTCTAAACTCCACCTCACCCTGCAGAAGTTGTGAATCAACACTAAAGGAGAAAGTAGAAAAGCTAGCAGCCGATCTGATATAAACATAACTACCTCTGTAGTGAAATGGGTATAGGTGAGTGGATCCAAAAATTCATTGAAGGTCTTTTTGTAAAATTCCTGATATTGTTCCTTCTCAACTTCCTTTGGATTGCGCATCTGCAATGTTAAATGAAAAGAGAGGCATAAAGCACATATAGAGACAAAAAGTGTGAATCATAAAACCATCAGACAGAGTAGCTCAGACTCACCCATATGGGTTTTGTTTCATTTGCTAATTCCCAATCCCAATATTTTTCAGTTTTGGTCTTCTTGGTCTTCTTCCTCTCTCCCTGGAAGTAGGACATCAAATGAAGAATATATGACAAATCTTGGAAAAGCAAAGTATAAAAGGAAGTGTTTCTAAAAGGCCACTACCTCTGGTACTTCTTCTCCCTCTTTTGGTTCTTCCTCCTCTTCTACCTGCCAAAATTTGATATTAACGATTAATACGATAATGTAACTTTTAAAAATCCTCCGCATTAGTATAACGAAGAGAATAAAACTTGGCTGCAATCAGTTAGACAAGTCCACAACATGCAATCGTTAAAAAACACGAAACTATTTCAATATATATGTGTTGAAAATTTAAGAAAAAGCTGACAGTAAATTGTTTGTATTTATATCAACTTATAGTAGCATCCAAGGACCACTAACATACAAGGGCTGACCTAGGATTCCAAAATTATCAACGATATGCAATATGCATACTACTGGTATACAAATATTTTCTGATGGTCATATGCTCCACACAAATAATTATCTGAAGGTTTGTTTCTTCAAAGTTACCAGCAGACAAGCAATATATAAGACAGGTAGGAAGCATAGGTGACCATTCAACCTGCCACCATCAAGAAACAACCAAATGCCAGTACAGTAATCATGACAGAAAAGTCAAACCTCAATGGTCCTCGACTTCTCTTGCCATGTATAGATGGGGAATGAAACAAATTGTGAATAATTCTTCACCAAACTCTGGATCTTTGTAGGCTCTGAGTACTCATATTTATCATCTTCCTGCAACACAAACATTGCTACGTTAATTTTATTTCAAAAACAGCACAATTGACAAATTCAAAGGAAAAAATTGCAAAAGAAAAACTGAATTTGCACAAAAGAAGTCTGAATTTGAAGCTTCCCAGGGACTAATTCTATAGAGTTGGACAGGCTTTTCACCCACCTGAATAGGTTTTAAAATATCAAGAGAAAGGAAAAGTAACTTCAGTGTGCAAAATAATAAGAAAATACCCTGAGATAAAGAGTGATCTGTGTCCCTCGACCCAGGAACTTATTGGGGTCAGTTTCCTCCCGAATTACATAGGAGCTGCTATCAGCTGCAGCTTCCCAAACATACTGCTTATCAGACCTGGGGCTCTTTGTTGTCACAACCACCTAAAAATAATTGAAAGATAAGCCCAGACCAAATCAGCATTGACAGACACAGAAAAAGACCATCCAACAAATTATCAATAAACATGCATTAGAGGAATGAGAACCCAAGAGTACCTTTTCAGCAACCAAAAAAGCAGAATAGAATCCAACACCAAATTGACCAATCAAGCTATTGTCAGCCCCAAGGTCCTTGTTGTCCTACAAGAGGTGAATCTCCAATTGTAAATTTCAAGTGAATATACAGCCATCTGGGCCTCAAACTATGAAGTTCCAGACCAGGCACACAACTAGAATATGACAAGATAACATTACCTTCAATGCCTTTAGGAATCTAGAAGTGCCACTCTGTGCAATAGTTCCAAGACAGTCTATAAGCTCCTCTTTTGTCATTCCAATACCAGTATCCCTGCACAGAGAAACCACATTAAGAAATCCCTCCAATTCCAACAACCATGTGGGCAACAATGTAAGAAACATACATTATAGTAATGGTTCCATTCTCTGGATCAGGTTTGATACGAATCTCTAGCTCACCAGCATCTCCAAGTAATGCAGGTTCAGTCACGCTTAAAAACCTCAACTTATCAAGAGCATCGCTTGCGTTACTGCAGAAAACAAAATTAATCAACACAGTAGTCCTACTACAAGAACTTAAACTGTCTAATAGACTAGGCTGTCAAATTATGTGAACCAAGAAAGATCAGTATCGGACTGCTGTGCCAAGATATGCCAGCCCATGCTTGTACAGCACACACACAGATACATTCAAGTATATGTATGGGAATCTGCAGACAATGGATTCAGCAAAAAATAAGAAACTAAAGCACAGTAAAGACATCCTAACCTCACAAGCTCTCGAAGAAACACTTCCTTGTGGCTGTACAAACTATGGACAATCAAGTCCATCAATCTGCTGACCTGAAAGCAATGATTTCAAAAGTAAGAGACAAAAATCTCGAACCTCATCAAATCAATGGACTCAAAATACATCTGTAAACCAATCCAAGTTGTTCAGTGACAGACTATTAAAAGTATTATCTAATCAAAAAATCAATGTTTTCAATATATATTAAGAGTAACAAAAACCCGTTCTCAACCATTAACAACTTCAATGTTTTCCAACCATCATTTTCTCAGTTCCTAAAGCAAAATATGTCAAATGAATCTCCAAATTAATTCTTCAAAAGCAAGAATGAAATACGCACCTCAGCCTGATATTCGTAAGTCTCCCCAGCACCCTCAGGAGCCTCCTTTTCAGCCACTGCAGCAGCCTCACATCTCACTACCACTCCGCTCTGCCTCCTCTCCAACTTCCACTCCAACCCACTTCTTTGAAAACTGCTCTTTAATCCATTTCTAGGTAAAAAAGCGCTTCTCAACAAACCCCTATTGCTCTTACCACTATTCCTCACACAAAAGGACCCCGTGTAAGGAACTGCAGCCACCGATGCAGAGGCCAGACTTCTGCTCAACACAGGCGCCATCTTTTCAATTTCTGAGAAAAACCCAGATCAGATTTCTTCCTCTTGTACCCGAATTTAGTCTGCTATCGACTCCAGCAGCAAAATGGGTTATCCTTATCGTAGTTAGGTAGGAGCTGAATTGGATAACTGGCGAGCGAGCTTCTATTTCTTTTCTATTAAAAAAACCTTGTGCTGAGGGGTTTAAGGAGTGAGATTGGAGGGTTCTAGAATTGAAATTTCCAAAGGGAAGATTAGGTCTTAGGGGGTTTAGTTTGGACATTTGTGGTGCAAGAATTGTAAGGCGTAGATGCTGCCATTTCAGCTATTACAATATCCTCAATTTTCTTTCTTTTTTGTATATATATGAAATATAAAAAAATTAGTATGAAATAATTAAAAAAATTATGAAATTAATAATTATAATTATAACTTATAATAAATATATGAAGGTACATAGAAAAAAATGTGGAGTAGTGAGTAGTTAATAAAAATATATAATTATAAAATTATTAAAAAATATTAAAATTACTAATTTGGTCAAATTTTTTTAACGGGAAGAAATAAAATAAAGAATAAATTTAAGTTTTAAAAAATTGAAAGGCTAAAAGATATTTTTTTTTTTAATAATAGTATAGGTATTACTTTTGAAATTTTTGTCAATTTTTATGTGTATTTATTTTTTAATTACTAGTGATCGTGGTGAACTGTTTGTATATATAATAAATAATATTTTATATTTTAATATATTATTCAAAAAAATTTATATAAATAAATACATCATATTTTAAAAACAAGAAAACCAACTTAGATTCAACATAATAAAAAAATTAATATCATTATGTCATAAATTGTTGTTTGCGGTGAGAAATAATTATTTAGTTAATAATAATTTTTCTTTTAACAAACAAATAATTAAATAATTTTATTTTCAAGATTTGAAACATTCAAATAAACTGGTTTGCATGATAGGCCAGGATTCATAACGGATCTAGCCCAATGAGATTGATTAACATTTCAGCCCAATAAAATGGACTGAACCCAATTGAGTTTGGAAAACATTCAGCCCAATTGGAAGCTTGCTGGGTAAGTATCTGAGGTAAAATGAAGAGCCCAGTAACAAAGACAAGCCCAAGTGTTTGTGGATTGGGCTTATTGAATGGGATTACTGGGCACTTTCTTGACTTGAGAATATGTGGAAAGATCATTTTACCATGCAAAAACTTATTAAATTAATGTTTTGTATATTTGTACCTATAAGGCTTTATTTAGTCAGTGAAATTGAGTGTTTTGTGATCTATAGATTATGGATTCGAATCTGTCAATATATGGGTATTAATCTATTTTTAATAGTAATAATTACCAATCTGTTGTCATAATATGATTAGTTTTTCATATCTGATATAGGTAATTATCATATATAAATTATTGATAATTAAAATCTATATTTAATTACATTAGTTACTGATTAATGATTTACAACTTATATAGATAATTTATCATATATATATATGAATTGTTGACAATTGAAATTTATAATATAATTTCAATCTCTCATGTCGATGGTTAATTTGTGAGTGATTGAATGCAGTAGTGAGTTGGCCATGTTACGTGAATCACTTGCTTCAATGCTAATGTCGGTCTTTATTTGCTACAATTCTTTTAACTCATTACAATTATAAAATAATCACCACACATTTGTTTTTTGTAATTAAGGAAGCTATATAATAGTCTAATTATATTTCTTAATTTCACTAATATTTTAAACATCCCCAAATTAATTAATTTCAGATGTTCGACGGCGTTTCAATTGGTTGACAATTAGTGGGTGTGATTTTCTTTCTTTTTTTTAAAAAAAAAAGTAATAAATCCTTTGTTTATTTTATTTTTTAAACACATATACACACTCTCTCTCTCTCTATATATATATATATATGCATGGGGGTAGAGGGAACATGTAGTAGGTTTGTAGGCAGCCCTAAGGCATATATAGTACGGATCCAAATTCTGTACATGAATTAAGCTGAGTATTCAATATCCATCTCATCATGATGATCATGTATATTGATGAGGTTTCTTGGTATGAATGAGGAAACCCTAGCTAGAAAACCCCAACATTCACTTTCAATGCAGACAAACAACAATTACACGCACAGAGACAGAAGTTGTGCAATAAAATATTAGAGATAGAAAGCGAGAAAATTAAGGTTAGTTGAGGAAACAATGTAGAATGCATGAGGACTACGGCAGACAGGCGCGAAACACTTCCCACATATCTTCAACCCCACGTTACTACTACACATTCCCATCATTCTTCTACTTCATTGTTTAGTTATAAATACATCACTTCAATCAACTCACTCTTCACTTTTTCCCCAATTATTACATTTTTGTTGTAAAATTTGTATAATATTGCAATATTATAACAATTTTCAATAATTAATTACATTTTCCAAATCCAAACTATAACTCCACTTTATAATCTTATTTCACAAAATCGGAATATTTCATCTATCTATACTAATATAAAAAGAAAAGTCCCTCCATACTTATAAACGGTGGTTAATGATACCGCCGTATTAATTTTTTGTGAAGTAAAAAATGTCTTTCATGATAAAATTACTAACTTATTCAAATTTTCAAAATTTACACTAATTGATAAATTATTATTTTTTTTATTTTTTTATTTATGTAATGTACTGATTTATTTATTTTACTTTTAATATAATATATTTAATGCGTGAAAAATTATTTATTATATGCACGTATATAAACGACGTACCACAATGACTAGTATCTATAATATGGATTAAAATAGAGTTTTCACTCTTATTATCTTATGGATAACCAAGTAAAAATCAAAGAAATAAAATATATAATTTTAGTCCTATGTACAGCGTGGTAGCACTTTTGGTCTTCTCTGACTTTAAATGCAAATTTCATAATTACAAATTTTAAAAAAATGAACACACTAAGTTCAAATGTTGCGAGAAATTAGCACATGTTTGGCACATAACCCCTTTTATAAATTTGGTACATTAGTTTCTCGGCCAGGTAAGTGATGTAGCATGTTTCCTAACAACATTTGGACTGACAAAATATCGCCCTTTATAGGTACAGGACCATAATTGTATTTTTTTTGCTTTACGTTTCTCATGCCTCATCAGCAAAAATAGCTAAAGAAAATTTAAAATTTTTTGAGTTAACTAGGTCACGTGCAAGACATGTGATAATTTTTAATTAATTTAAGTTTTTTCAATGAGATTTAGAATAAATAAGCCTTTTTTTCAAATAAAGTAATTACTGTTATTCTTAACTGCAATTTCTAAATTTAAGAAGTTGCTGTTATAATATATAACTCGTTGTGTGCAATATATAAAAGTAAAATCAATCATATTTATGTAACTTTCAAGAACTTAGAGCAACAACTTTCATGAATCGCTATTCGATGTAAGAATTACAAGAAGGGTTTTCCAAATTCCGCTGCAATTGCAACAATCTCGAGGTCCTAGTACGTACCACTACCCTTGACTGACACATGGATTCACACAAATGTTAATGAAAATCAACCTATCATAGAACTGGATGCCACTGAAATTTGGTCCCCTTTATTTTAGTGAAACGTGAAATTGAAGGTACGTCTATATAAATTTTAATAATTAATAATATTTATAGTGTATTGGGACCCTAGTCTTGAGTTTTGACTTGGGAACGTACAAAAATCTTGTATGTATGTATTTGGACCATAATGTCTTCGACTTGTGTGCTCTAAATTCTCTCTTTCTATAAATCCCACATTTGTTTGGATGAACATTTCTCTTTCGGTAATGCTTCAGAAACAGACATATATACTGTAAGAAAAAATGGTGACCATGAGTGCAAGAATTGCAGGGTTAATTCTGTTGCTCTGTGTTTTGGTTGCTGGAAAGCTCTCTACTGCATTCTTAGTTACTCAGCAAGGTATTCTCATTTTTCTTTTCTTTTCTTTTTTAATTTTTAATCTTTATTTATTATTGAATGTGTAGCTAGTAGTAATTAGGGTTTAACTTTACTTAGTGCATGCCTGTTTATGTTTCGGACATTTGTAGGTGGAGGTGATTATTATCCAGCTCGAAAATTCAGCATTAATGTTGCTTCAAGAAAAGAGGTATATATGCTTGCTTATTAATTAATCTAGTACTTGTGTAATATTATTTGCTTGTATCCCACAAGAAAACTGTCATATTTCTTCTAGTAAGGCATTAATCATGCCATGACTGCGTCCATGAAGGACTAGGGATTCTAGGCCCTCGGTGTCACGGCCTGGGCTCGCAACTCTATTGGACACGAGAATTGTCTCCAAACACACCGAGTACATCTTGAAAAGTTTTGTTCCTTACAAGTCATGTTATAGCAAGCTAGGGTTTACTTTTACAATTTGCGAATGTTTTGGTGTTTTATATATTGTTGTAATAAAGTTGCATATATATGTTTTTCGATTTGTAATAATATATATGTTTTCATTTATAGGTTGCTCCTGAGGGTACACCGGGTACGAGCAAAAATAGTATCAGAGGGCGAACGATGGCGTTTGATAGTCACCAATCTACGAAGGCGGAGACAAGAAAAGAAATTGGCATGGAATCAAAAATGCAAAAAACATACAGAATTCTGGTGTCTAGAGAAGATTATCGTGCTAGATTTGTTGCCTTCAATGCAGATTACAAGGGTCCTAGGCATCACCCACCTAAGAACAATTGAGCATTATATAATTATCATATATATATATATATATGTTTTGCTTATATATCTATCTGTGTTTTGAGAAATATCTGTTACTACATATGTTTTGCTAGTTCAGAAAACTCCGAATGTTGTCAGTGTCTCCTTTGTATAAGTATAGAATACTGATATAATTAGTTATATATATATATATATATATATATCATGCAAGAAATTTTGGACATGGGCTTATTATATAGACTGTAAATTACATTGATGGCGTACGTGCTCGCATTTCTCTTGTCGAATTACCAAATTCTCCAGTACCTTAAAATCCATCATGAATTATAATTTGTCGAATATATGCTCTTGATTGGGGGATACAAGGAAACTACAGTTTTTGTGTCACAGAGTTAGTATATTTTTAATCTCATTAATTACAGAATTTTTATAACTAATATTTTTGGTCCCATAAGTTAGGCCCATTTCATTTTTTATCATATTCATTATGATATTAGTATTTTTAGTCCCGTAACTTATAAAAATTTAATATTTTTTGTCCTTATCCACTTTTTTGTCTATAATTTAACGGTGTAGCGCACATGGCTAGTATGTGATCGTTAGTATTTTTTGTTGGAGAGAAAATTGGTTGATTTTCTAGCTTGGGACCCATTTTGGGAAAAAAATATAACTAACTTTGGGGGGTGGGGGGGAATAAATGTTGAAGGAAATTAGAGCAAAAAACATAGTGTATCTCTTTCGCATAAGAATTAAATCTTATCATTCCCATATTTCTATAAATTGAAGCCAAATATAAGCAACCCAAAGAATTCATGTCTTCCACGCGTAAATCAAATATGCCAAATAAAGCACTCATATGCTACTATTGGAAAAAATAGTCAATTTATCCTCCGACTAAAAATATTTAATGACAACGTGCTAGGCATGTGACCTACATCGTTAAATTGTAGATGGAAAAGTGCATAAGGACCAAATATGTTATGAGACTAAAAGTGCTAATCTCATAACGAATAGGACCAAAAGTGGCATGATCGTAACTTATGAGACTGAAAATACTATTTCCTAAAACAATCTCATAAGTTACCAAAAGTTCTTACTTTTCGTTGTTTCATAGTATCTTGAGAAAATGACATAATGATCACTAGCTCCTCAACCTTGCTTTTTTGTTAAAATACTAATAAAATTTAATTTATTTTTTATTAACTTATAAGATCATTAATAAAAAATTTTGTAATTATAGGACTAAAAGTATACTCATACTAAGAGTTGGGACGAAAAATGGTATTGGCTAGCTTACTAGTTGTTCAGTATAGATTTGGGGTAAGGAAACTTAAATGGAAGTTGTTGTAGGCAGGCACGTAAGTACGATGAATCCTGATCTAAATTTGAACACACAACTTTGAATCAATTATATAATACCTGAGAATTTTGGTATAATACATGTGGATGCAACATCATCAAATTAATCTTACTTTGGCAGAGAAATGCTTTGCTGCATCTATCATTGCTGGCGGATAATTAGTATCCTCAGTTTTAGCAGCCTTCTTCACACCATAATAATCTTCTTCACCTTTACCTCCAGAAGCATAAAAGCAAGATCCCATTGATTTCAAAACCCAAAAGTACCGACGCGTCTTCTTCACTTCCTTACGCTTCTCCTCCATCTCTATATATATACAATTCTTGGAAATCTGAACTGGGACTGGTCAAGTTCTTGATGGGCTTTGCTATTTATAAGGATAGATTTCTTGGTGAATAAGCACGGGATTGTCCTAATGAAGTTGCCCAGAAACTTGATGAGTCTTTTTTTACTGATGAAACTTGACATTAATTTATGGTTCGAAGAGCACGAACCTTGACTTTTTGTTCCATGTATGACCCATTTTTGTCTTGCTCTTGACAATAAAATTTCCTGGAAAATGGTTGTTGATGTAACAAGTGCCACCTTGCGCTTGTTTCATGCTTTTTTTACAGACTCTTGACAATTTTCTTGTATTGATACAGAAATTTTAGTCTGCAGCTCTTGGGTCTAGGCTGGGTTTCTACAAATCAAATCCAGATTGATAAAATGAATGGCCCATGATCCTAAATAATTCTGGCCAAGCCCATTCCTCTTGACCACTCTCCTGGACGGCTGTAGGCAGATTCTAAGTCCTGGCCCACTTTCTCTACCCGGAAAACCCATTTGCCCGTGACCCGATTGCTTTATATACGTATGTGTTTCTTTCTATTGTAACCTTAACCCTAGTCTTTCCCGACTCCTCGCCTCTTCAACTCTTCTATGATTCACTCTTAGTTTCTTCCTCCGCCTTTCTCTTTTCTCTTTGAAATTAATGTTTATATATATATATATATCTCCAGTGATTTTTCATAAAATCAAAATAATAGAAGTCTCCTTTCCGCTCTTCTCTCTTGCTCCCGGTTAAAAGTTCTTTGTAAACTAATTTTTTTTAGTGAAAAACTTATGAGTGGTTCTTGAGGAGTCATTTGTGGACGAGGCCTTTTGTGGCATGGGCCAAACAACCATGAGTGGTTGCCGGGGTTTGAGATGGACGAACTCCATTGGAATGGAATGAGTTTATTTTATTATTAAATATTTTTTAAAAAATAAATAAAAATTGGGTTGAGTCCGAACATAACCTGAAAAATTGGGTCTGGCAGAAGTTGCTTGGGTCTAAAACCCATCAAGTTGGGTTAGATCAGATCGAATCCAGGTCTACACACTCATTGTTCTATTGGTCTTTTTAGGATTTGGATCTGGATAGGGTAAGATATATTGGTGGATCCGTCCAACATAGATAAACTCTAAGGCTCGATGGTCCTAGTCCAACCCGCCAAAATTGTAATAACATGACATGGCTCGAAAGTCTAGATACATGTGCCCTGCTACTTTTGCAGTGTTTCCAGAAAACAGTAGCAAAGCCAAAACTTCGAATCGCGGCATAGATAAGATTATTATGTTCGAGTCTCCAATAAACTTATTGATTTCTTGAAATTTGACGTTTCTTGAAATTTGACGTCCATGTCGAGCTGCAAACACCAACTCCATGTCTTGATCTTTCTTTATCCAGCTTAAGGTAATATGCTACCCCTTTTTCATTTAACTTACTAGTTTTCAATCCGTTGATTGCCCATAACCATTTTAGTCACTCCTAGAAATCTTTTCTTTATATTTGTTTTCATTTTCAACTTATTTTCGAGATAAGTTAAAACATACTCAATATTTTTCATCATTAAAAAATACCTTATTTAGGTGTTTTTAACTATTTTAGCATAAAAACATACATATATATATTTATACACACATATATTCATAAATATATATAAAAAAATACATGATTTGATAATGAATAGTAATTTTTGTCTCCCAAAACACAACATTAAACATATAATACTTATTTTAAATTATTTCCAAAAACAAATCCAAACATACATAATATCTCTAACACAATTATTTATGTTTGTTTTTATTTCTCTATCTCCACAAAACACTATGAATCCAAACATTATGTTTGATTTGAACCCGATTCTTGCAGCCAATCCCTCTATCCAAACACTGGTTTTCCCGTTTCCATCCCACCATTCAATCCCTCCTGGAGTGGAGAAGTTGAAGGATCTTGGCAACCATGGCAACATACCTATGATAAATGCTCTGAGCAAGCTCCAAGGAGAGATAATCCATTAGTTTAAGTCTCACAGCAACCCTCCTGCCGCAATCCTGTCTGATTTCTTTCTTAGGTGGACTTATCACTTGGCTGATCAGCTTGGGATTCCCTGGATTGCTTTTTACTGTTCTGGGCCTTTTTATACTGCTATTTCTAACAGTCTATGCGGTGGTGATGCTGAGAGCGTAAAACCCGAGAGTGAAATGGAGTTTCAAGATTTACTTGGGGCTTCGAGTTTAACTTGGGAGCAGGCTCCTTCCCTTTCTTGCCTCTACAGGGAGGTAGGAGGAGGGGATCCAAGTTTTGAGGTGGTGAAAGCTGGCATGGCTGCAAATAGGTTGAGTTGGGCGTCCTGTTTCAACACTTTTGAGGCTTTAGAGGGTCAGTTCTTGGAGCATTTGAGTAAGAAAATGGGCCATCCACATGTGTTCAGCGTTGGGCCGCTCCATTTGTTTAGGGAGCCTAATGAATCAGGTTGTGGTGAGGAGAGGTTTCGTGTAAGTAGTGAGGTCTTTTCATGGCTTGATTGGTTCGATGATGACTATGTTTTGCACGTTTGTTTTGGGAATCAAAAGCTGCTCAAGAAGGCCAAGGCAGAGGCACTGACTCTTAGACTTGAAGAGAGTGGAGTTCGGTTCATTTGGGCCGCAAGATCTTTCATGATCCAACAAGTGGCTCACGGGTATGGGTTAGCCCCTGGTGGCTTTGAGGACCGGGTTGTGGGTCAAGGCCTCCTTATTAAGGGATGGGCCCCACAAATGTCAATACTGAGTCATCGAGTTGTGGGTGGGTTCTTGAGTCATTGTGGATGGAACTCGGTATAGGAAGCTATCGCAACAGGAGTGATGATATTGGGGTGGACCAATATGTTGACGCAAAGCTATTGGTGTACTACAAAGGCACTGCGGCCCAAGTGTGTGACGGTGGAGAAACCGTGCCCTATGTCGAATGAGTTGGCTCAGTAGATCAGTGAGTCAATGCGCGTGCGGGGACATGGTTAAGAGGATTAGAGCAAAGGAATTGAGAAACAAGGCTTTGGAGGCAGTTAGGATTGGTGGGAGTTCCAGCAATGATTTAGATAATCTTGTCCAAGAACTAACCCAACTTAATACATTGAAAAGCTTTTGTTGACCATAGTTTAGTTCAACAAACGGCTTCATACAATAATTGTGCTTTGCTTTACAATAATTTTCATTGGCATTCAGTTCTCCTCAAACAATATTTGATTCTGCCTTGTTTATTGCTAGAACTATTTTGTCCTAAGAAAATTAGTTAGTATAATACTATTTTGATCCATAATTTAAGAACAAAAGTCTCTAGTCAAAGAAAGATATATAGATGATGCATCTTTGTCTTTGCAAGCAAAGGGTTTGCCTCATTGATCTTCATCCCATATGAGTGGGACTTAAGTTTAAGATATATCAGATAGGATCCGGTTGCAATTCACTGAGACAAAACACTTCAACTAATTAAAGTGCTGATTGTAAAAATATATGTTCTTGTAATACTTTCATTATTTATATATATTCTTGGATAAGGATACTTCACTATTAATCTTTAATGTTGTTAACCAATGCCGTGTAGTAGGTGTTCAAACTAGATTTAAATCAATTTATTGCTTTTCAGACAACCTACTGCTTGTGTCACATAGGTTAAATATTTCCAGAACAAGAATCTTCCTGCTGTCTGAGGAATAGATAATTCTTGAAATTCAAGTGTCATTATCCACAACTATTTTACAAGTCCAACATGCTTATTACACTCTTGCTTAAAAACTAAGTACAGACAAAGGAATATGAGTTATGAAATCCACATTACTCCCACCAAACCATTTGACAGATTCTCTTTTTAGAAACCCCATGTTATAAAATCTCTTGACTTCTTCACTTATGTCCTAAATTCCTAATTAAGGTAGCTAACATTTTCCAACTTCTCCAGCATGTCCAAACAGTACACCAAGAAACAGGCCCTGGACAAGAGCAAAAACATTTCCAGCGAAAATGAGAAGCAACATACTTATAACTTCTTCTCCAAAAACCGCAAGAAAATTTACCCTATTGGCCTGCAGAGAACTTGCTCGCCTCTTTCGCTGTCTTCATTATCGTTATCTTTGTCTCAGAACTCGACTGATTCTTCGTTAACTGATCCTTCCACCCCGCTCGATCAGAAAATATCGTTCACCGTACAGTTGATAGCACCGATGCAGAGAAGAGACCCCAAAGCTGTTGAGCACAGTAGTTCAAATGATTCTTGTCAGGAGGGTACGAGGAGATGCAACTGGATTACGAAAAACAGTGGTAAGTTAGCTATAGTCCGAGTCGAAAATCATGGGATTAATTCTTGATTCATGTTCTTATCAATCAAAATATCAAAGAATAGTATCAGAAATGGAATCCAGAATTGTTGTATTATGATACTTAAAAATGTTATTTTCGCGAACATTTGTTGCTCCATGATCATCAATTTATAGAATGCTTTATGCTAACTACTTCCTGTCAAGATTAGTATTCTTGTCTGTCAATGTCACAGGGTAGGACTTATTTTTGGCCTTGATAAAATTTAATTTTGCACGAATATATAATGATGTTTTGGAGTTTGAATGATCAATATATAATATACATTAGTTCCAGTAGGTTATAAAATCTATTCCATGCATGCTCCAACAGAAATATGTAATAAGGGTGTATGACATAGTTTACACTGTAGTATTTGATACATTCAGGCATTATATTTGCGGAATTAAATACTTTTATTGAATCATAATCCAAAAATCAATTCATAAATGTTCTCATCCATTTAAATTAGTTTTGAAGAAACTAATTGGGACGGGTTAACAGATAAAGTATACGTACAATTCCATGATGAATGCTGGGGAGCACCAGTTTACGATGACAAGTAAGTTACCGTATCCATAAGAACTGAATACAAATACATCTCCTCATTGATCCCAAAAGTGTGAAAATGTTTCTGCAAATGTATACTGTGCATTAACAGTCAGTTGTTTGAGCTGCTTGCAATGTGTGGACTGCTTATGGATTTCAACTGGACTGAAATCCTGAAAAGAAGACAACTTCTCAGGTTAGATTTCATGCACATACTTCAAGAAATGAAAATGATCGATTTTACTCTAATTTTACACATAAATTTTTAAACTACGTACGATATTACATACAGACAAGCTTTTGCTGGTTTTGATCCCAAGAATGTGGCCAAAATGGGCGAAAAAGAGATCTCTGAGATAGCCTCGAACAAAGAACTAACATTGGCGGAAACCAGAGCTAGGTGCATCGTTGACAATGCAAAATGCATAACAAAGGCAAGTGGATGTATTTCTGTTGTAATTTTATGTTCTATATATTGATGAAGTTTGCTTTAGCATGGCAGGTTGCAAGAGAATATGGATCATTCGGTAGCTATATGTGGGAATATGTGAGTTTCAAGCCGATGATCAACAAGTTTAGGCATCCAAGAAATGTCCCACTGAGGAGTCCAAAGGCGGAGGTGATCAGCAAGGATCTGGTGAGGCGAGGGTTCCGGTTCGTGGGGCCTGTTATCGTGTATTCATTCATGCAAGCAGCAGGGATGACCATAGATCATCTTGTTGGTTGTTTTAGGTATGAGGAGTGTGTGAATCTAGCAGAAAGGCCATGGAGACATGTTTGATATAAGCTGCATCAACCTAGCTAGCAAAAATTACTTATATTATGTTAAACAGGTATTCTTAATTTACATGGGATAGATCCTTTAAATTGAAAGGATTGTCATTTTCTTGATGATGGTTTTATTTATAATATCAAAGTATTGATGGAATTGATATTGTGATGTGATTAAGATGATGAAAAGGCGAGATCTTGTCCACAACATGGAATTCGTACCAATAGGAACACAAGCTCCAAACCAAAAAGAAAAAAGAAAAAACACCTGCGAGGCATATTAAGTTTTTAACTGTATGCTTTTGCTTCATAAAAAATAATATCATTTATTTATAAGTACATATTAAGTTTTAGTTAATTCATTTCATATATAAATTTATTTTATTATTGTAGTATAACAATTTTATTGAAATAATACAGAATCACATGCTAGTTCTCTGAAAAGTTCCACCAGATGAAAACTGTAGTTAGTGCAATCAACTACAAGGAAGAGAAAATGAGCACTGACCATATATATTCATGGAGAAGCAGATTGTGAAAAAAAACACACAACTGCGTGCAGCTCACGGTGGAATGCAAAGACAGAAAAACAGAAACCAGAGAGCCAATGACTTGCCACGGATAATACACTTCATCCAGCAACGTCCATCAAACAGAGAACAAACATTTTTAACATCTCAAACAAGAAAATACAACCAATTCTACTCAGCCTTTTCATTCAGCTGCATCCAAAGAATATGTACAAATCGCAGCCTCTTACTCCTAGTATGACTTCAGGGAGCACTCACAAACCAAATCTACCCTATGTCCCTCAGCTCAACGAGCTCAGTCTTATTCTTTTCATCTATCACAGCAACATATGGTAGTCATACCTCAACTCTCAAAACTGGCAAGAAGTCCCAAGCCTCTGTCTCTGCCTCTGGCCGAGTGTGATACACTTTCGCTCGGCAAAGGCCGGATGAAGCAGCTCTTGGAATTTCTCCAAAAACAGTCCCCATTCTTCCTCGTTCATGTCTGCTAGCTTCACAAAGCTGACACTTGCCGGGAGCTGCTCGTTTGCACTGATGTGGCCAGATGATGAACTAGCAAGATAGCCATTGTCTGGTTTGGCTCCTGCAAACTTTGGGAACTTCTGGTTCTTCCCACCTAGACTCGTATTTTTCAGTGACATAGAAAGCTTAGAAATACTTGGACCCTTAGCTAGAGTTGGAAGACTAACTAAACCCTTCTCTTCTCCTTCACCTTCCTCTTCTTCCTCCTCAATACATTCTTCTAGTTTAGAAAGTGGATTACGGCCATTAACACTTCCAAATCCAAAATGGAACGGTGTTGCCACCAAGCCTTCAGATGGGTTAGGCTCACGCCCACCATCTTCACAATCAATGTCGAATTGAAACTCATCAAAGTCTGCTTCACCCTTGGGAGAGAACATTTCCTCAGCTACAAGTCTTCTTGCCTCGATGCATATAAGCTCAAGCTCACTGGGTTCCTCGTCACCACTGCGAAATTCCCTACTCATCATCTGTCCAATCTCAGCAAGACACAGCCCATATGCAGCAGCTTCCTTAAGGAAAATTGTGCAGACGAACAAGACGCGCAAGCAAGCTTCTCGAATCATTGGGAGCTCACTTCGAAGCATCTCTGAATCACGAGTCGGGTCAAGATTTGCTATGTATGCAAGTTCGTCGTCCGAGAAAGGGATAGAAGCCTGAGGCCAATGAATCCACTCAAAATACGGATCTTCCAGACTCTCAGGCAAGCAAAGGCCATGATCAATGGGGATCAGTTCCACTTGATCAAATCTCCCTGCATCATCAAGTTTCCTAACTAAAAGATTACCCGCATGCCTATCTGTGTTAAGAATCCTAATATCTAAAATCCCAATGCGATGCACAGCAGATACAGGGAAACTTGAGGTTCCATGGTCACTTGCATCAAAATCGTGTGGAATATACTGTTGGAAGGATGCAATCTTGCTGACAAGTTTCTTCTTCTGAGGCTTGTTTCCATTCACGCCATCATTAATATTGAAGACCGAGTGAGTGATCTTGACCAGTGCAGTAGGTGGCACATTTGCAAAATGGTCATAGTCGAGAAGGTAAGCAGCTACTTCTCTGAACCCTGTTTCGCCCACCCTCACAGAACGTTTTAAACCTGGTTGCCCAAGAGCTTTACCAATAAAGCCCTTTGGGTTGTTTGGTGCAAACGGTTCTTCATCGGTGGGCTTCACAATGGCAACACTCTCACCTCGGACATTTCTGAAATAATATGCTCCTCCAAGCCCACTATGAACAGGGAGCGGATCGACCCCGTTCTTCATTGCCTTGACAATTTCCTTTACAAGTTGTTTGGTCTTGGCAAAGCGATTTGAGTGGCCCAAAATTTCAATGGGCCCACTCTGATCATTCTGTTGTATGTCTCTACCAGTGGGAGACAAACACGGAGTTGAGGAACTTCTGTGCATCAAATTCCTTGTCAGCAGGAGAGGGGAATGATTTCGAACGGCACTGAGATCATTCTTAAGAATCATATCCCCAAATGTCAAAGAACTCTCCTCAACGGGGAAATTTAGGGCAAGCTGCAGTCTCCTCTTCACAGTGTGTGCATTGTCGCTCCTATCCAACTCCATCCCCAACACACATCCTGTTTCAGTCTGTACAAAAACGCGTCTCCTGCAGGTTGGTTTCCCTTCCATTCTATTAGTTCCGTGATACTCCCCACTTCCAAGTGGATTCTTGAAAGCTGCCACAGCCATCTGGGTCTGAACAGGGCTATCCAAGTTATGAGACATGAAAGGTAGAAAATGACCACCGATGGTTCTTCTCACAGCCGGCAACCAAGATGGCGACAGGAGAGAGCTTTCCCCGCACTCTCAATTGAACGCCAAACTTTGAAGCCGAATGCAACAGAACCAGAAATATGTCTGTACCAATAATAATCATCAATCGGCAAATCAAGATCTAAATCAGTCCAAGACTATTGGAACCCAGATGAATTACAGCAAGGATGTACTAGAAGACCAAAGCAGAGGAAGAGAGAGATTCGACGATCAGTCCTTTGAGAGAGCCATGGGATGATTACAATTAAGCCTCACACCACATCTGAAAGTACAACAAGGTCCAAGTCAAATAAGAGAAGTTACAGTATAACAATTCTATCAACTTGAAAATTAAAAAATAACACCACGCCCTGAAACAACACCATCATTTATTCCAGATTTCTCTCCCCGATCTCAAAACATGAAAAATAACTAAATGCTAGTAATGATGCAAGCTAACTAGAACTTCCACAAAACACACTCTCTCACAACCAAGAACTGCGTAAACAAGAACAGATTTCTTCGACTTCTTCAATTCCTTCTCCAAAGCAAAAGAAGTTTCTATAATCAGATAGATTAAACCCATTTACACCAGATGAAGCCCCGGCCAAGCAGCAAGCAAGCACTACTTATCTACGCAACATTATTCACAACCAACCTCAGGCGAGCGCAAACTCTTGACGAAGAAAAACGGTAATCCACTAAATCTTGATTCGGTAATTAATGGATTCCACAATCTAATCCCCAATTACCTTTAACACAATACATTTCCACATATCAATAACGCTAAACTTAATCCTATCAACATAAAGTGAGAATTTCGCTCAAACAAAACAAAAAATCCGTCCATTACGGTTAAAGAAATTACACATGCAACCACATTAGCCAGAAAGCTAATCCGCAAAAACACCAACAAAATGAAACCTAAACTGCGCAAATCAACTCACCAGAAAGCCGGATCTGAAGACACTCCTCCTTTTCTTTCGCCGGTTCCGGTAAACTACTGCAAGATCGTCGGTACAACCATTGGAAAGAATCCGAACAGTCCAACGGCCGGAACAACAGACAACCAAAAGGTTTACGACGAGGACTTGATCACAGTATTGCCGTCTTCTTTTCTTGCTGTGCGCTTCCCTTCTCTTTCTCTCTCTAGTTCTTATTTCCTCACTCTATATCCGTATATGGATATATGACTATATATAACCATTTTTGTTTTCCTTTTTCATTTTTTTTCCCTTGCCTGCCTCTACTGTTTTTAACTCTACAGTAACTAAAGTTACGAGTTAACTGGGGTTAGTTCAAGCCAACCTGAGTTGCGGAGTCCCGTTTCTTCGAACTGTCTAGAATATTGATTTCAAGCCGTAGATGGGGATTACAGAAGCAATCTTGATCGTCCGTGGGCTGGGTGACGTGGATATAAATTATTGGGCAATGACGTGTCCTGGTCAGCGAATCTCGGGCCTTCTTGTTTTTGACAATTTCTATGCACATTATATAGTTTGAGTTTGAGCCCTTTTACTATCTTGCGTGAATTGACATAACTGCCCCTGGGTAATGTTTTGACTGAGAAGATCTGTATATATTTGGTTTTACTGCATATTTCAAGCCATGAATTTTGGTAAAACTTCTAATTTATCTCATTACTTATTTCGATATTTTTAAATGAAGATATACATTTAAAAGAAATATTCATACATAATACTTTAATCTTACCAATTAAATGTAGTCTTGGATATTACATAAATGCTTTACATATACAGAATAAATGGTAAATTACAGTCCAATTTCTCCGATATTTGACTTAATTATAAATATTCTTTCATTAAATGAAAAATCATCAATACTCTTACGATTTTAACAGTCGTCTAATAATTAGTCCAATTTATTAGTTTTTGTTAGGATTCCATTCATTTTTTATCGTAAAGCGACCAAAAATGCTCTTATAAACTATAATTATAACTTAATTTGTTTTTTTAATTTTTCTAAAAGAATATGGTCATAAAGGATAACTTTTTATAGTTTTTTAAGTATTTTCATCCACATCGTTGGATTTTTTTACAATTTCAAATTATCTTTTAAAAAAAAAAAGAATAAGGACAGAGTTAATAATTTCAGACCTCTATCAAAAGATTACATAATTGCACCAAACATCACGAGAGTATTTATAATTTTTTAAACAACAAGGGGACATCATAATTATACCAAGTATCAAAAGACCTTGTTGTAATTTACCCTATAATAAATAATTAAAATATTTATTTTTCTGGGATGAATTATCAATTACCAAAAAAAGAATATTCATTAACTACATCAAGATATATATTTATACGTTGGAATTATAGAAGTTATTATCAGAATAAACAAATATACGTCTAGACAAGTTTCAGTAAAACTTCATAATCGTAGAATTAAAGTCTTAACATCGCTGCATAAAACTTCATTATCGACAAATAATTAGTCATAATCTTTAGCCATAAATAATAATTAGAGTGTCATTAAGTGCTTTAATCAAATATATTATAAGCAATCAAAAAAGTCAGTCTCTATTTATTTTTTAGAATATCAAGAAGTGGAACCTCAATTATTCTTGGGGGTGCTTTGGGGATCATCCCATGTACCCTTAATTCATATTTAAAAATTTGGTTGATTTTTTTGTGGCTTATAGCTCTAATTAATTCACTTGTGGGGACTACTAAGTATGGGCACCTTTAATTTAATCAAAGTTGAAATATTTTATTTTTTCCAATTATATACTCTAATAGTCAAATAAACATTCGATATATGTTAACAAGTACGATTTCAGTCCAATTCGATGATGAAATTATTGACCAAAAATTTTACCATATATATACAGATGTGCGGATAATGACACCTTATTATGAAATTTTTGATCGTAAATTATGCCGGATATTTTACCATATATATAGAGAACAAATTTATAGGGTAATGAGAAGTATGAATTCATCCACATTGGTGTAAAATGTGATAAACTTTATCCTAAACTAGATTAGGGTGGTGATTAACATGCTAAGTTATTGATTCATTATTAATTAACATGCCCCTAAATAGGCGTACAACCCGTAACATTTAATGGCAATTACACACCAAAGAATTTGACCCTATCCAAGTTGCCGGAGCAGAGGAATGGATTCATGCATTTAATCATGCACGTGATGGTTACTCGTGCAATTCCCACCCCATAAATCTCAACCAGACATTAACTCAGTGGTAAGATTGAAACATCCAATCCAAAGACTGTGGGTTTAAAATTTATGAATTGGATATATTGTATATTTTGGAGTAGTTTATTATTATTTTTTTTAGCATATTTGTTAGGCGAAATACTTTTACTCTGGTAAAATACAGAATTCAACAATTTCTATCTTATGCTTTATCAGATTTAAATAGTTTCAAAATTGAAAAAAATAAAAGAAAAACTCGATATTTTAGTCTTATTGCTCGTGGGGTTTTAAAATTGAGAAAATTTGACACGTTTAATCTCATAAATTTTTCATAAAATAGAGGACTAATGTATTAAGTTTTCTCAATTACAGGGTCATTTTGAAAATATCGTAAAGTAGAAGACTATATGTGTCGAGTTTTTTTTAATTCTAAAATTATTTTTAAAATCCCGTAAAATATATAATTAAAAATGTCGAACCCCTTATTTTAGGAATTAAAAATATAATTTTGTGTATTCATTAATTTGAAAATATCGATATATTAAATTAGTATTTGAATTTGAATAATTTATATAAAAGAAAAAAGAAAAAAAGACTTTACCCACTAGCTAGAAAACATAAAAAGGAAATTAAAAATATAAATGAGAGAGGGAGATGCCTTATTAACTTAGTTTATCCGACCTGTGGATATTGTGGTGATTCTTTGCCAACCCTGGAGTTTGAACTCTTTTTCAATTGAGTTAACGTTTTTGCTTTGACGAGCTTTATTCCCCGTGTGTGTGGGCCTCCAACCTTTTTACATTTTTTTTATTTATCATATTAAAAGAAAATCTATTAATTATATTCTTGTGTGTGTTTTTACAAGTAACAAATTCGATAAAACGAGTTCAAACATCCTATCTAAAAAAATCTAATTTTGCATCATGTTCTTTTGATCATTTAATTTATCGGGATATCATCCAATTTGATCATATCAGTTCACTATGTATGTGGAAGGCCTGAGTTAGGGGTGAAAGTACACGTTATTCTCAATGATAATTTAAAAAATATGCAATACAACGAGGTTTTATTATGTATTTCAGTTGAAAAATCTCCCAACATCCCTCCAAATTTTAGTTATGTTACGATAAAGAATTCCGTTTATAAGATTGAGTTAGTTATGTATTACGCATAGTGGAAAGTGTATTTAGTGCTTTAAGGATTAAAAAGCAAATGGAGCAGGTTGAGTTGTTGTCAATTTTTATTCTTATATTCGACAAACAATATGGAGTGGCGTTATCAGAATAATTTTCACATTGGGCAGTAAATATTCCATATAGTGACCATTCTACATTTAGACATTATGTCTTATTCTGAAATATTTATCACTTTATTAACAATGCATATTCTAATTTCAAAAGTAAATAGTAATTCGATTTAACATGTAACGTTGACAATATTGTAAAGTTTGTGTTATTTTAATCATTAGTTTTTTTTTTTTTTACCAAAATTTAAGTATGGAAAATAAGTAATCACTATAAAAACTTGCAAGTTTAGCGACCAAAAGAAAAAAGTGATACTTTTAATATTATCATTTACTATATATATTTAGTAATGAAATTTTTATTTTAATTATAATAATGAATTTCATATGACCATTACTTTTGTAAGAGTTGCTATTAGCAAGAATTAATGTAAGTAATTATTTATAATGATAATTTTATGCATAATTATTATCACTAACTAATAATGATACAGTGACAAGATTAAAATTATTATTATTTAATATATATTTTTAGTAGCTACTTTAAAATCATCACTTGATGTTTACTAATATTACATTTTATTGTAGTGAATATGTAGGCTTGTTGTACCAAAAATAATTTACCATATAAAAATAATAATTTAAAAAATGTTTTTCATTAACTTTATATACTAAGGAATATATTTCTTGTGTTAATATAATCAACTCTATACTAAGCACAATATTTCGTATTGTTAGTTACTATAAGGATAAATTACAACAGGCTCATATAAGATTTGTTATAATTATAAATATTACCTTATTGTTAAATTTTTTTTATAAAATATCCCTTTAGAATTAACAGGGGTCTAACATATGCACCTATAATGTGCTGAAGTGATATTTATCAGACGACCGTTAAATTTAGAGGGGTATTTATAATTTTTCAAATAACGAGAAGGTATTTAATTTAAGAGAATTTATTGTAATTCATTCTTATTATAATTTTATTACTAATATTTTTAATTAAATCTTGGTTCTATTCGAATAACCCGCACGAATATCACTAAATGTTGTGGAGATTAATGTTTGGCCATATCAATAATTGTGGTCAACAACTAATAATTAATGAACTGAAGTGGTGTTTTGAACAATTGAATGAGCTTGGTAAAAGAAATGGTGAATTCTTGCCTTTCGGAGGCTAAAAACATTGCCGTCTCAATTACAAATGTTTTATTATTATTTAAAAAATTAAAAATACCCTTTAAAATTAACTGACATCTAACAAATACCACCTACAATAAGTTATTATAAATGAGTATTTATTAAATAATCATTAAATTTAGAAAAGATATTTATATTTTTTCAAGCAACAAAGAGGTATTTGTAATTATGAAAAACTTTAAGGGAGCCCGATGTAATTTACCTTATAAATATTTCTTTTACATTTATAAAATGCTACATTTTATTTTAAGAAGACAGTGTGTAGGTACTTGGAAAAAGTAAGATTATAAATCTTATAATATATTACTAACGGCAAATTTATAATTGACTCGAAGAAAATTGAACCAACTTATTAAGATTTTAAAAATAAACTGAAAAGCTCGAATGTTCATCATTTAAGTTGCTCATTTCTCTTTGTTGGACTTGCATCAATCTTTCTCCTTCTTTTGAAATTTTTTGTGAGATAATTTTTCTTTTTTGTTTTAATGGATATAATAAACAATTACTTTTTTCACATAATAAAACAGTTTTTAATTCAATGATAAAAAAATTAATTATCAAATAATTTTTTCATATTTGTTTATCTTTTCATATAATCTTAAGTCAACCACATAAAAATAAAAATGAACATGAAACAACATTTTTTTGTAATTTTTTATCAGATTTCATTTTCTCTTTATTGTGTGTCAGAAAATAAATAAATTATTTTATAAAAATAATTTGAAATTGCTCAAGTATATGTTAAACAAGTAAAAATGGATGTTGGACTCAAAGATTCAAGTTTACTGTCCTATACAAATGGATAGATACAGAAGTAAAGCTCAATGAAGGAATGGATTGAGGAGTGAAATCTGACCAGAGTCTCCATTCAGAAAGAACACTTGCAGAGGTACATAAGATGATGAAGATGCTGTTGCTGAACTAAATCTGTATGTTGGTTGTAGTATTTTACTGCCTTTTGGACATGGAATGGTCAGAAGTCGTGGTCCGGTTCTCATCTGCCAGACCTGCAGAAGGCGAACGTTAGGTCGTCTCCTATCGTTGCAAGTGAATCCAACACCATATAATCGATCTAGTAGTCAAAGGCAGTGGGCAAGAAGAGGCAAAGAGAGAGGACATAGCGGATCCAAGAGAAGATATATACCTCCACTATTCCTTTTCGAGGTGCATGTATAGCTAGACAGAGACAGTAATCACTTTTTGAGTGCTCGTCATAAGCCCAACGCGAGGCTGCTGCTTTATCTTTACGGGCAAGCATCTCCACGAACAAGCAGCTTGCTTCACGATATCCCTGCAAAAGGAACTAACGTCAGTTATATTGTCGTCAGCCTTGAAATAAGAATTCCGGTTGTGATCAGAATAATTTAAACAAATTCGAATGTTAAGCGACAGAATTTTAGAATCTAAAAACTTTATTGGAAAAGTAATAATGTAATATATACAGTCAACATACCTTCCATAAACGCACGACAACAAGTGCCTGAGTGTCTAAGAGCAAAATACGGCCAAGTGAATCGGTTATTGCGGCCAAAGTACCACTAGGCGACAATGTAAGCTTCTCACCCTTCCGTGGATGATCCTTCAAACAAGTTAGAGCAGAGGCTGACAAGAAGTAGACATTATTGGTCAGAACTCCAATAAAGCATCTTAAATGGCCAGAAACATCTTTATTAACATAGTTATAATTGGTAAATATATGGTATGGAGTGTAATATATCACTTCTTCGATCTTTTGCTCCGTTGAGACGTGAAGAAGGTAGTGAATCAGATTAAGCCTGTCGACAGGTTGGGTTTTACCCTACCCAAGTCCAAACAAAAAGACCAAACAAATTAATTTAGACCCAATCCATTGTACCCACTGAAGACCTATGGGGGTCTCTAGACCCAATCAAACCCAGTGTTTGGGTCCGATCAGATCCAAATTTGATTTTCTTTTCTTTCTTTCTTTCTGTTTTTTTTTCTCCGAATCCATTTTTTCTGCAAATCATACTAATTTAATTTCTTTTATTTTCTATTTTTACCCATAATTTTATCAATAAATTCAAAAATTTGAGACCAATTCACAAATAACTCTTTTTTTATATAGATATTTAAATAATATTATTATTTATTATATCGTTTATAAAATAACATTATGAAAATATTACATGATAAATAATGTTATGATGTCTTAAGTTTTTTAGATTTGTTCACTTATAGGTAGATCGATTGATAAATAATAATTCAATTGAATAGGAAAGAAAATAAATATATATTTTGGATCCAAATTGGGTACATAGACCCATGTGTATTGATGGGTAGAGACCCAACCCATACCCAATCTATATTTTTTTAATGGGTAAGGGTTAGGGTTCTGGGTCTTAGAATTAATTTATGGTATGGATAGGGTTTTACTTATCCATTGAATCAGATAGGCAGCCAACACTACAAGCAACTTTCTAACCTCGAGCAAATGGTTGAGATTTAGCTTCTGGCTTCTTCGTGGGCTTTTCTTCACTCCGCCAAATCAATTTTGAAAATGAAGCTATTGTTGAAAATGTTGCAGGAACAACTTTTGACAAGATAGCTCCCACTAGTGATCTGTTCTTGTCCACAGAAAGTCTGCAAGAAAGAAAAAATCAACCATAATGGATGAAATACAGACAACAACCTTCAGCTTAAGTTACCAAGAAAACATTGAAATCGTTTAAGAGGAAGTCTAGAAGTAAAACGAGTTACAACCCCACTAACCTAAATGCTGATATCACGGCATCCTCTCCAATAGAGACGGCACAATAGTAACGTTGACTTGACTGCCCAACAATAAAATCAGCTGAATTCAAATACCAGAATAAATTCAGAAAGTTTCCAAAAGTCATGAAGCAAAAGATTACAAACAAGAACAAACTTCCACCTAAGCATTATCAAGGGAAAAGGTAGAATGTTCAAGGCAGAGAGAGAAAACAAGAGAGCGCTTTCAAATTTCTGCAGTTACATCTAATAAATTCTGAAAAAGTGGAATCCGTAAAAACAATCTAATTACCAATTGATGCAATGAGTTAATATGACAATTACTTGAATTTCCATCAAAGGTGGGGGCATGACACCAGTAATAGCAGCATCCGCACATAATCCATACTTGCTAACATTCCATAGTTGGTAAGGAAGGCTCATAGCAGAATTTCCAGAATCCTCTGAATTAGCATCATCATAGAACTCCTGATCCCAAAACTTAGAGTCTGTTTCTTGAAACCACCGGCGCAGCAGATTCTGCATTTCACAGGATACGTAAAGAAGTAAAACTTAAATACAGAATAAAGAAACAAATGAAGAACTATAACAGCATAAATATAATAATACAGGGAGGAATTTTTCCAGTGCTGACAGAGAAGAATCATGAAGCACGGGTTCTCAAACTTTAAAGCAAGTACACATAAGAAAGGCCATGAAGACAATCTCAACCTTTGGTTCTTGCTGGTAAACACTAAAATTCACATACCTTAATACCAGATCCTTCAAAACGTGCAATCACACCAGGCATTACTATGCAAACCTCCTCTGGGGATGTATCTTGTGTCAGATCCTGCTTAGTCCCGCGTACTCTTATCTTAAGAATCTTTCCAGGATTTACAATCTGCGAAATAAAATCGATTCCTAACAAACAAGCAATTGAAACGCGATGCCATACAAACATCAATATGAATATGCTACTCAAACACTTCCTTAACTTTAGCACTAGCAAATTCATGGGCATAATTTCCAATGCTAAATTGTAAACAACAAGATGTACCGGCATGCATAAATATGGAGGACATTGATTATACAACACTTAAAATCCCACTGTCTCAGGGACAAGCGCACGAACAAGTTAAAAACTGCAATTAGAATGGCAACCCAAGTTCGATCTCCATCTTTCCCGTTATTTCCAACACAAAAGAAACATCCACACAACTCATATTCTCAAGATAGAGGTACAAACATTACTGAATACTCAATAGCATCGACATAAATGGAGACTTTATCCAATTATCTACACTCCTAACAAGCAATTGATCAGCTAAAATGCAACCAACGAACCACCCAAAAAGAAACAAAACTAAGATTTCCACCTGTCTGTGAATGAGATAACCCTGCACAGAGAAGATCAAAAGATAGCCGCAAGAGGTCCCGACGGCGAGGGCTCTGATGTCATCGTCGAAGACGAGCCACTCGACGGCGGAGACGTACTCAGCCTCGATGGGGGAGAGGTCTGGACGGATCTTAACGGCCCGGTGGGTGTCCGGATCGGGTGCCCCGCTGATTGATTGTGACCAGTGGAGGATGAGGATCAAGGAACGGTTGGCAAGCGCGAGAGAGTGGGTATCGAGGGAAACAAGGAGGTTGGGGTTATCCACCAGCCAGCCTTCCTTTCCGGCGCCGAGATCGGATAAATCTTGGCCGGCAATGCATCCAAGCTCCGTCGTGTGGAGGCGGCGAGACATTTGGAGGTGAAAATTCAGGGCATAGTCGTTGGTTGGAATTCGGGTAGATTAGCGTCTTTCTTGGGAAGAAATGAAGCAAGGAACCTGTGTGCGTGTTTCTTTGTTTTTCAGATGTCGCATTTGGACTTTGGATAAATACACGACTCAACGCATTTACCATGTTTCTTATTGGATTTCTATATTTTTCTCGATATAATTAAATAAAAATAATAAATTAAATGAATCTTAAGTGTATATTCATAAAATAAGATAAAAAAAAAAATTATTGGGTTGACGCAATTAAGAATTTTATAATACTTAAACCAATAATATTTTCTATCATTTATCAATATTAAAACAAATATTCTTGAGAAAAATACTATGTTGCATCCGCATTGTAACCTAATTACCAAATTACAGTTTTGCTCCTATCAGATCCCAATCTTTGATTTTTACCCTAAATTGATTTTAACATGCAAAACAAATAAATGGATAATCAATTTGTTGACTGTTGGAGTCCATTTTTTTTAGCAAAAGAAGTGGTCGTATTTCAGGTGGAGAAATTAGCGCATTTGCCCAAGGATATATATATATATATATATATATATATTACTAGTTATCATCGCACGTTGCTCCTGCAAGTATATAAAAAAAAATCTTGATGTGAGACGATAAGTAAAAAAAAATTATTAAAATTATAAATTATAATAAATATAGAGAAATAAGGTGAGAGAAAAATGTGGACTAGTGAGTAGTTGAAAGAAAAAAAATAATTAAAAATTATTGAAAGTATTGAAATTATGAAATAAAGCGTAAAATGGGACAATCTAAAAATTGGTATGATAAAAAGAAATTATAATAGTATAGATATATATTATTATTACTATTAAATAAATTAAGTTATAATTATTATATTATTTGAATATGATATTTGATACCGCAAACAAATAAATAAAAGTTGATAATATAATAAAAAAAGAAATGGGGATGCAGGCCATGACAAACATACATCATGAAACCATCAATTATCAATTATTAGATGTACCTCAATTTGTCTGAGGGAATATAGACAACAAACATTTTTTTAAGTATGGAATGGATATAGTCAAAGGTTAGCTAATATTAATAGACCCACAAATACGTTAACTCGATCAATAAATTTAAAAATTCAAATTTTACTTGACGTATAAATATTTATATAATATGTAAGTTTATAGCAATTTATTTAATTATTTTTAATTTATTAATATATTAAATGAATTGATAAATTAATCATTTAATCACTATTTTAAAAAGAAAAAAAAATATGAAATTTCAACTCTTGCCCGTCATTTAATATTTATGTATATATATATATTTATAACGCGATAAATATAATATATTTATGTGAAGTGATGTTAAATATTCATTATTTTTTTATTATAAATACAAAAAAATTAATGTAAATATTAAATGAGGGGTAAAATTAATAAATTATGTAAAAAAATTTTCATGGTGTTAGTATTTTTCTTCTAAACCATAAAGAAAAAATGTCGGGAAGAATTTTCGAAAAAATGTAAATGTAATTTCAAAACTTATTTGAAAGAAAATATAATTTTTTTATTTTTAGAAGAGGTCTAAGAGTAATTAACCCAACAAAATAAAGAGGATATAGAACTAAAATCTGTGGGATACATACGGATGTAGAATGTGTGGGCATTTATCACACTGAGTATTGATCAATTTTATATAAGTCTATTATCAGTATTTGTCTCATTTTATCTATATTTTATTTAATTATTCTTAGTTATATCATTGACTTATTATATTATATAATTTATTAAATATTAATAAAATTATATGATTAACGTTCAAATAGACCGAAACAATGTATATGATTATGTCATGAAGAATAAATACCAAAAATTTATTTATTGAATAAATGAGGAGCGAAAGAAGCAGCTCATTTTATGTGTCCCACATACCAAACCATGAAGAGGGTATTGCTACAGGATTGCCCCAAAATTCAAGAACTTCAATTTCACGCAAAAAAGCTGTCATCGTTTCAAGATTTAATTTTCCTGTGTTTTTCTTTCCACCATTTTTTGAGTTTTCAATAGATCTTTGCCTGTTCGTTTTACCTTTTCGGGCTTTTCTTTCGTTTAAATTTTGTGGGTCTGTTCGATTACTGGGTGTTTCTCAGTGAGAAGATTCAATTTTGGGAAATAAAAAATAAAGTTGAAGAAATATGAAATCTGGAAAGGGTCATCAGGATGAGGAGGAGGAGGAGGAGGAGGAGGACAAAGAGTTCGGTGGGAAGAAAGACACTCCATCCGCCAATAACGCCAAAGGTACACATACACTTGTTTTCGTTTGTTTTTCTATATGCAAGGTGTGAATCCTGATGGCCCCTCTCTTCTTTTTTCTTCTGTGTTTACTATATTCTTTATTGTTATTGTTTGTGTTTGTGTTTGTATGTGTATGTGTTAAATTATTGTAATCTTTGTCGTTTTTTTGTTTGAATTTGGTGGAAGCAGATAAGAAGAACAGTGACAAGGCTAATGCTATACGGTCGAAGCACTCAGTTACAGAGCAGCGGCGGAGGAGTAAGATCAATGAGAGGTTAATTTTCATACACATGAGATGTGAATGTTTACAAGTACTGAATTTTTTGAACATATTTCACAATTTAGAAATTCAAGTTTGCATATGACTGACTGTATGTATACTTATTAGTTAATTAATATGTGCATATCATCTGCTTCCGTCATAAATCCGGCAACTTTTACATAAATGTAATGTTGTGTATCTTTGTTTATAGGGGGAAACTTCATATAGCTATTAGTTTGTTTGTTTGTTTGCCTTTTTTTCTTTTTTTAATGGTAATGGCATTTAGTATTACTACATTGCTCCTGAGAGCCTGCTAAGGTTGTTAGAAGAAATCTAAGAAGTCACTGTGAGTATAAGGATAGCTTAACTAAAATTTGTCGTGATCAGTTGCTAAGCAAAATCTTTCCAAGTTTTCTTGACTTAGAAGTGTAATAACTCATTTAGATAAGAGTCTTAGTTGTAGGTATGGGAGTTTCTTGCAGCAGCAGAGGCGGCACAAAAACATGCAGAAGATGGAGTCTTCTGAATCTATTTAACATAGAAGTAGGGCCTGGCTTGTAGTTTTCGTTACATTTTATTATTCACATGGTTAACATGAAGATCGTTCATTCATTAATTCCTGAAAACATGACTGATCAGTCTTAGTGTCAGTGATGAGGGATTATTGCTATTCTCTTTTGTTGATTCAGCACAATAAGTCTGCTGCACATACATACACCCACTCTCACGTCTATTTATCTGTCTAACTTTGCCTGTTACATTATTTGGTAAGTATGTGTTTGTAAAGCTGTATTATCTTTCTTATTAATTCATTTTCCTGTTAATTAGACCGGGTTAATTTGCAAATGTGCTTGCAAATGTCAAGTTTCTTGCAAAAGTTATACTCGTCACAGTTTGACATCTTAACTACTGAGGTTTTGTGGGGTATAGGTTTATCTTTAAGTTGCTGATGATCCTCTGTTTGACTAAATAAAGTTTCCTGCATGCTTCAGATTTCAGATATTGAGAGAACTGATACCACACAGTGACCAGAAGAGAGATACTGCCTCATTTTTATTAGAGGTATTACATCTATAACACACGTATAGTGTTGTGAACTTGCCTTCATGTTTCTGCTTTAATACCTCTACTCCTAACTATTTGATTTTTTAATGCAGGTGATTCAGTATGTTCAGTTTTTACAGGAAAAGGTACAAAAGTATGAGGGTTCATATCAACCTTGGAGTTCGGAGCCCACAAAGCTGATGCCATGGGTAAAATTTCAACACCTAACTTAAAATAATTTTAACAGTTGCTTTCTTGATTTTCTAGAAGATGAATTTGTTATACTGATTTTGGTATAAAATTGTAAATGACATTGATAGCCAAAATCGAACTCGAGCCATTTCCTTCAGACCCCTTGGTAAGGGTAGTTCATCTAAGTTATGCAATGCCAGTTGGAGGATATTTGTGGATTTTCATTGGTAGAAGCTGAAAACTTTTTGTTGGACTTTGTGCTTGATAATAGTTGACTTAGATTAAGCGCACTTAATATTTCAGTCATTGTGTAATTATATAAGGATTCCCCCTTATAGTATGTGACAACGTGTGGGTGCAGAATTTTTCATAAACACTATATTAAGCTGTAAATGATTATTTGTCACTTCCCTTCATATCCCTATTTGGTTGTGTTAGACATGCTCATGTGAGCTGTATGTGTAGAGAATATGCAATTCTGAAAAAAGAATCAACACAATGTTCTCTAATGTGACTTATTCTCCTACTAAATTTACTGTCAGAGTTCAAAAAAATAAAAACGATTATGGTAATGTTTTGCCCATATTTACCAGCTCTAGTTTCTTTTTGTTCTCAGTAATTGTTGAGATTTCTAGTTTACTTTTTGCAAGTCGGATGGACTAAATTATTTAGGTGTCCTGCTTGTCTTGGTAGCCATTTTATGTGCTTATTTCTTGTGGTTAAAGTTTTATTTACTTTTCGTTGTAGTATAGCCTGCTGAATTGGTGGATGTCCTATTCTTGTCGAATAAAATTAAGATAGGGTCTTTGCTTCTATCACCCCCTCTTTTTTCATTTTACTGAGACTTGTCATGCTGTCCAATTCTTGGGAAGAAAATAAGCCAAACTTGGCTAGTTACCTGATAAGGGGACTATCTCATTATAAAATATGGAAAATATACAGAACATTTTCCAATATTTGCACCTTGAGACATTTCATTTTTCAAACTTAATTTATTTTCCTTTTGCTTGGAATAGAGAAACAGTCATTGGCGTGTCCAAAGTTTTGTTGGCCAGGCACAAACCGTGAAGAATGGTTCTGGTCCGGGTTCAATATTTCCTGGAAGATTTGATGAAAATAGTGGTGCGGTCCCGTCAACTGTGGAACCTTGTCAGCAGAATCCTATTGAATCTGATCATGTTAGGGATACCTCCTGTAGGCCAATAGACCTGCAGACTGAACTTCCTATCAAAGCAATGGGCATGGCCGAACTGCAAGCAACCTTGCCAATTTCCGTTGCAAATGATGGTGCATTCTCCCACACGTTACACGGGCCACCTCCAAATGCGCAGTCAACAGAATGTCCTAGCGCTGCTGATCCTCTGAACCCCCAAGATGAGTTGGCAATTCAGGGGGGGACAATCAGCATCTCAAGCGTTTACTCCCAAGGGTGAGTTATTGCACATAACCACATAGAAAATCTTAATGCCTCTCGTAGAATCAATCATTTGATGTCTATCATGCATTTGACATGCTCTCAAATGCGATTTTGAGTTTGGTAGTTTGACTTCAAGTAATACAACTATTTTTTTGTCAGTTGTGGAATTGTGTTTTTTTTTTTTCAGTTATAATGGTGAGATCTTCAACAAATGATAAAATGTGAATCTCTAAGCCTATAGCTGCATTATAAGTTCACCCTATAAGCCAAGCTGCATTGTCGTCAAAATGCCTGCACATAAAATCTTAGGAAATGACATTTTTTCCTTATGTTTTTCAAATAAATTACTGTTGAGATTGATAGGTCGTGCAGACCATTTGGAATATCTCCATAGAACACTTTACTGATGAATCCTTGGTTGATGAGATATTGGATAATGTCAGGTTATTGAATTCATTGACCCAAGCACTTCAGAGCACAGGTGTAGATCTGTCTCAAGCCAGCATCTCAGTCCAGATTAATCTTGGAAAGCGAGCAAACAGAGGATCCAACCCAGGGATATCAATTCCTAAGGTGTGCACTGTGCAGTATGTCATTCAGATAGAGGCAATTATTTTTACGCCAACTCCACGATCATTAGGGAGTCCTATGCCTCAAACAAATTTGTCTCTGTTTCAATTTCTCTCACGATCAGTTTTACATGACTCTAGGATCATGGTATTCCCATGCCCTCCAGCAACCAAGCAGTCGGAACCTTTCAAGATGCCTGCAACAGTGAAGACTTGGATCAAGCTCAAAAAAGGCGCAAGATCTGAATAATACGATGGTAGCTTCAAAAAGCATCTAGTCCAGCATGAGTTTGTTTCATCCTCTCGCTAAAGTAATTATTCATTGTATATTTGTTGTTTCTTGAGTTTTTGGTTTTAATATATGGTTGACGGTATTCATATTCATACAGAATGCCTTCTTTGACATCTGTACGGTGGTTATGTGTTAGTGTCTTTGTGGATGATGTTGAAAATCAGCGTTGATGTTGCTGTCAATTGAAAATATGAAGTTTATTCAAGTTCTTAACCCATATATGATGTTTATCTTGAACACTGTCATGCCATCCATGTATCCTCTGATATTTTCCATAGTACAAATAGTCACTAAAGTAGAAAACCACATTTGGAATTTGATAGAAGATATATCCAAATTGAAATTATAGTTTTAATGCATGCGTCAGTTACGTAATGTAGTGATATCGAAGTGGAGCTGATGCCTCCAACATTAGGAGAATCGCTCATTCGAATAGTCAACTTTTGCTTTGAAATTTGTTTTCTTCAGGTATTCAGCTCTCTATATGTCGCTCTTCACCTTTATTCTTTGCTGTAGTAGTTTTCCCAAAATGCATGAGTTTGTGCTTTCTGAGTCCTTGAGAAAGAATCTATATCAGAACTAAGAAATACCCAGATATATATTCTTCAGTATTCAGGAATTTTCTTACACAAATGTTGCAAGAATTGTGTTCTGATCAAAGATGAAACAAACCTTGTCACTGTAATATGATATGTCAGACCAGCTAATAGGTTGCACGGGGAGATGTCTTCTCCCTTTCACCCTTCTCTGCATATCTGGAGGAAGCTCTTTCACATTCTTCACCCCATTCCTCAATGAGTGGATGTATATATCTTTGAACTGACTGCACGACACAAAACGCAGTGCCACTGCTGCCGGTGGTGGCCATAAATGCATCAACTGTAACCCAGCAGTCCAAACCAGCAACACCATGATGGCGGCTCTGTCGATTTGCAGTGCCGAGCTTCTCGAGCTCCTCCAACAATAGGTAGCCTCAGCTTATTGTCATCTTTAATCTTTTCTAAATTCTTCAACTCCATGCTGTAATTGGAGCTGTCAGTGTTTGTACAGAGATACATATTCCTACTAACTACATATACATTGATCAACACGCAGCGATATACTCACGTTAAACTTCTATACGCATATGGTGATGATGGTGTTACAAGTATGTTTGGACTAAAATACCTGTGGTATCTGCCTACGTTGTCTAGGTTGATTAGCACTTCAATTTTGGAGCAACTCTCTTTCGAAATTTATATATGAAAAAAAATGAGGTCTTAGCATGATAATTAAGTTTGAGATTTTATTAACAAATATGAGATTATGAATTACATCCGCACAGGATGTGTAGATATTTATCCCATTTTATATGAATTTTATTCACTGTGCTAACTTTCCCTTAATTCGTATGTGACATAATCCTCACTGTAAGGTGTTGAACATCATGTATGTGTAAATCTTTTGTTTCTTTCTTTTTCTTTTCTTTTTTTTGACAGTGTGTAAATCTTTTCTGAAAGTGGTATATATTGGACATATAAGTGGACTGAATGTCACATAGATCCTGTGCTACATCCTATCTATGTGAGAGGTCAGAGTAACCAGACAACAAATCTAATACTGCAAAGAAAGATATCAAGACAGAAACATAAACCAAAGATATGGTATCTGATTATCTGGTTCAACCCTGTCAAGCAAAAACTACTGCAATTCTTTCCTCATGTCTTGTTTCTCAGTTGTCCCCGTAACCTTCATTAGAAAAGCATACTCATAAGCTGTTTCCCAACAATGAGCAAAACGGCCACCTTCCCGGAAATGCCCTCCACTTGTGTTCGTCTGCAGGATGACTGAAGAAGAACAGCTTGCACATGTGGTATCTCGTATCTTGGCCACCCATTTCGCAGCTTCCCAAACACCAACCCTAAGATTGGAGAATGACACTCGAATAAAATCACATGGGATAAGAGTATTTGAGCAGCTAGTAAGGGTTGATTCTCAATAAAGAGATATGGGATTACCGGGAATCATTTAATGACGCTGAGACAAGCATTGAAGGACAGCAAATGCCTCGAGGAATGTTGTTGTATGGAGAATACTTAAGAATGTAATCGAAGCAGGATTTTGTCTGAGGATTCCCAAATTCTTCATAATCCAAAGTAGTAAGAGGAAGATTTGGATCCAATAGCGTGTTGAGCACATCGAGGAAAGGAACCTATTGTGAAAAGAACACAAGGGCATGTTACGTGCATCTAGAGAAGGAAACTGTCATAAGAAGCTCATTTCATTCAATTTTAATTAAGATCAAAGAAAACTGCAACAGAAGTATTCATATTGAACACCACGAAAGATAATATAAAATGTGTGCATTGTTAGTAATGTCAATATTTTCCACATTCTGATGCGATTTATTTATCAACGAAATCGAAGAGACATAAATTGGAAATGGAACGATGGGAATGGAGGATCTTTAGTGTGTACATCTGTTCTGAAATATGTATAAATAGATAAGTGAAGCCAGATGAAGTATTAATAGAAACTTCAAACTGTGCTAGACGGTTGAGGTGAAAAATCTAAATACTTTAGCGTACCTTCAAAATGGCGGTGCGAAACAGTTGTGGATGCATATTGACGGCTGCCCCCACAAGAAGACAGCCAGCACTAATACCCAAAGCGCTCAGCTGATTTTTATGGATAAAGCCCTCATTGATCAGATATTCACCGCATGCGATAAAATCGTGTATGGAGTTTAACTTGTTCAATCCACAACCTGATCCATGCCAAGAAGGAGACGGACCAGCGCCACCCCTGAGCATCAAGAACATGTCAAAAGTAACAAAACTGACATAAGTTTCCAGGGTAGCAATCAGCTTGTCTAGAGATCCAGGGGCAAAGATTACAAAATGATATTACCAGCAGAGGCTTTAGAAATTCCAAGAAAACTCAAGAATTATTTATATTGCCTTTTCTTTTGTGTGTGGTTGGCATGGTTTTAATGTTAAAGATAATACAAGATCGTGGAATTCAACATTTATATTCTGCTTGACCCCAAAGCTCTTTTAGCACACGCTTACATGGTTTGGTTTATCATGTAAGTGCTATTGGCAGCAAATGCAGAAAGCTTCCATAAGGTGCCAAGATCCTAGAAAATTATAAAGAGCTACATTGATTTGTGTGATATTCTTTATGGTTAGTAATTTCCACATCCCACATTCTACCACGCGTATTGCAACTTCACATGAGAAATCTATGGTGGCTTTTTTTGACAGGCTGAGGTAACAAAACAGTATAGAACATAAATGATCCAACAAAATCTACTTGCCTAATTTCCTTGTGTATATTTGAAGAAATTTTGATAATAGAAGATGGCAAATTGGCATATACCTGACGTCTGCAAATGCAAACATCCAACCTCGATCAAGTAAACTTAAACGGTCTGGACACCAGCTTTTATCTAAAACTTCACCATATGCACCATATCCCTGAAGTAGCCCAGGAGATTGGCCCTTTTGATATGCACTCCGCGAGAACAGGATGGTTAGAGGGATTTTGACACCATCATGGGAAAGCACTTCCTTCTCTTCACAGACGTATTTCCCAGAGAAATCCTTCCAGCCACGACTTTCATTATTCTCAACATCCGTTTGCTTCTCGATTGGGATGTCTAGAAGCTTATTCACCTCATGGTCATTTAGTGAGCAATACTCGACATCACCTGTTGAAATATTTCTCACATCTTCCTGCTGAACAATGGAGAAGATTTTCCTTGACATGTCATAGTCAACAAGGAGATCAGGCATCTGCATAAGAACAAGTGGGAAAAGGTCAGATGGTTTCAACTTTCAACTTGATTTGGCATTTCCAATTCAAACCTTAAAACCAAACACTCAGGTCATTTACAATTAACTGCCCTGTGTCTATATATTTAATAAACTGCAGGAGCCACTGATGTTTCTGCAGAGTAAATAATTACACTCATATTCTATCAAATATTAAGGATCTTTAGTTAGCAAATGCATTAAATGTAAGAGTCAAATTGTCAGTGATATGATCTGAAACTATACCACAGGTGAAGAGAGGACAACACGATATACAGTGTTCATGAAGTCATGATTTGAACCAGGCGTGACTGTGCACATGTTTGAGGGCAGAGGAAAGTACCAAGGATCGAGATCATCGATGTCCATTTCTTTCTGCAGGACAAATCAAGATTAACAACCACAAGCAAGAATCTCTCTATTGGTCAAGATGATACTGATCATATAAGAATGATGAAATATCAAATATCATAGTTTATATTTTGATACATGATTGCAATCATGATTAAGCTGGGATGATTATGGGCCATAGTAGTAGCGGCAGAAGCATCCATTCCGAAATAAAAGTCTCTGTATATAGTAGAACAGAACAATCGCTTGAGATTATATCACCCCGTGTATCAAACATAGCATATAAATCTCAAAGTTTCACTGTCAAATTCCCCTTTCTCTTTAAAATCATCCAACCAATTTAGCACATTTGCACACATGGCCCAAGCATCTGTTCAGAATGCAAAGCCTAAGGGATATTGCCTGTTGGCTTGCCCATATGAAGAAGGTTACTGGAGCAGATGTTCATGGTTTCATGAGACCCATAAACAAACTGAAACATTCTCCTTTTGCTTGAGCACACCTAGCATCTTCCCACCCTAACATTTCATATGAAACAGGGTTCACACCAACAAAATCTTAGAATCTTTCAAGCACATAAAATAGTATGTTTTCCCTCTAAAACAGATACTGATATGGCGTATAACATGTGTAGTTCAATAGACACCAAATTCCATGATATCAAAAAAATTCAAGTTCAAGATTAAGTGTACTTATACAGGGAAAAAAGCAGATCCATAAGCCATATTAATTGATGAAGAAAATTGGATCCATATTAATTGATGAAGAAAAAGTTTATACCTCACAATCAAATTCAATAGGCAGGTCGATAGAACATATCAACGGGGAACCATTTTTGTTAAGAAAAAGGACCAAGTGTCCATTAAAGATATCCATATCCTCCAAGCAAGTATCCTCACCAGGCATGATGACATTCTAAACAAAAACAGCAAGAGTTAAATAATCTGAGAATTATCTATTAAAGCACCAAATACATATACAGAACAAATATGAATTATTTTAATATGAGCAAGGCCTAAGCAGCATTGAATACCAGCTGGCCAAAGGAGTAAATAATGTAGGTGAAAAACACGTGAATCTAACAATTATTTACTGGACTTATCTAATCCTAAAAGCAAGTCCATTTAAATACATAACTTCAATTTGCAATATTCCCCATCAACACCCCAAAAAAGATGTATATTTTTAACAAATTTTTTAATTTTGTCTTATACAATCTTTTTGAGTTTAAATCTTCTCTTGCTCTATCGCTCAAGAGGGAAAAAGTTCAATCACTGAAATGAATTTGGAAAATAACATCTTATCCAGTCAATGCCTTTCCTTTACTGATTAATCGAACTCTTTAATCTTCTCACACAAACTAGCATAAATTAAAAGTATTCTCACGCATAAATATGTGTAATATAAGTTCTATGATAAAGCACCTAAACATATTATCGATTAAGTTCTTTATTTCTCTTCTGGACTCTGGAGTACAGTATTAGAATGTGATTGGAGGCCCAACAACTAAAATACAGGTTTAATTTCAAGCGAGAAACAGCCTATCCCCTAGGTAATGTCTTATGAAGCACATGAATAAATCTACTTGATCTAAACCTAGAATACACCTCAATAAATTACCTGCAAATTACGTGACTGCACATCCTCATCTC
Organism: Sesamum indicum; assembly: GCF_026168435.1. Taxonomy (NCBI): domain Eukaryota; kingdom Viridiplantae; phylum Streptophyta; class Magnoliopsida; order Lamiales; family Pedaliaceae; genus Sesamum; species Sesamum indicum. The sequence continues at coordinate 14,946,843 of NC_142657.1, forward strand.
TGCACCTGGCTAAGTAATAACCATTATCTGAAAAATTCTTATCTTTGCTCGTAGGAGCATTAGTAAGAATGTAAAAAGTTTTATGATGATGTTCCAAGAAGTATTGGACTCCAGAGACACGTTTACAGAACATTTGTAGCCCAGCTTGTGGATTGATTGCATTTATTATGTAAACCTGCACCATAGCAAGGAAGTGGATAAACTACAACAGCAGAAAGTACTCCAGAATTCACGTCAGCACAAGGAGACAAGACAACTGAAACAGTAAGTTCCTTCCTCAGATGAAGTCCTTGAATTAGAATTCACTGTTACAAACTTGCCATCTTTCGTACTTGTAATATCTATGCAGAAGCGTGAATCATTTTCTGTATAGATTATGGCATCATCCACAGACTGTGATCCAATTTTGGTGCACAATACCCTGACATTAATATATTCTTGTAAGAGAACATCATGGATTCCGCAACAAAATAAAATGCAAATAGTAGTAGAATTTGCCTGTAAGGCCGTTGGTTTTGGTCGCATATTGTATAGAACAGTGTACAGCTATCCTGTGCCCAAGCTAAGCTAACGACACCCTGAACTCTGGGTTGGGGGATAGTAGAGTTAGTTCGGAGGTTCTTAATTTGAAGCTGAAATTGTTCGTTCCCGGTTGTGTCAAGTGTATATGCAAGAAAGCTGTGGTCTGGTGATACTCTGCATGTACCCACATGGACATATCCTACAAAATAAAGTTCCAACTTTAATGCATGTATTTGTATATCAACTTAATCAAAGTAGATATTCCTATCAGATCATACTTAAGCTATTCTCCTCCTCTATATCGTTCAACATGCCAAAGGTACAACAGCATTTCGTCTCATAAACTATTTGAAACTTTATTAATAGAAATATGTTGATTTTTAGTTAAGTGGCAACAAACTATCTTAAGCGATGAACCATATTCAAATGATATTATCCACATTCCTAGTGACTTGTGTTGATGATCCAGAGAAAATGATGGCATTAATTCACTCATATTTTTTATGAATCCAGGGTGACACCAAGTATCTTATGCTCTAAAGCATAAATGATCCATAATTCAAATATATAAGACATATCTCACTTGCTCAGTCATTGTGTGCCTCTGTGTTCCACCTAGCATCATCTTTAACATCTCGTAGGCAGTAAGAGAACATCGTCTAGCTACTTAAGAAGACTGATAAATAACAAAGGTCCGTTTTAGTGTTGACAGATATTCTGAGCACATTTGGGCACAGAAGTTTCAATAATAACAATTTTAACCTAAGAGCTACTCGCTTCACAAAGTATTATACTGCAACAAGAAACTAACTGCAAACACACCAAAAACAGTTTTCACAGGAAAAATGTACATATGCTAGGAGAGAAATCGGATTAGCAGGAATTATTTGCTAAAAGAGCTTGCCGTGTTTTTGTGCAATCTCATTCCAGTCAAGCAAAACTTGGTCCCTGCCAAATCCTCCTATGAAGGAATTGAATACAGTTGCTGCCCAACCTTTCCTTTCAATAGCTGATTTCCTACATAAAACAGGATACTCCTTCCCTTCTGGAATGCACTGGTAGTACAACCTGTTTAACACCATATCAAAAAATTATGCACAAGAAATACAAAAGTTAATTTTGTGCATGCATCTAAAGCAGACTGAAGCTGAACAATTTTAACATTATACAATATTAAGCTGCATAAAAATGCATTAATACATAATTCATGAACAAATTACAGACCAGGGGCCCCAACGTTCAGGAGGGGTGGATATCTTGGAGGGAATTCTGGAAACCATCTCAGAGTAAAGGATCCTTCGCATATTAAGGGTATCCTGCATAAATGCCTCGGCATATGAGTTTTCTTGGTTAAGGTAGCTGATGAAATCCGGGTCGTTAATGTCGGACATCCAATGGTAAGGATCTTTCCACGTGACCCCGTGTGCGGTGGCCGTAAAAGGCACCTTCTTGGCCGCCGGTGGCTGGGGGAGCGCTGGCGTAAACTGTCTTCTGCAGAGGGTGGAGAAAAGTGCAGAGGAGGCCAGTTTGGGGAATAAGTAGGAATTGGAGGACAGAAAGGTCTTTTGAGTTAACTTCCCCGAAAGGAGGCGGCAGGCCGCCATGGAGACGGTGGTTGTGCTGGTTGGTGTGGACGGTGATAAAAATGGTGGTGATTACAAGACTACTCTTGTCAGTGCGACTTGGCCAGGGTGGGTGTTGACAGTGGCATAACTGCAAAATTACTGAGGCAGGAGGGTCAAATGTGTCAATAAACACCACCCCATACAGCTTACATTTAATGCTGGGCTTCATGAGAATTAAGCCCAATGGATTTTTAGCTGTTTCTTCAAGAAATGGGCTCAGTATGAGGTTTTAGGCCCAAACTCCACTCAAAGACAACCCAATCAAAATATTGTACATATTTTAAACCTATTACGTACGTGTCTGGTATTATAGGTATTGCACATTTGATGTGATGCATATAGTAATTTAAGCTTTTATATATTTATTTCACAAAAGTAAAAAAAGAAATGATTGATCTGAATTATAAGAATAATTTAAAAATAAATTAATTTTCCATGTCTATGAATATATACAACTAATTTTATTAAAAATATGGTTATTTGTGGAAGAAACAAGTATAATAAGGTTATTTTAGTCAATTCATATTATTTTATAAAAGTAATATTTCTAATGTTTTGAACCTTAATACATAGTATAAATTTATGGGTACGTCAACGCATATAAACACATTAAAACAGCTACATAATGTTTTTTAAGTTAAATAATAAGTTTTTATATTAAGTGAAATATAATTTACACTTGTAATGTATGCGAATGTAGCAAATATATTTGTGTATTGTGATAATGTCGTTTTTCTTAAAATTATATTTAAATAATTATTTTATTGAGTTAATTACACTTAGACCCCCTCTAAAAATGTGAAATCACACTTTTCCCCAAATAAGTTTTAAAATTATACTTACATCCTATATGAAAATTATACAATTTTTTATATTATCCCTAATTTTAATATCCCAATGTAATGATTTTGTGAGAAAAATATAATGATGTTAACCTCACTCTACATATATATATATATATATTATTTATTTTTTTATAAGTACAAAAACATATATACATGATAATATTAAATAAGAGACAAAATTGAAATAATTGCTAACATCCGTATTATTCATTCAATTTCTAACATAAAGGGTCAGATATAAATAAAAAAATTTTAGAGGAACGCGAATGTAATTTAAAATTTTTTTAAAAAAAAATGTAACTTTACAATTTTAGAAAAGGTTAAGTATAATTAACACTATTTTATTTGGTGAATCTCTATGGATTGCACGAAGTTTCAATTGCTGAAAATGTTGACTCGAAGGCCGATGTGGTCGCATGCAGTCGCACCACTACCAAAGTGATATACGTTCATGCCCCAAATGTACGGCCATGTGAGAATTACAATGTAATTAATTCGTTAATAAACTAAATTATTCGTACAACAATATGGTAATTGTGAACCAAACCGAGCACGTAACTTAACTATAAAATTAATTAACATGTTGTAATAATTCTAGTTTTAGAGGGATTTAGAATCCCTTAATAATCACAAAGCCTAAGTAAATATGTTGATGCAACATATAACACGATTGATATCTTCTGTAAGAGGTATTGTAATTTAAAATATAATTAATAATTAAAATTTTTCTAATAATAAATAAAAAAAAACACTAATATAATTAAGTATCACGGACTGGGTACTTGGACAATTGTGAAGTTCTTCACTTAGCCAACCTTCGAATACATATTAATTAACATTATTATTATAAGGTGTAATATTATTGGGGTTTGAGATATGATACCTTTGACTGCATTGGGAACATGAGAGGAAACAACAACAAAATTTGGGCACGAGACAAAGTTCAAAAATATTCCTAGATTATTACACCAGAATTTGTTACAAAACATTTATATATATATATAGCGTCTTTTGGTGGATAAGTGTCGGCCACAAACAAATCAGAGCTACAAAGGCAGACACATTCCTCATTTCCTTCCCTAATATATATATAATTAGACACAAACAAACTAATTATAATTATCACAAAAAAACCCCCCAAAATTTGTGCTTATGAAAACACAGTACAAGTTGGATCATCAACTGCCCTAATTCTAGCAAGCAAAATCAACAACTTTATGGGACAAATGGGATGTGCTTGTTGTGTATTGGACGTCTCCTTCTGACCCACCCATAATCCATACTAAAATATTCTGACTTGTTGGTCCCTTCCTCAACCCATTCTCTCCATGTCCCTTTTCTTGCATCTTGCATCACATTTTCTTGTTTTCCATGTTGTTTGGTGCCTGCAGCAAGACATATATATATAAATAGTCACACATAATATATATATATATATATATATAATGTAATGAAGATTATGGAAATCCAGTTAAGTATATGGTATCAAATAAAGCATGAAAAGTTATTAATGATATGAATTTCTTGGTTGCTTTAATTTGTACCTATGTACTTGTAGCTTCTGGATTCTTTATTATTATTATTATTACTATTATTATTATTATTAGTATTATTTTTTCTCGAATGAACATGGAAAAGTCGATTTGAACCCATAACTTCTCCCACAATAGGCGAGATGACATCATGACTTTTAGGCGGACGTTTGAATTATAGACTTTAGATGATTTTAATATGGTTTTATTAAATATATCGCGCGTCTAATTTGAAATTTAACACTTATGTATTGTCTCCCACTTCTTGTTTAAGTAGAAAAATGGCTGTTGAAATTATCTCATGCATAACATGGAAAGTAGTAATAACTTAGCTCATCATCTTCCCAAAGGGAAATTAGAAACAGCTTTTATTTGAGATCAAAAGTATTTACTACCACATTTGCAATTCCGAAAGTGAAGTAACAACGTTGGAAGTGCTAGCTGTACCTGATGAGGGTTCTATGAATTTCTCGGGCGGTGTAAAATGTTTATCAGCAGAACCCTTCACCTGTGATGATCAGAAGGAACATATATATGTATAGTTTTAAAGAAAAAAAACAAATCGGGACGAAATCGACAAAGGGACATATAGGATGCAAGAAAATTAAGGCATACAGTTGCTACTTGATTGAGTTGAAGTTTCCTTGGCAGAAGAGAAGACTTGGCATTTTGAACTGCATATATAATTGGGAACATGATCATGATGAATTTGTGAAAAAGGGTACAAATTAAGATAACAAGCTAGACATGCAAATGTAGAGAAAACTTATTACCATGTTGAAAAGATATTTGGACAATCTTGACTTGATCAGCACACACACAGGTGGGATCCAACAGAAATAAGAGAACTAAAACAACTGCAGTTAAAACTTCCATAGTAACTAGATAGGATATATTTGGAACAAGAAAGCTTTGATTTCTTCACTACATTATTTCTGTTTGCTTTCTGGGACTTGGAATTTATAGTAATGGGGGATATGTAGAGTGAGTGAGTGAGTTGAGAGAGGGAGAGAGAGGAAGAAGATACACAAAGCACAAAATTCAGAATTCCAAAACAAGTACACAGAAAACCCTTATTTCTAATAGTTGCCTTTTTAGGAACCTTCACACCATTTGAGTTGATTTCTTGTCTCCTACCAATACCATGGTAGGCCCACTGCCCCTCTCATTTCTTCACAATTACACACCTTTTTTTGTGTGTTAAGCAACTCAAAAAATGCGCACCATTTCATGAATACTTCATTTTGCTACTTAATTTTGGTTCAGGTCACTGGTGTTAAGGGCTCCTAGCTCCTGAGATCACTTAGGTTCTACTTCTATCTAAAAAGAAAAGTAGCTACATCAGGTGGCCAATCTACGTACACACTGTGTTTTCAATTTATGACAATATCAAATATGCACCAAACGGCTCACATGAAATTAGTGCTTATTTCAAGTCACACTAAGCATATATGTCAAGTAATATAGCTAGCATGACTGTATGAGAGAGTAGAAGAAAAACACTCAGTTTATACCTAGGAAATGTCGACTTTGTTTTCATGTTCTCAACTATGTTATTGAGGAAAAGGTAAGAGCTTAAACAATGGGCTTTAGAAGTAGCCCACTTCACCTATCTTTGATATTGGGCTTAATTTGTTTTCACAAAGCCAATGATGATTGATGAAAATTGCACAAAAGCATGTGGAGGTTCAGACAGTTGAATCTGAGACAGCCTTCTGTTAATGCCAAAAAATTGACAGTGATGCCCAGTAAGGGAAAACCATGAGTATGATATCATGTTTATAGGAAGAAATACTGAAACAAAAATTTAGACATAATTGCGCCTGCACATGTACTAGTTCATATCGCAATTCTCGGAACAACTTGAAGAAGCCCTAAAGAAGCAAAGCGGTCATATCGACACCTATACTTACAATACTCGGAGGACTTTTAAATTAAGATTTTGATGTATATCTGCACTATAACCTATAATAGAAGCACTTAGAATCTACAGCAAAGAAGGCCTAATCTCCAGCCCTTGTGTTTTCGGAAATGTCTCCTATCAGCTTTTGCCATTCTTACTGGACTGCTATTCCATTCAGATTGTAATCTGCACAAGGAAACACACAGGTTATCAGTATGGGTATGAGATCAAGGTGGCCAATCAAAAGTGACGAGGAAACAAAGTTTTACACTGGGAAAGCAAAAGATCTGCCGCTGGTTGTACTGCCATCAGACCGATGAGAGAGGCTCCCAGAAAACGCTATTGGCCCTGAATAACTAATAAGACCGGCTGCAGAGAAGCTCGTCTCTCCAGCGTCATATTGCAATTGGCTGACGACGGGAACATTGCCAGAGTTTCTATGTTCATGCCTTGGAACATTCGGCTCAAGAGCTTGTACATCATCTTTTCTGGAACTCTGGCTCTTGTTGTTAGGAAACTGAAGCTGGCAATCTTGAGAAAGATCAGCAGAGTTGTCATCCTTGTTTTCTGGGGTTTGTTCATGAACATTTTCCTCACTCCCCTCTTTGATGCCTACTGGTGGAACATGGCCAGTGGCAGAAGAACCATCGAAATTGCCATTCTTGATGATTAGGGATGGTTCTTGGACATCTGCAGTGCTGTCGCCAGCGCATTGAACTTGCCCACCATCTGGGAGATTGTCCACATCCGCATCCTTATGTTCCTGCATATCCCCCGAGTCAAAAGACTGTTCCTTGACATTTTCAGTTAACCGATTTGTGATGCCAGCTAACACTGGTGCAGGGGAGTTGAAATTGAAAGTAATGCTTCCACTTTCCACCTTACTATTGTACAGTAGGCTGCTAGCTTGAACATCTTCCTTTGGTCCTTGTTTTTCTTCAGATGACGCGGCGTGACTCTTTGTAGATGCTTTTCCATTAGAAATCTGTAGAACAAAGAATTACAATCTATAGCAACTTCAAGAATAAGAACAAAGCTAGTGTAATCTGGCACCTTAAGCCACAGCATGCTATGGCAACACACTACTTGTAAAGAGTACAATAAGTTCTGTCCAATTGTATTGGATAATAAACTCAGATCATCTCATTGTCAACAGCTAATACACAAATGGTGAACCAAAATCACGGTTAAGTGACCCAAACCTGATCAGGCGGTTGTGTAACTTTGTTTCCATCACCATCTAAAGAGTTGAGGAAAGATCTGAGGAAACTTCTTGTACCAAACTCTTGAATAGGAAGTTCTCTATCCACAAGAGATACCTCTTCTGAAGAATGAATTGCAGCCTGATTTGCTTCACCTGTCTGCACTGAGTCCCCTGGATCACAATGCTTAGCAGTATCCTTGTAGCCAGAGCTGTCTGAGGGAGATTCTAGCCTTCCTTGATCAACTGATTTGCCATCATATTCTTCTTTGCTCCCACATTGAATAGCACTAGTGCCATTTGTGATCTCCATGAAGGAAGCTTCTATTCTATCTGATACTAGGAGTTCCTTACCAACCCCTCCTGAATCTTCACCATGGTTATTGTTATAATGAGACTCGGGAAAATAATGTCGAGATTTGTCATCCTTATAAATTTCAATCACCTTTTGGTCCTCATACCTCCCCTCATCAACGCATATGTCCTTCACAATTTGATGATTAATCTCTTTGTAGCAAACCTCCAACTCAGGCAATTCACATTCCGTTACATTTTTATCAGTAAACACACTAGTAACTGTCTCAAACAAAGAAGCACCATTACATGGGGTACTAGAATCTATGGATTCATTTCCATTACCAATCGTAACCTCTTCAACTTTCAGCGAGTACTGTGGACTTTGCTGATCTTTGCTTAAAGAATCTGCATCTTTCTCCCAACCGCCTAGATGATGTGAGAGTCCATTTTGATCTTTCTTTCTTGGAGAATCTACAGATCCATTTTCATTACCCATGGAAAAGTTATCCATCACTCTAAGGTTCCAACACTCATCTCTACCTTTTGCATCAAATGCTAGGGGAGTGGTGTCCCTTTTAGAATCATCTAATTTGTATATTTCTTTGCTTCCACAGGTCAGGTGATCAGTATCCCCCTCGAAACTTTTAGAATCATGAAAAGTTGCATCCTGATTTTCCTTCATGCTCGTGATTTGTTCAGCAGGCTCAAAGACACTGTCATTGCATTCAGAAGTTCAGAATCATGCCTAGAAACACGTGTCAAAGTCAAACAAAAAAATAAGGTTCATAATAACCTGCAGGTGAATCGAACTTCTTATAAGGAAAGATTCTATTTACTTGCAACCAATGAGAAGATAGGTGAACGGGTACTTAGTCAGACAAAAAGGAATCAACAATTGAAGACAGAACGGGAACAATGCAATAGCCATGACGAATGGCCAATCAAAGCAATCATGGGGACTATTAATTCCTCAGTCATTGGACAGGGTATTGTCTAGTGCATCACTGGTGACAACATTTAATGAACCAGATATTAATCATAAGAATATAAAGTTTCAAAGTTTTGGCGTAAACATTTGGCCAATGTATGTTGCATTGGAAACTGACCGGTTCGGGGCAGTGGGACACTAACAGCATTTAATACTACCAAAGGATGGAAATATTACCGGCTTTCATTCTTCAGTTCACTTGGGACAGTTTGGAGAATTTTCAGCAGTTGTGAAGCAAACATCCACTATGCAGTGAAATCTGGTGGCTTATCAGAATGAGAAAGCAAACTCATAGCTACCAAAGACTCAAAAAAAAACAGAATACACAAGCTTGATAAGAACTAAATAAAAACGAAAGATACAAACTAATCAAGAACTAGTGATCTTAATAGACTATTTCAACAAGATACTTCAAATATTTGAATGGACCAACTTTACTCTCAGCAAATGCAATTATTGGCCTTCTTTCCTGTTATAACTATCGCTATGTCAAAGGCCGGATAATGCATTGAATTATGCGTAGCACAGCTAGATCCAGTTGTTCCAAAACCCATAAACCCCAGAAAGCTCACATGACGCTGATAATGAATCCACCCATATAAAGTATAATTACTAAAACAAACTAAAGCATTATCTAACCATAAGCATATGGAAGCTGCATCAGAAACAAGGATTTCATCCTACTGCAACAGATCAGGAACAATTAATTGCAGATTTCGCAAATTATAAAGTATTGCTTTATCTTGATTGCTCTTCCAGCTAACGTCATTATTCTCCATTTAGATTCTAGTCTTCATGGAGAATAATTGAAGATGCAAAAATGAAAACCCGAGAAACTGATTATCTCACCTTTCCTTTTGTAGAAGAACAACAATTTAAAAGATATTGAATGTTGCTGGATATATCCACCAATAAAAGCCAAATGAGTGTGAATACTAAAACAATCTATTCCTTGGTCATATATGTCAAACCGCCTTTTACTTTAGAATCAAACGCAGAAAAGGGAGGTGCTAGCAAGTTTTTCACCAGAAAGAAAAAAAGAAAAAGAAAATGAAGCAATCAGGGGACTACTCTATCATATAGAAACTTTTTAGTGGAAGAAAAAATAACTTTTTATATTGTTTGGGCATAAACAGTAGACTTAAGTTTTGGAATCTTCCCTTTGTCTAAAGATAAAGAAGTGGACAAGAAAAGGTCACGCCACTTTTCAAACATCCCAACAGTCCTTTATCAGCTAAAAAAATTATACTGACATTTTTTAACCTATATTTCCTGCTTCAAAGTCAAAAACCCCAATGCCCACTACATGATTTGCCCTCTCTCTGTACTCTTCACACTCTCTCTCCCTCCCAGATCTAAACGAACCTTACACATTCTTATAACTCATAATCTTTTAACCTCTCCTGAATCTTCCTGAAAAAAGAAGAATGTGGTAAATTACAAGCAAAAATTCCTAAAAGCATGAAATATTTGATTTAATCTGATCCTTTAAAATCATTTAAATTACTACAAGAAACAAAAAAGCTACATATTTTGTCCAAGGATATAATAAAAAAGATAACTAATCGTAAAAGATAAAACTCAAATACCTTCTATGCCTGTTTGATCAGCAACTGAAAAGAGAACTCCCCTTTTATCGATTCACAAAAAGACTGCAAATTTCCCTTTCTGCTGCACCATTTCAGAAGGACGATCATCACTTGAAAAAAGAAATCCGAAACAAGAGCCACGAAAATGCAATCCTAACAGCGTAAATCTAAATAGCATCAGCGGATATACGCATCATCACAGAGAGATCAACATAAGATCCAAATAGAAGAAATACGTATACGGAGTATCGTACGAAAATTGTACATGGGTATACATACTCACACAGCTGGAAATACTTGTCCGTAGAGAGAGAGAGAACTAGGAACTCCAGTTGTGCCTCAACTTTCTCAAAACAGAGCACCTTCTTTCCCTTAGAAGAGAGAATCTGGTAGCGAAATCTCAGCCGGCTAAACGACACAGCATCACGGCGACTGACTTGATTTACACCGATATATACCTAGTAGATACAGACAAACACGCCCTCTGGCAGAAGAGATCTTTAGAGAGAGAAAAGAGGGAGGGCAGTCTTGGAGCTATGCGTGGTACATTTTCTGTGCGTTTAAAAGAAAAAACATATAATTAGAGTGAGAAGACACTCAACTCAATCCCCTCTCTCCCTCTCTCTCTTAAACATAGTCAACTCACTCTCTCTCTCTCTACATATACATACATTAAATTATAGGGTTTTTTTTCCAGAGGTAAATGATTTCCCCCCTTCGACTTGGAGCAATGAGAATGGGAAATGTTTTCCCAGCACGATGTCGTTTTTAGTCTTGGACAGATTATCAGTTATCACACGTAGATCCCTAGAATAATAGTAGAATAATTGTTTACGGGATGTGGGAAAAAGTCTGACAATGGAATCCGCCATGGGAATGCAAAAAATATATTTAAAATACAATACATCACCATTTTGAATTTTTATTTCATGTTTTTTTTTATTTTCTTTTATGTACATATGTTATGCATATAAAAATTATATTATTTATTTTATTTAAAAATATATATATTAAATGAGATTAAAAAACAATAAAATTTATAATAAATAATTCAAGGGATAATAACACCGCTCTTTCTAAGGTTAGACTCATTTTCATTCGAATTTAATGACATTAGTAAAATAAAATTAAATAAAAATTTATGTTTAATCTCAATTAATTTATAATTGACTTGTTGTAGGCCAAATAAATATTTTTTAATTAAAATATTATTATAATATAATCCATCACCTGCATTAGCTTGTGAAAATGCATAAGAGTATTTTAATCAGAAAAAAAATATTTAATTTATAATAACTTAATATAAATAAAATATTAAGAATATTAAATATAATTTTTAAAATTAAAAATAATCTATGTATAATGGCAGTAGTGTAATTATCCCAAAAATAAATCTGCAAATAGAAGAGAAATTGTTTTTGTTATGGTTTCCCTATTGGGGGGACAAAGGGAAGTCAGAGGTAAAAAAAATCCCAGTTTGTTCGTTATGTTTCTGGGTCGATGGAAAGTGAAATAGGAATGAAGGAAAGGGTTTTAAGGGGAGTTGGATAATATAAAAATGTACAAATACTCCAAAGTCGTGTTTGTGTGAGGTAAAGTTTGGTGGAGTTTGTTTGGACTTTTGACAAAAATTAAATCACGACAAACAAATGACCACGTTCAGGTGGATCTGTACTTTGCTTTCAATGTGCAAATTATTTTCTTTTTTTTTTTTTAAACAAAAGAGAGAATATAATTTAGTTTATTTTGGATAATTTATATTTTTTGGGGGTATTGGGCCCCACTAGCATTCAAAATGCTTAACATGTCTTGGTCACTCACTCTTGTTGTCTTGGCTATTTTTGGATTTAATAACTAAAGTAAATTACAGATGGCTTTCATAATATTTATCATAATTATAATTTTTTTATTTATTTAAAAAATTATAAATATTTTATTAAATAAAAATAATTATATAGTCTCTCAATAGTGATATGACATTACTATTTATTCTTACTGAATTTTTTAAAAGAATTAAAAAAATAATAATAAGGATGGGTAAAATAATTAATCCATATAGAATATTAGTCCACAAAAATATTTTAAAAGTTTCTAAAAGATATAAAATAAAATTATAATCCATAATCCAAAATGACATTTATGTCAGTTCACCAGAAAAATTGGATGAAAATCTAAAATGGAGGTTAACAGAACTGGCTCGTTGTTAAATTAATGTAAAATCAATTAGATATTTATAATTCCTCAAACAATAATAAAGTATTTACAATTATGTTAATTTCAAAAGACGTGGCTATAATTTAGTCTATTATTATTATCTGAATTTCGAGTCTTTAGTGGTAAGTTAGTTGTATTATTCTATTACTTTAGTAAACTTGGTACTACTAAAAAAATGTAATGTAATTTTAAACAATATGATCTTATTCTAAAAATATTCTAAAAAGAATATCAATAATAGAATTTGGAATATGAAATATATGAATATCTTTGAATAAATTAGTTAAACGTTCAATATATAAAAAAAATCATCGAAATATTATTTAACTCGACCAATGCTACATCATCAACATACTAAAATTAAGTTCAAAGCTACTCGTTAAACGAAATTTATGAATATAACATCCATATAATTCACCAGGTCAAAAATTGAAAATGTAATAAGGATAATTTTATTTTATTTACCACAAGTATGTTATGATCCAATGTTTGTAGTCCGCGTTTTAATTTGTGCAATTTATAGGTATTAATATTATAAGCGGAGGGATGATCAGAAAGACAGCTCAAAAACTACCATGAAAACGAAATCCCTCCTTAATTATTGCTGCTTTTTTTCTTCCTTTATTTTTGTTATAGTAATACTTTGGATGCCAGTCATTGTATTTTTGCACAAATGCTCCTCAATTATCATCACTTTACACTAAATTAATCTCATCTCAACTAGTTTTTTACAAGCAATGTGAATGTTTATTAATATTTTATTTTATTTTGCATTTAGTATATACTTTATTATAAAATAATTTGTATTTTATATTTTATTTAATATATACATAATAAATAATATTTTATTTTTGTGAACGAAAATTTAAACAACTTACATGAGTTGTCAAGGGTGATAGAAAAATAGGGGTCAAATCAATGTCACTATTCCATTGATTCTCACAATGGAAAACTTTTAGTTAAGTAAACAACTTCAGTTTTAATTTCATTTTCTCAATCAAGAATGCTTCAATTTCACAAGATTTCTCCATTTATACAAATTCATATAATGTGGACAAAAGTGAATTCCAGAAGAGAATATCAAATTCGTTTTAATAGAAGTGATTCGAATATGATTGAATAAATCTCGATATGTAAATATCAATTTTTCTTTTCTTTTTGTCCAATCATCTTAGTGGGTGTATTAATTTATAGACTTAAACCTAACATATTTATTATATTATTGTGTGATTTTATTTTATTTTTTTGTTTTTTTGATCGGCATTCTTAATTTTCAATTAAGGGGGTGTATGGGTATTTAAACTTTGGTATGATCGTGCGGCTCTCCTGCGATCATCCAATCTAATGCCTTTCGAAGCATATGAATTTTATTTTTTCTTTTATATTGCAATAATTAAAAAAGAAGAAGCTTTTTAGAGGGAGGGGGGGGGGGGGACGAAAATTAGTGAATGAAAAGAAATAGATGAATAAAGTGGATGATACCATATTATATCAAATCCACGTCCCCACATTGTTCTGTACACCCTGTTCTCACCCAACCACAGCCTGAACAGAAGAGGAGCTTTTACGGGGCCCACCCAACCGTGTATAGCACAGGATCCGTGGTTCTCATGGTCCCCCACGTGCGCCAATGAACGGGCGCCCTGCTATAGTGCACCGGTGGTGCACACAGTGCCCACCACTGCGGTTGTCCCCATTTGGGCAATCTACGTGATGCCGACGTGAACTACGCTAATTACCGCTGCGGTCATCCAATTTATCATAATTAATCAAATATTTATACGTAATTAAAATACTAATAATTTTAATAATACACTCTGCTTTATATTTTTCATTTCAAATAAAGGGAGATAATAAATATTTACATTGATTTAAATCAATAATTAATTATCATAATTAACGGAACAGATATGTAGTTGCTTTATTCGGACACTGCCCTTTTGAGTGGGTGATGGGGTTCTCTTATCCCACGGGCAAATGATGACCACTTTTGAGGCCATTATCAAGGGGGCCCCATTTTATGTTGTACTAACGATCCAAGGACATCTATTTAATTTAATTTAATTAAAAGATAAAATAAAATGAATAACTGATCATAAAACTAATAAAAGTGAATTAACTCTGAATACGTATAAATAAAAAATTATTAATAAAACGAGTGCGCGGGCTGTTGTATTCTATCGTTGAGGTAGATTTTTCATGACAACCTTCTTCTCAGATATTCTTAATTTGTTTAACAGATGATTTAGTTTTGTCCAATCTATTGTTTAATCGATCCCATAATCATTTAAACGGCATACAAAAATATATAATTATGAAAATATTTATAAAATTTATGGAAAATTAAATTTGACGAGTCCATTACTCGTCATTGAAAAACATTAATAATAATAACATGCAAATATGTGGTGAGCAAAGGAGCGGAGCGAACACGCATCCGATTTATTGTAAAATGACCTGTTTCAAACACTACTTATGACCTTAATTTCTTAAATGTCCCCACACGACTTAATCAAATTCAAATGGCGATTAGCGTATAACGTCTAATGCATTCATTAGTCGTGTTTCATATTCCAGCTGCCATTCATTCTATCTGGACATTCCCATCCTACCTTGTCTGCAATAATGCATGCAAGGAATGATCTGATTTCTGTTGTTCCACCTACAACTTTGAAAATCCCTCACTATTTTTCAATTTAATATTATTCTAGTTGTTCTAAGTTAATTTCTGGCCCTGATTCAGATTATTAATCTGATCTATACTATATAAAAAAGAATTTTTTTTTTTTTACTTAAAAAGAACAATTTGTATCAGCGACATCAATTTTTCTAATATAGATTCGTTAGGATCTTTCCATTCAAATACAGTCTAAAATTTCAATCAATTTCGTCACATAACACAGTATTTCTATTTTCACCAGCAACATATATCTACCAAAAAATAAAAGAAAAAAAGAAAAGCAATGAGAAGCCATCCATTTCCGTTGCAAAACAATATAAATAAAATTTATTGGCATTTGGCTTTTTAGCAATCTTTGTTTATACAAAAATATTTACATACACACACAGACACATATTGGTATGTGTGAGTGTATCAGGACATGCAGACTTGAATATGAGTAGCTCGCACTAAAATTTGACCAAATTGATTGATATATATATATATGGAAATTAAAAACAATGTATTCTCGATCTAACCCATGTGGTATGTACGAATGAAAATACGTGTGTCTTTGTATGTGTATGTATACATGTATTTGTCTCTTATTTTCTAAAAAAGAATACGATAAAGTCAAATATCCTTCATTTTCCTTTAATTTATGGCCTTCGAAATTGAAGTTGGTAGAGCATTGATTTTCATCTTCATTCCTAAAACATACATTGTATGTTAGCGGTTTTGAAAACTGGGTGATGCATCTCCTTACACATAACAACATCAAAACATCTGATGCTACATTGTACTCTATTTTTTTCTTGTTTTAGAAGGGTTTTCTTTTCTCTTACATCCGAATAAATATTGTACAAGATATTATTCTTACATGGCTTACATTATCTGAGTTCAAGATCGCACAAAGGGGTCCAAGAAAAGACAGGTCAAACTAGAATGACATCATCGTATGCATCTCTTCAATTAGCAGATTTCAGCTTCTACCTCCCAGTATCTATGAACTGAATCAGCAAATGGACTGTTACAGTATTCCGACAACCATATAAAATCTTGGATTCGGCCATGGTTGCTGGAACGAGACTGGTACCGTATCATCGGGATCAATGGAAGTCTGCTGGCTTGCCGACTTTTATGCCCTGTTGGCCTAGAAAATCTGTAATAGCATTCTTCTGCCAACCCTTGAAACTCCTGCAGCCAAAAGTGTTAGTTAATGTGGAGCTGTTTTGGTAGCATCGAAGGCAACTCTGATGGCTTGATGTAATCTTGTGTTATAGCGACAGTGTACTTGATGCATTTTGGAGCCCATTAATCTGTTGTTTATAGAGAACTTACTTATGATCAAGATGTGCCAGAATTTCTCCGCCTGGGAAGGCTGCTTTGGTAGCATCAAAAGCAACTTTGATGGCTTGTTTCCATGTCCCTCCAATGCTGTCAGTGGTTGTTTTCTCTTTCAACTGTCCAGGATCTTCCATTGGCAAAGAATATCCGGAGATGAGGTGGCCGACCCAAGTCCCGTCTTTCCTGTCATATTTCAGTCGAAGAAGATTTACAAGATTTGCTCAATTTCAGTTTTACATGTTCTGCATAACAACAGAATCTGACCATGTATTGAATAACCAGGGTGAAATTATGATGCAATAATTGAAACAATCGACTTACATAATTATGTCCATGTGCCGAGGTACATAATGCCCTCCTCCAATACCAAGGAGAACCTTCTTCTTTTCGGTCGCACTGAAATTAAATAAACAACTTTGTTAAGAAACGTTATTTACATCAAACGAAGACATGCATGCAGACAAATTAAACTACATTTCCAGCATATAAAAGCATATTATTTGAACAGCACAGAAACTAATGATTTGAGTATTGACGTCTGTTCGTGATGAACCAATCAAGACAACAAACTACAGGATTATGGCATTAGGTCCGTGAGAAAGCTGATTTCTAGTCATTATAAGTTCAACACAGAAAATATATAAGAGGAAGCCAAATGTTGGGAAATCAATAGTACTTGAGAGATTTAGACAGGAGCCGCTGCGTGAATTCAAACATACCTGCTCCAAGTTCCAATAGCAGCACCTTCTCCAAGACCAAGTCCTTCCCAAACTAACTTCAACAGCAAGAATCACAATTATTAGATTAGAATTTAACCCCATCATATAAGATGAGTAAGTCGTACTGCCGTAACAATGAAATGTAATAATCAGCTTTATTTACCTAATATATATCATTACATATAAGAAACCTCATTTTCTGTTCCACTTAATAGAAATATGTGATAATATACAAATCTCTAATTCAGTGATAAGAGAAAAGTGGAATATGTCGCAAAAAATTATAAAGATATAAGGATGCTATTTACATATACTGAATGTAAATGGCACCCACCCACCCACAGAGAGTAGCATACGATTTCCATCCCAAAATATTCATCTTGCGGCAACATATATTTCAATTTAAGTGTGTCGTTATAATACTTTGCATTAAGAGATTCAAGAATCTTGATATAGGACTGGCATCAACATGTACTCAACTTGAGCAACAACACGAGCAGCATCCTGTCTTCCCCAGTAATCTTCTGTGCTACCTATATCAAACAAAGGAAAAACCAATAAGCAAAGGTCAGGATAATCCTCAATTCAAAGAAATACAAGACAAAAGTCCATAACATTGAAAACTTAAACGCAGACTAACAACAGAGCAGAGTATAGAAAAGAACTAAAATGGGCAGATAAAGATGGTGCTGCCAGGAGCCCTCGTCTCTGAGGGGTACAAAAAGAATAATCCTTCAATTCTTTCATTTGCATGTTTAGAGTATTCATCTTTCCAGGGAGGTGCCGACATATAACACTCTCCTTCAAACCAGAGAAAATGAACTCACTCTCTAGTTAGATAATGTCAGTCGTCTCCCTAAGATAGATTAGTATTAGCAGATAGATGCAGCACATATAATAATAAAGTGAATGTAATACATTTATGGTGAAGTTAATTAACAAGAAGATACATTTGGTCAAGGACACATGAATATATTTGGATTGCATAACCATTTGACGACTTGATAAAAGATAACACACAATTGAAACTAGGAAGCGGATCAATTAAATTTACAATTGGAAGAGGATATAGAGAACTTAAGCAAGAATGTGAAAAGAGTCATGCAATGAACTATACTCGGAGAAAATTTAGAAGGCTGGACTATCAATAATGTACATTTATATATCAATATATCTCTATAACTCATCGACAAACAGATATAGTTTGCACATACAGAACAACTTGGAAATGACAATTTTATATCAACAGGTCCAAACTTTGAATACAAAACAGAACTGCTATTTTTCAACCTAAGGAAGTATAGTAAGCGCAAGGATTGAAGCTGAGCATAAAAAAGAAAAAGGAAGATACTGGAATGTCTTGAAGAAGAAAACTGATCCTAGAGTTACAACAATAAAAAGAAATTTATCCAAAGGTTAGAGAGAAACTTGATACAGCCCACCTACCAAATGGGCAATTAGGGAAAGGGAAGCAATTGCTCCAAACAAGAAAATGAAGCAAATAGTCTTATTAAATCTATAGACATAATAAATTTATAAACTTTACCTATCTCAATAAACATTGTTGGCTTCGTTGTTACAGGCCCATGATGAGTAGCCTCCAAAGTTATCTGCTCGCAGCAGAAAAAATGATATCAATTAATTAACATTCTCCATATTCTATAAAATGTATAACTCAGAATATTCACAAGAAATTCAAGCTTAGATACAAGACGAAGTAACAAAAAGGGACACAAATCATTAATATAAAAAAGAACTGATGAATTACAAACATGTTCACGAATATGAACTAAAGCTATAACAAGAACAAATACTGATGTATTGTGAATCTTGGATGAAGTATAGACAATAAAAAACCTCAAATTCAGGCAGTAAATTGTGGGACTCAGCAATTTTCTTCAAGAGCAGCAGCCATGGCCCCATACGAGGACAAGGTGGCGCCGCCCATCCTGGTTTTCCCCCTTGTGGTAGAACATCTCCATCCTTCAAATGGGGTACCCCTGTGAACAATCACCTATAAATTACGAATCTTGGCCCAAGTATAGACCACTTATACATCCAGCATTCATGTACGTAAGTACATACACAATTTATACATACGTGATGCATACACGTATACAATGTACCGGAATATATATCTGGGGTACCTATAGGGTGGATAGTGAGAGCAGGACGATTTGAAACGGCGGCGTGTCGAGATAGAAAAATCACCTCCACCACCGTCTCTCCGGTGGCCGCCTCCCATCTCAAGTCCAGATCGTCTTCTTCAATTATAAACTTCTCTTGTTCCAGTAATCGAAGGGAGCCACCATTCTTGAAGCTTCTGATGCCGCCCTCCAGGGTGGGGCCAGGCTGCCAACCGGGCATGGCCAAGAGGGCTTTGGCCGGGTTGATCGACGCCGGATCGCAGGTGGTAGCCACCACTAAAGTCACCATTTTTATTGGCTTATTGGGTTGATTTTTCTGCTCTGGGAAAATTTGAGAGGCGTAATTGGATTTGAGGGTAGGCGTCGAATACAGATCAAAATGTAGTGTGAGCTGCTTGTCTTGAAAACTACATATACAGGATTCGGGAAATTTGGCTTGCTGATTTTTTGACTGCTGTTGTCAGGACTATTTCTTGTTCGATTTTTTCCGCCTCATTTTCTCTCTTGTATTGGCACATTGGTTGCATTTCCACAACGATTTTATTATTATTATTATTGTTTTGAGACGAGCATTTGCACAAAGATTTAAAAATATAAATAATTAAATACTTTTATTAATGTCTTTTTATTATAAGCGAATATTTAAATTAGGAGAGGAAGAAAAAGAATATTAGTTAAAAACAATAGCTATTTAAAAAAGTAATTTTTACCACTTGTACGTGAAAAGAAAACTAAATTAGACCAAAACATCAAAAGAGTATTGGTTAATAATTTTAGCTATACTAATAAAAAAAAATACAATTTTCACTTATAAATGGCGGTATATGATACTATTGTACGAATTTTTTTTGTTGTGTTGATAATACAATTAAATTATTTTTTTTTAAACTAATCGTTGTAACATTCTATTCCTGCATGCATATTACTTTGGCAGTTAAGTTAATGTAAAACTTGTGCAATTGAATAAGTTAGTATTTTACTAGTTGAATGACATTTTTTAGATCACAAAAAATTAGTGCAGTAGTGTCAAAATCGCCTCTTTGTGTCTATGACACCGATTTTATTTATAATAATACTAACCGCCATGGCATGTTGTTAGCGCGTGCATATAATAAATAATTTAATATATTTTAAAATATATTATAAATAATAAATTATATTTTACAAAAAATAAGAAGAAACAAAATAAAACTCATTTAAAGGTGATACGCATAAAAATAAGTTGGTCCAAAAAGGCCCAAGCGATCCAAAAAGAATAAAGAATCGAGAGGCCCACATCATGAGGACGTCCACTGAAAAATTACTAAGCTCAGCCTAAGAGGGAAGCCCAATTTGGCCCTAGAATGAGGCTTGGTACAAGGCCTACCGGACCTCAAACCCACCTTACAAACCCAACCCAGGAAAAGGGAAGCCCCTAAAAAAGCTGGACTTCTTGACCTAGAAACTAGAAAGGACTTCTTGCAAAAGTAGGAGTCCTCATGTAAAAAGAGTCATCCCCCAACTAAAGACGTGTTGCTCAAGTCAAGAAGAAGATACGATCATGCCTTATCCCCAAACTTTTGCCTTTTTTTTGGGAAGTGCAACTCACAAACAGAGTTCGTTCGAAGAGGAACTCCTTCTCTATAAATACATGCAGTAGTCCCCTAACAGACACACATTCAAAAAGCTAAAAATTGTCTTGTTATTTCGCTGCAACTCTTAACCCGTACTTCTACCATATTTTACTCATGAAATTCTTATTTTTATTTCAATTTCTCATTTCAGCACCCTTTACTAGGGACGTCTTCTTTAGTCCTTCAATAGGAACGCCTTCTTCAATCCTCCAATAGGACACTTTCAATCCTCTATGGGGACACCCTCCATAATCTGGAAAACCACACTCTATTCTTGCTTTAGCAATTGAATTACACTCTTAGCACAATTTATCTCATGAAATTGCTTACTCTATAACTATTTCTCATTACATTTTATTTCTTACAATTATTTTTCTCCTAAATCCAATACTAACTTGGGCATCGAAGTGCTAACGCCTTTTTTGCAGGTCCTCCCTTCAGGATTTGCATTCACTTCGGCTCAAACTTTGAGCATGATCCATATCCATTGGACCCGTGTATTTTTTGAACTCATCATTGGCTTCGTCTGTGGAAACTTGAGTTAAAGATGTGAGTTATCATAGAAATCCCCAGCAATCCCGCAAGCAAATAAAAGACTGTGGAGACACCTAGCAACAATCAGACTTTGCAAATTGTTGCAAGAACTCCCTTGGCACCCGCTAATATGGTATCCCCTATTAGTGGGGCAACCTCTGGATTGGAGCGATGGTCCCAAGACCCTCCAAACCTGCTGACCCACTAACTGATCTGCCACAACACAATTCCTCTTCAAACCCGTCGGGGGCTCCCCCAGAACTCCTATAGATCATACAACAGACGGTCACGACGGCCATACGGGAGCAAATGAAGACATTAATCTCAACCCACACAGTAACCCTATTCGACGTGGATGCCCCTAAGGAAGGAAGTTAAAGTGTATACCCTACCCCTGCACTGCCGGTCGCGAAAGACCAGGGACCCCCCTCGCAAATCCAGCGGGACATCCATCCTTATTGGATCGCACGTCTGGAATACCTGTAGAAAATCCTCCAAGACGTCCAGTGCTAAATCGTGGGAGAACCCTCGGAGAAACAATAGGGTATCCCCTTCAGTGAAGAGACCATGGCAGACGAACTCCCCCTCAACTGGAAGGAGCACAACCTACCGGAGTACGACGGAACCACATTCTCATGAGCACCTCTCCTACTCTACTGTTACAACCCTGGGTCAAATGTCGTGTGTTTGTAACCACCTTCACACGGTTGGCCCAATAGTGGTTCAATAAATTGCCCTCGGATCTATCCGATCAGTCAGAGATTTCACTCTCTATTCCTCCATCAATTTGCCAGTAGTAAACGATGTGAAAAGATAATCATGAGCTTTTTCTCTTTACAACAAAGAGAAGGGGAATCACTGAGGAAGTATCTTCAACGCTTTAGTTTAGCGGGCCTAGAGGTCTCTATTGCAACATCTAATACATTAATTTATGCTTTTACACAGGGATTACAAGATGGGGATTTTTTTAAGTTTTTAACTAAGAAGCCCCCTCGCAATTTTTTACAGTCTCTTAGCACTAGTTGTAAAATACATCAGCTTAGAGGAGACTAGGGAGTACAAAAATGTTGTCCTTGGTGAAAAATGCAAGGAACAAAAAGACGTGGACTTATTCCACCCAGATGCCTTCTAAGAACAAACTCTGTCCCGAAGCAGACATCCTCCTAGGAAAAAAAAAGATCCTGCACCAAGGGGGCATCCCCCTCAGAAAAATAGCCTGCTCCCAAGCAAGCATCCTTCACGAAATAAGTCTTGTCCCTAAGCAGACATCCCTCTCAATAAATAAATCTTTGCATCTCAACTTCCCTCAAGGAGTATTTTTTATTTTAATAGTTTTGGAGATTTATTTTACCCTTCAATATGTTAACATATGTTTGCTTGTAAGGATTTCACGAGGAAGGCATCCCTCTTATAGAAAGCCATGTTTTCCACACAGGCACAAAAACCATGTCTTCCACACAGGCACCTCGGCCTTCCTTCAGGCAGGCACTTAGGTCATTCTTTGGGGGACCTATAAGCTCTGTCCCATGCAGGCACCTAAACCCTCCTCCATTGAGGCATCTAAGCCCTACTTCCGACGGACATCTTATGCTTCCTCTAGTGAGGTCCCTAAGTCTTGCTTCAAGAAGGCCGCCCTCTCAAATAAGCCCCCCTCCGAGGAGACACAATAACTTCGCTTCGTGTTAGATCTATTCGTAATATATACATTCTCTTGCAGAAAAATAAAATTCTACACCAGAGTAAGCACAAAAGGCACCCGCTAAGCCCTCCTTTATGGAAGCACCCTCCTAAAAGGTCCTGCTCTATATAGGCATGAAGTAAGTTCTTTTTATTCTAAGCATGCTTATGTTATTAACATCAGGATTTGGATTTGTTTCAGCCCAAGTTTTGAGCATAGTCCATATTCATTGGACCTGTACATTTTTTGAATGCATCAAAAGGTATTATTGACACGGTAAAAGAATGGTATGGTGTTGTTAAAATAATATAGAGTCACTTTTGTTAAAAAAAAAAAAAAAGAGTAATTGTAATTTTTTATAAAAATATATAGTATGCAATCTATTATGGGGATATAATAGTCATATTTAAAAATTAATGCGGCAGTATCAATAACCGTCATTTTTGAGTCAAGATGACCAATTTTTTTATATAGTATAGGTAGATGTAATGTGATGGTTTATATATATATTTTTATTTATCATATATTAGGTTAATTACACTTAGACTCCCTTTGAAAATATGAAACTACACTTTTTCCTAAAGAAGTTATGAAATTATACTTATACGATTATGCTCCTTCTTAAAATTCACTGTTTATATATGATCCCTTTTTGTTATAATTCGGATAAAATTGTTGACATTAGTAAAATTGCATAAATTTCAAAATTTACCCCTTATTTAACATTTTATGTAATAATTTTGTAGTTATAAGGCAAAATATAATAATGTTAACCTCATTCAATATACATATATATGTATATTATATTATATTTATCTCCTTATAAGTACAACAATATATATGAGAATGCTAAATAAAGACAAAACTAAAAATTTATATAATTTTTTGGCTTACGTTATCATTTTCTGTCCTAACCCGAATAGAAGTAGGTCAGGTAAAAACATATAATTCTTGGGCGGAGTGTAAGTATACTTTCAAAACTTTTTGAAAAAAATTTAATTTCGTATTTTTAGAGAGTATTTAAATATAATTAATCAAAATATATTTAAAAACAGAAAAGATTGTTTATTATATAAACACAAAAATAATATGCCATGGTACCTAGTAATATAGATAAATGACGAAAAAGAAAAAGAGAAAGCAGTAACTACATGATTCTCTCTCTAAAACAAATTTCAATTGAGCTGGGATGAGAATGATTTTAATGTTGTATCATACTTTCGTCTTACATATTAATATCCAATTAATGATTGATTGATACAATCTTTTTAAAAA
Source organism: Sesamum indicum (assembly GCF_026168435.1). Classification (NCBI taxonomy): domain Eukaryota; kingdom Viridiplantae; phylum Streptophyta; class Magnoliopsida; order Lamiales; family Pedaliaceae; genus Sesamum; species Sesamum indicum. The sequence goes on from NC_142657.1 coordinate 14,971,531, forward strand.
AATTAAAAATATAACAAAATTAGATTATAATTAGAAAAAACAACTGCGCACAATAGATGGGTGAGTGTGTAATATAGGGCTATGTGATGAAGATGTTTTACATGTTGAGAAATATGTAATTCTATTCCAAAAACAAATAAACTTAAAAAAGCAAAAGAATTGGAAATGTTGCTGCCCAGGATCGAACTGGGGACCTTCAGTGTGTAAGACTGACGTGATAACCACTACACCACAGCAACTTCGTGATCCAGAGATAGATCTTTGTATTTATATCATTTGCATAGTTTCTAGCATAAGAACGTGGACCGCCTGCAGTTGTGGAGCAACAGAGCGACAGATGTTCAAATCGTCGGCCATCCACAGGCTCTGTCTCATGGCTCCTAAACCTCAACGCTCCCGCCATTGTAAGCATTCTTACCATTTATTGCGCCACCTCCACAGCATTATTTCTTGAAATCTCAACTAATTCATTTACACATTTTGTCAAACAGTTGGAGAGACCGCGCTGCTGGGCACTGCAACCAAGAAGCCGAGAACTTTGACCACTGATGCCACTGCTAGTGCCGCTGATTCTGACTCCAATCCGATGAAGGACGCCTTCTCCAAATACGCCGCCTATCTTAATGACCTGGTGCTTTTCCTTTTCGTGCTTATTGTAATTGCCCACCTCTGTTTTTTCTTTGACACATTTTTGCCAGCAAAGGGTGTGTCAGTTGTTGAAATTTGATAAACTTTTCGTATGAATTCTATTGTTCGTGAACTGTTACATAGAGCACATCAAATTGCCTACAGGTTCTGCTTAAATATTTTGTTGATGAAGATTTATAACCCATGTTATGCAAGCCTTGTGATTTTGAATGTATGGTTTTTAAAGTAACTTTAAAGGGGCTTAATGTGTTTGCTAATTTGCTAAATGTTGTGTTCGTAACGATTCAAAGTAATCCTAATGTGTGTTACATGAGTATGTTAATTCTTTGAAAGCTTATTAGTGTATCGGAAAATTTAATAGAAATAAGCTAATATACAACCAACGGGGTGAAATTTAAAGGAGTATAATCTCATGGAGGATTCTTTCGTAATTGTTTTTCTGCTACTTAGAGAATATGTATATCATAATATCATCTGCTGGTGCATGCTTTGTGCATTGATTGAGGTTGAGTGTAAGAAAGAAATTACATTTTGGATGTCCTGACTTGTTCTAGGCAATTGTGGAAGATTGTTAGGTGGCTGTTAATTTCAACACATTGATTTATTTTTGCATCAACTTATCTTGTCCCCTGGAGAAGATGCATGAATTTGGTAGTTTTTGCTTAAATTCATATTTTCTCACTTATTATGCACATATACCTCTGCAGATAAACATTTAAAGATAGCTTTACACTTAATTGTCTGAAATGTACGATCACTTTTTCTCTATATGCACCACAGAATGAAAAGAGAGAGAGAGTGGTGAAAGCAAGTCGGGATGTAACTATGAATAGCAAGAAGGTCATATTTCAGGTGCATAGGTAAATGGAAATCAGTTGTAGTTTATGCGCAATTCTGTCAATGTTCAGTTTCTTTATATATTTTTCCTACCCTTTGATCAGTAAGCAATGGTGATTAGCATTTTCAGGTGACATTTTTTCAGAAGTACCATTTCTTTTTGACAAAATAATTGCATTGTGCAATTATGTCTCCTAAATTTTACATTGAGATACACAAAGTTAACAGCAGAAGAAAATTCAATAAAAAGTTGACATATCCTTGAACTCTTTCTAATGGTTATTAGCGTGTGATGTTGGTCATAAAGTAACTCTAGCCTAACTACTTCTAACTGATGTATACATGTTTATTGGAAGATCTGCGTCGTTTTCTGACCTTGAGTGATTTTGGTCTAATAAGACCATTTAGAAAAATGTTACTAATTTTCTTACCCTCTCTAACAACAGAATCAGTAAAAACAACAAAGAGGAAGTTCTAGAAAAGGCAGAAAAGGATTTAGCTGCAGTGGTGGATCAATATATATCTCGTTTAGCGAAAGAGCTGCAAGGAACTGATTTTTGGAAGCTGAGACGGGCCTATTCACCTGGAGTACCCACATCCTGCCCTTTTAGCTTCTGACTGCTGCATAATGTTTTGCAATCTCACTTGAGGTTTTGCTTGCATTAATAGGTTCAAGAATATGTTGAAGCTGCTACACTTTGTAACTTTTGCAAGACTGGGGCTCTTTTAAATCTTGATCAGATAAATGCTTCCTTGCGACCACTAAGTGACCCATCTGTTGAGCCTTTGCAGATAAATGTGCTTGACTATCTCTTGGGGGTAATTCTCTGAACTGTATTAGCCACAGGCACATACACAGAAAAGAGAAACACATGAAGAACAATGAACTTCTCCTTCTCTGATAATCAGGCTCAAGTCATATGTGTCATCCAAAAATGGGCCACAGAGAATACTACAATGCCTTCTTAACTATGTCTCTTAAACCAGTTTTTCATCCTTCTTGTGCAGCTTGCAGACTTGACTGGAGAACTGATGCGGTTGGCGATAGGTAGGATATCCGATGGTGAACTTGAATTTGCCCAGAAGATCTGCAGTTTTGTGCGTGAAATCCATAGAGAGCTGATGCTTATTGCCCCTAAAATGGATGATGCGTCAGACATGAAAACAAAGATGGATGTAATGCTCCAAAGTGTAATGAAAATAGAAAACGGTAATGATCTGCTGAAGTGAACAGTGACATAATACATGAAACATAGAGACCTACATATTTCTAATGCATTTGGAGTTCAGAATTTTCTATATTTTAGCTGTTTTTATCTGTTGCATAGAAATAGGTTTACCATTTCTTCCGCTATCTCCTTTAAGATGGCGTCTCATAAGTTGCTTATCATGCAGCTTGCTTTAGTGTTCATGTCAGAGGATCAGAGTATATCCCGTTTCTTGGATCTGAAGATACCAACTTTTCGTTGTTGGGAGTGCCAGAGATTGAGTGATCAAGTGCTGGGGAACCGACATATCTAGTTTACTCATTTAATTTTGACCTATACCAACTATAGTTTTTACTGGGAGAGAAGCAATAGAAATCATGTTTGCTAACAATCAGGAGGCTATAGTCTCCTGCTGGATCAAGATATCAGGAACTATGTAGATGTCTGAAGTGAATCTTTGCTTCTTTCATGCTCAGGTGCTAAAGAGAGAATTCAACTTTAGATAATCTCAGCGGCCTAAAGTACTTCCATTGTACATGGAAATGCGAATGACTTTTATTACGTATTTGCTCGTATTTTACTTGAATTAGGTTAAATAACATACAAGATTTCTTCTTCAATGCAAGTTGTCTTTCATTTTTCAAGTTGTTGATCTGATTTAGGCACATTGTTTCATATTGGAAGAAGATTGCTCTTGCGGATGTCCCTTTTCCCTGTGATCTTTCCCTTTTTTCTGCCAGTAGAAACTACTCACTTTAGTGGGGGTCTAATGAGCTATAATTACTCAGAAGTCATCTCAGGTACTTTGAAGTGGTGGAAATTTGGACCAGCACAGAGCTCTATAATCCTGTGAACCTTTTGAAACAACTCAGTTTGGATTGTGGTAGGTAATTTTCTTCAAGTTAACCACATAATCCACTGGATAGAAGAATAAGTGAACAAATCAAGGCTCAAGGCCTAATAAAATAATATTCAAGGGGTGCTTGTAATAGCTTCGACTTTTGGTGATAGGAATAAGTTGTAGAGAAATTTGTAGGTTAAGCAATTGTAAAAATTGAGAGTGTTTGAAAATAAAAGTTGAATTTGGATTGTTTGGTAAAATAACTCGATATTTTCAAATCTACCAATAAGCTTTAAAAACTGGAGCGGAGCTGCATATAGTTTTTATAACATTCTTTTCAATTTATTTTCTAAACCAAATTCGTAAGTTTTTATTGTTAAGCCCTTGCAAACATCCTCTTTAAGTCAAACAAGGCGTAACATGTTTAATTGTTTATTTTGAGTTTGGTAGCGAAACCCAAAACAAAGATTAGAAAAAGAAGACATGGAAACCAATTATGGACGGGCCAGAGAGTAGTAGCAGTGGGAAACAATAATGGTGCATTAAAGTCGTGCTTTTATTCCGCATGTGATATAATGATTTCTCCCTGGACCAGCCTTGCCGCTTTTAATAGTCCTTGCCTGAGTGGTCCTGTAGAGTGGATCGCTTCTTTCCATATCCATCAATCCGTCGTGCAGTTCCCGTTTCAGGGGAATCCCACCTATGTTTCTGCCTACTATGCAAGCAGCTAAGCTTGTTATTGTGGAATCAACACCACCAGATGTATAGTGGCCTAATCACTTTAGGCTTTACCACCAAATGTCGTGGGCCAATGACTTTAGGCTTGTTGCGCATTGACAATTGCAGACAATATTATGGTATACTGGTTAAGGTCAATTATTGTCATATGAATATTGCTGGTTCAATATGTTCTTTCCCTCTTGTCAAAACGTTTGATTGGCTTAAACGTATCTTATGACATGACTTGTACTTAGTTGGAGTTAGAGTTAAGGTATGTGTTAACTCTATATATAATCCCGTTGCAGGGGCACAAGCCGTTGCGCCGCTGCTTTCCACCTTTTCTATACCAAAAGGTATACACGTACATACACTAGAAAGGACAATTTCAAGATAGTCATCATCTTTATACTCTCTGTAGGAAAAGGTATACCATACTTCTCTTGAATACTCTTGTACGTGGAGCCAAATCATATGCAAATGGGATTACATACTTTGTCACTCTTTTTTATTTATTCTCTATCATTAGGGTGATCCAATTGTGTGACATATATTCATACATGTATCAGTGGGTGATTGTACGATGCCAAAATGAAAGGGTTAAGGTCGTCCACTTCTGGTTCTTGGATTCTCATGTTGAAGGAGATAAGCTTGAAAATCCAATGTAACAAAGGTCATAAATGCTGGGGTCACCCCCAATAAACCCACTCTAATGGCCAAATTAGAGACGGGTTTAGATGAAAATGGTCTAATATATATAAAAACAATGATAGAACACATTAAAAGTCATACTTGGATATTTATAATTATGGGCTATTTATACTTGTCCCTCATTGTACAATTGCTTCTTTAGGCTCCCAAATGGTGCGAAGTATCTGTCAACCAAATGTCCATATTCTAAGTCTTGGGGTCTCATCTTATCGAACTTGTGTATCAAAAAAGTGGATCTTAGCCCGTTTTTATACTTTTTCAACTTTAATAGATAAGGAGGGTATTTTGCACATTTTACCTATATCATATAGCCATTCAAATATTCTATTATATCCCTAGATACACATATCGATCAATCTTAGAAATGCGATAACTAAAAATAATTCAACTTATGTGTATTTGTTATCTCATGAGTTTATACGTATATTCTTACTAGATATAAAGCAAACATACTTAGGTACAACTAAAAGGGCCAAAATAAATACTAGCCTGCCATCCTCTTCAAACCGTATTCTCCCGTACCCACCCCACCTATATATGTATACCATGCATAAATGCATGCCATTGTGAACAGAAACCAAAAACTCCCAAACGTACATTCATAAAATGCCATCTGAAATATCTCCAAAGTATCTACAACAGGAAGAAACATTAACCCAAGAATGCAAGAACTTCATCTCCACTCTACCTAAAGAAAGAGGATGGCTTGCTTCTCATCTCTATCAGTATCAGGGTTTCTGGTACCCCGTCAGGCATCTCCAGGGTGTAATTTCCTGTCAAAAACACTTCCAGGCTCAAAACTCTGATATTTTTCTTGTTACCACCCCCAAATCCGGCACCACATGGCTCAAAGCAATCATCTTTACCCTGGTGAACCGAACCCGATATCCTCCTGTTGCAAAAAATCATCCCCTTCTCAGCAATAATCCCCACGACCTAGTCCCCTTTCTGGAAATCAAGCTCTACGTTGACAACCAAATCCCTGATTTCTCTTCATTTCCTTCTCTTAGGCTCTTTTCTACTCATTCACCTCACGTTTCTCTTCCTGAATCAATAAAGCAGAACTCTGCATGCAAGATTGTGTATCTCTGCAGGAATCCGAAGGACATTTTCGTGTCCCTGTGGCACTTTACCAACGAGTTAAGGCCTCAAGAAACTGGAACCAATTCAATCTCAGAGGTTTTCGATCTCTTCTGTCGGGGAGTTACCCTGTTTGGACCTTTCTGGGAGCATGCCCTGGAATACTGGAAGCTGAGCATAGAGAATCCTGACAGAGTGCTGTTCTTGAAGTTTGAGGACATGAAAAATCAGCCTGGAACTCATTTAAGGCGCCTGGCGGAATTCCTGGGTTCCCCATTTTCTGCTGGTGAAGAGGAATCAGGCCTGGTGGAAGAAATCTTGAAGCTCTGCAGTTTTGATAATCTGAGCGCCCTGGATATTAACAGGAATGGTAAACTGACTTCTGGAGAGGAAAATAAAGTGTTTTTTCGTCGGGGAGTGGTTGGAGACTGGAAGAATTATCTGGGCAGCGAGATGGTTGAGAGGATTGATCGAATTACTCAAGAGAAGTTCAGTGGTTCAGGATTGGTAATATAATCGTCTACTGTTATATATTTGCAGCACGAGCGATTCTAATACAAATCGAGTTTGGTCAAATTTAAATTAATTATATAGTAAGTGTAATATATTTATTGTGTGATTGAAGGACGATTCAAGAAAAATGTATCACACTTATTGTGTGATGAATTTAATTTGGCAAGACTTGATTTGCATTAGAATTTTCATTTAAAAGAACAAAAGCCATCAACGTCGAGGAATTCTTGATTTTCTGGTTTTATTTATTTTCTTTTTTAAATGTGATTATCTTCGTTCCGATCAATGTTGAAATTAAGTTTGACAGCTTATAATGAATTAGTAAATCTGTACCTTTAATATTTCATCCAGGTTTCCAGAATTAGTACTAAAAATAATGCCCATGATTATGAGGCAATGAGTTTAAATCCAATCAGGAGTTTTACCTATTTCAAAAATTGTTAATTATATTCATTGATTTATTTAGACTGATAATATAATTGTAATGACAGTGAAAATTAATTCACTTAAATTAATAAAAAAAAATTAACAGTATTCAGGATGAATTAAATAATTTATTTTTAAGGTGAACTAAAAAGGGTACCTGAGTTTTATTTTTTGCAATAATATTTAATAAATTCTAAAAACATTTGGGCTTCTACTTTTGTTCACAGAACTTACTATAATAGCCGTGCCAAATTCTGGTGCCACTTTTTATCATCAAAATGGCCGCTTTTGAGGTTTTTATTTATTAATATACCCAAATGGATTGAGCCCATTCTAGTTACTCACGTTGGCCCATTTCGTTTATAGGCCCACCAAAGTCATAAAATGGGCCGAGGACCATATATTACGCATCGAGTGTGAACCAACACTTGGGCTAGCCTCATTTGGCAACTATTATTTTGATATACTACACACTAATTTACTTACTTTTTTTCATAGCATGACATGCACATATACATAAAAGTGTTAATTTTTAGTACTTAATTTTGCGTAGATGTAGACCCACTTGTGAACGACCATTGGATTCTGTGATCCAGTTTTAGTTTTTTCCTGTAGTCGAGATTGGTTAATATGAGATTGTTAGTACGTTAGTTAGGTAATAAAAGAATTTGAAATCTAGCTTTGATCATGTGGTGTCGGCCATGTCAATGCACCACCAATATTCATGTAAGCTCTATTAATTTAATATTATTATATTAGATTCATACTCCAACATATACGAAATAATCGTGGGTATGAGTATTGATATGAATAAAATTTAATACCCGAAAATATATATTGAACCCATTAAATTAAAATTATTGAATTTGTAAATTTTGGATAAATCAATCAACTACTGATCCTTTTATTTAATACTTTTTTCTTACAAATTGATAACTTTGGCCAAATTCACTAGAGTTTTTCATCTGGGTAACTCTAAATTAAATTTTTTTGATAAATTAATTTGGGCGTAATATGATAGTTTAAAAAATAAAAAAATATATACGAAATTTAAATTAGTTACACTCGACTATAATATATGAAATAGATCAAATTTGGTTGGATTTCAAATCTTAAAATAATCAACTTAAAGTTGAACGCAATTGGAATGGATAAAAAAGCTATGCCAAAGTTCAAATATTTCTTTCATGCTTAAATTATTTCTTTTTTACTAGTTCTTAAATTTCTATATAAAGTAATTTATTAAAATTTAAAAAATAAATTAATAACTCTTTATTTTTCTGGAAAATACCAAACATTTCATAGCAATTTATAAATTTTCAAATATCTTATAAAATATTTTAAAACAATTATAAGCCCGTCCAACCACCCTCTTGAAAAGAAGTTGAGGTGAGTGTATAGATAAATTTGGTGACTCTATGAACAATGAAAATGAATAATTGGTATTATTATTATTATTATTATTTTTATTTTTGAGAAAAAATTAATTGATATGAAATGTGTAAAGTAATAAGAATAGTTGGGTTTGGATGGGATGTTGCCAACCTGCCATGACCCAATTATCTTCTACTTTGTCCTTCCATTCCTACGTACCATATATCTTCAAATCTCACATTATTAATGTTTATGTACCACCAGATAATAATTAAATATGTAATTTAATATTTATTTGATGAGTCAAAATTATTTTGGTACATGAGTATTGGTGTTATGATCAAATTGATACATATTTAAAATAATAAATAAAAATAAAGTCATCTTGATAAGGTAGATAGTTATTAAAAAAATAAAAGAATAGATATAGAAGATACGATTTTATATTTAATTTATAAAACTAGAATTTAAGAAAAAAAACTTGTAATTTTTTTTATATTTTTTTGTATTAATATATTTATTTTTTTAAATTATAATATTTTAAAAATTAAATCAAAAAACTACTTTTTGCTTAAAATATCTTTAACTTTTATTTTTAAAAACATCACTTCCTACCCAATCTATTAAATATTAATTTTAATTATTGAATGATTATTTTTATATACTAAACTAATTTACTATGAATTCATTGTTATCATTTAAATTATTATAATAATATATTTTATTTAATCACAGGACTATGTTTTGCTATAAATAAATAGATACATATAAAAAATAAGTTTGATTAAAAGGGTAATTTCATCATTATAAAATGTCCTTAAAATAGAGATATGCATCTATTTGACTTTTATGTAGAAACTCAAGTACCATTTGGTACATTTATAAAAATTCATGTATCAATTTAAAAATAATACTAAAATTCGGGTACTAAAATAATTTTTACTCTTTATTTGATATAATATATACGGTACACGAACGAAATATTAATCTTACAATTTTATTTGTTGAAAAAACTCGTCGTGGTATGACATTGTCCAAAATTTAATTTCATAAATATGAAAATTAATTTGAGGAGCAATAGATGCTACTCATTTTTTGGGTAGGTTATGAGGTGTTGTTCGGACTCAAGTCAACCACTCAATATTGGGTTGGCAGGCAGGATATTCGGGTAAGACCAGACCCGGGGCCCATATCGGATCGTGCATGTTGTCCCGGGAAAGTAAGGTCCGGTCGTGTCGGAAGGAAATTGCATAAATTGTGATTTGGTAAAAGTGCAGAAAACGATGTACGAAGGGAAGAAAAAGGAATCAGAATCTCTGGTCTGGGCTCAGTAAATCGTGTTTGAGATGTGTGTATGTGTAGGTAGTAGGTAAAAAAATGTACTAAATACCCGTCCAATCAAATTGCAGTTTCCCAAATCACATAATTTTTTTTTTATTTTTAATAAATTACGACCAGCATCTCTAAATTTTGTCACAATTATTTATATTTTTTTAATTTAAAAAAATTATAAATATTCTTTGCTAAATATGTAATTTTTAGATTGAGGTATGAAATTGTCCAATTTACCCTTGTCGTACGTTCTTAGTAAAAATTAGAAATTATAAAAAAAAATTGAACGAGTTGGATGAAAAATAGTGCAACATTATAAAATAAATTATCTCTTAATCTATAAAAAAATTCAAAAATAATTATTAGATGACCGTTAAAATCAGGAAGTATTGGTAATTCTACAAATAATAAGAGACTATTTATAATTATACTAAATTTTGGAGAACTCGTTGTAGTTTAACATTTAATAGGATTGCAAATGATTAAAATTTTCATATTTTATTTTGATAATAGTCAGAAAATTACAGAAAAATCGTATAAGTATTTCAAGAATTACTCACTTACTGAAAATTATTTTTGTGAGATTGTTTTGTTGTTGGCGTATCAACGCGAACAGTTCTTTCAATTAAAACAAAATCATTCGCAGGGATAATTGTATTTTTTGTCCCATAATTTAAGTTGAATATACTTTTATATTTCTTACGAAATTTTAAAAGATAATCACATAATTTGTAAATAGTTTAATTTTCCGTAGTCCTCCTACGAACTTTTATTAGGAAATTAATGAAAAAAATAATATGCAAGTGAAAACAATTACGTCATCAATTTTATTTAAATAAAATTTTTATACACATATAACATATATATATATATATGAAATGAAATAAAAAATACAATAGTAATTAGAATAGAAAATGGAGTGAGTGCAGCACAGCATGAAAAAGCAAGACCTCCCCCACACCCACTGCCAGTGCCAGCCCATACCCATCTCCATCTCCATCCCCATCCCCAGCCTTGCTTTTAGCTACATATTCATTTATGAGTTATCTGTTCGACCGCAAGTGTGTCTGTGTGGGTTAACGAATCCGGGTCGTGGTCCTCCGAATCTATATCTGTACACACGCCCATGGACCATTTTGCAGTACGTATCTGTACTTAAAACAGTTATACATGTTACATACATTTCACATATATAATTTACCTGCATCACGATTTTCCATATCAATTGAATTGACCTCACCCTCATTTTTCTCAACATCTTCCACTAAGATCCCTCTATCCCAACTCATTCACTGTATCGATATTTTTAAATTCATGAAAAATGTTCAAAGAGGACAAATAATAAGAAACTATTATAATTTGGATTTAATGTAATTTATCCCACTGTGATATTATAAACGAACAAATTATCCTTTTATGAAAAAAAATAGCAATTTACGTACCTCTTGTATTTTTTAAAATGAACCAATTTATCTTCCTAAATTACTGCATTTTAAAAAACAGAGGGGAGTAAATTGCTATTTTTTTTTTCAAATAGGATAATTTGCTCATATGCAATATCACATGGAAGTAATTACATTTTTCAATCTTATCACTCAAGCAAATCTTTGTTGATTGGCCAAAAACCCTTTATTTTTTAATCTAATGTAATTTCTTGAAGCATTTTCAAAGAAATATAAGATCTAAGTGTATTTTGTTCTACTTTTGTTGTCTGTCAAAGCACTCATTTGAGTAGTAAAGAAAAAGGTGGTTTCAATGTTGTGCTACAAAATTGTGCAACACAAAAGTTATAAGGTATGGGGAAAGGATTAATTAAAATGGGTGTAACATATATATATATATATATTTATATATAGGCATGTATATCTTTTGTGAGAGCGAATATTTATATATATATATATATATATATATATATTGCAATTATGTATATATGTGTGTTGAGTTATAAAATATAGAGAATTTTGATTATTTAATTCGATGCATGATTTTACAGAAAGGGGGGGGGGGGGTATTTGCAACAAGAAGTTAGGTTACACTATTAATTATGTGTATTAAGTGACAAAAAAATTTATTTTATAGTTGATTTTTATAATTTTAATATTGATAATTATTATGTATATCTATTATTATCAATAATTAATAATGAAAAATCCGTCCTAATCTGCCGTTATAATTAAATAATGAGAGACATACGTACAATGACAATCCAATTCTAAATATAACTGTCACGATACTTGTGTTGTTTGTAATTTTAGTAATAACTTTGAGAATATTATTTATTTAATATTTTTATTTTATGTGGTAGTATATATATTAGTATGTATGGCATCTGAAATAGTGTGTAGAAAACTTAAGGGGAGGGTAAGAGGCAGAGGGAATGTCTTCATTCATGCCCTCTCCTGATTAGGACCACACCCCGTCTTGCCCTCTGCATGCTTTCTTCACGAGGCCCTCACCTTTTCCCTGCCAAAACACTTATATAATATTAATAATATTTATTAAAACAATATTCAAAGAGGCTGCAAATAATTAAATATTTAATATCTTCTACTATTGTAATATTCCAATCTTACTCAAAGTTGTACACGATGCCTACTATTTCTTTTTTATTTACTTATGCATTACTAATCGTCGTGGCACGCAGTATTTTTTCATTGTAATTAGATAAATACGATAAAAATTTTAAAAATAAAAATTAATATATGATTAAAAACGGGTCAAGTGGTTAACATGAGTGAAAGTGGTGATAAATATGGTAGTATGTAGTTTACAATTAAAAAATGACAAATTATCTGAAATAAATAAATAGTTATATTGATTCAAATATTTAATTAGGTCTTAAAATTTAGTGTTGTGGTGGCATAAACTATTAAGTATGAATGATAAATGCTTTTTTTTTCCCCAATATTTTGCTCGTTTTTGAAATATACACAGAGTCTAACCTTATGCATGAAATATAATAAATATTAGAACACTACAATAAAAATAATGGCTAATTACACTGCTTTTTCTTAAAATTTGGTATAAGTACATGAAAATTTTATGTGGTTTGAGAAATTATATATAATACAACTGATGCTTTTGTCTGTTTAACAATTGTACCTCGTCGTTAGTCAAAATGCATCAAGTTTAATAAATTCAATGAGAATTTATATTTAACCCCAATTGATTCATTACCCACTTATTATAGGTACATACAAATATGTTTTTTTGACCAAAGTACCTTTATAAAGGTGAAGATATACCTCCTCACATGCGGTATCCTGTGAATTTGTATAAAGATCCTTTGATAAAAAAAAAAAATTTATTTAACCTATAATAAGTGAGTAACAAAGCAATCAGGGATGCATGTAGAATTTCATTCAAATTTTTTCCTAATATTAGCAAATTTTAACTAATGGAGAGATCTATTTACGATATTGAATATAATTTTTTAAACCATCTAAAATTGACATAACTTACCCGAAAAATAAAAATAAAAAGTACAACTCTAACATGCCAACTTGTACATTGATTAGTGGGTTGGATGGCACATGTACTATGATGTATATTTAGGTACAAGGGTTGGTTCATGCTTACTTAACAAGAAATCCACAAAAGAAAATTAAAAAGTCCATCCTCCAGATTTCATGATTAATGAAATGGTCTCGATAATTACTATATATACTTTTTTTCAGTAATAATTTCTGAAAAAAATAATAATAATAATTCTCCTGACTTCTTAGGATATTCATTATTGCATGCAACTCTGTTTCCATCATTAGTTTTAACATTAATTAACCACCTGAAATAATTAGATTTGAAAAAGATATGCTTTTTAACTTAGATTTATCTGGGAAAATGAACAATAATTTAAAATATATATATTTGAATGCGGCCTTTTTAGATTAATTTTTATTCTTTTTGGTAAATAAAGTTATATTAAATTTATTTATAGGTCCAAATTTTAATAAAAGAATTTATAAATAAATTGCATTTTACCCCCAATTAGTGCTATTATTATTTTGTGTAAAAACATACCAAACAGTTGTTGCAAAATTAATGTTGGGGGGACAAAAGTACGAAAGACCAGATTGATGATGTCAGAAGATCTGAGGGTTACCCCCCTTTTGAGCTTTCATCTGATGCGGGGAGGTTTAGGTGAGGTGGTATGGTGTGGGCCAATGGGCTGACTCTTCCACCTTCCCAAGAGCCGTTTCCTTCCAGCCCGGCCCATACTCGGCCTTATGTTTTAACAAGAAAATATAAAATAATTACATATTATTTTAGTAACAAAATCTGATGCTGGGGTGCAGAAGTGGGCAGGCAGTGGTCACGTGCGTGGGTGTGATTTCCAAAAACCAATATATTAAATTAATTAATTTTTTGGCATCTGAATTTGATGCGTTTAATAATAGTGATAGGTGGGGTAATTGTCTGACCGGTGGTGAATCAGAAATGACTAGTGTGTCATTGTCCTTTGTGAGAATAACACAAATTGGTAATTACATCTCCACCACATATCATTTATTTATATTATACATTTTTATATTTTTAAAAAAATTATATATGTACTAATCAGAAACCTCGATATTTTTTGTACAAATCCTTTGTGTTTTTTTTTTAAAAATTATGCATACAATCTAAAATAACGTCAACGACATTATAGAAAAAATTCCTACTTTTTGTTATTATGGATGATTTTTATAATTACACAAAAAATATAAGTAATTTATGCAATTAGATCATAAATTAGAGTGTAAATGCAATTATTTATTTTAGGGTATTTTTTTAATGCAATTATTGTTTCTAGTTTGGGTTGAGAATATATGTCATGAGGGACCCGATTAAGGCTTTAGAACCCGTCTTGAATTGGGTGAAATGGTAGATGAGTCAAGCCGACTCGAATTTGAGCTCGAGCTCAGATTTAGGTGTTCACCAGCTCGTGAACTGGTAAATATTTTTTATTTATTTTTATATATTTTTTTATTTTTGAATTCTTTATATAATTAATTTTATGTCTAATATTTATAATATAAATTGACCATATATTATAATTATTAATTAATATCATATATTTTATTTTGGATAGTAATAAATTATGGTTATTTATACATTTGATCTTTATATAAAAATAAATTTAATCAACAATTTAGTAAATTATAATATTTTTTATAATTAAAATTATTATAATATCTTTATGTTATATTTAATATATATTTGTATTATGTTATACATTTTTTAAATTGACAAGTAATTCACTTATGATTTTTTATTATTTATAAATTTGTGTCAAAATTTAGTAATCCTATGAATTAATCTAATAATAATGATGATGATGATGATGATGATGATGGTTGAACCATTCTAATTATTATTTTATTATATATATAATGAGATTAAAAATTTTAATCAATAATTATGATATCTTAAAATTCGGACACCCGATTAATACGAAATTTAAATATATATATATATATAAGACTGTGTCCATTAGATCATATCAAACGGTATGATTTAAAATCACATGGTCTTATTCAATGATACACTGTCTTGAATGATTATTCTTATGTTTCGAATACGATATCTCGACATCCGTATATTCAATAAGTCTAAAACTTTACCAAATGTATTATTTTGTAAGTTTTGTCACATCTAACGGTCTGATTTGAATTTTGATGGTCCGATTAACTCATTTTGTTCAACAATGTAAGATGATAGTTTCATCAATGTTATACTAACATTTATAAATATATAAATTTTACAAATTGTGAACATATATTAATTTCAACTATATCTATGTAAAAATTTGATGATTCGCTCTCATTATTTAAAATAATAATAATAATAATAATAATAATAATAATGATGATGATGATGATGATGGTTGAACAATTTTAATTATTATTTTATTATATATATGAGATTTAAAAGTTTAATTAATGATTAAGATATCTAAAAATTCGGACACCTGATTCATACGAAATTTAAATATATATAAGACTGTGTCCTTAGATTATATCAGATGGTATGATTTAAAATCACATGGTCTGATTCAACGATACACCGTCTTGAATGATTACTCTTATATTTCGAATACGATATCTCGACATCCGTATATCCAATAAGTCTAAAACTTTACCAAACATATTTTTTTGTAAGTTTTATCATATATAACGGTCTGATCTAAATTTTCATGGCCCGATTAACCAATGTTGTTCAACAATGTAAGATGATAGTTACATCAATGTTATATTAATATTTATAAATATATAAATTTTGCAAATTGTGAACATATATTAATTTCAACTATATCTATATAAAAATTTGATGATTCGATCTTATGATTTATAATAATAATAATATATAATATAATAATAATAATAATAATAATATTAAAAGTCAAAAACCCCTCTTTCTCTTTCTTCCCCATCGTTTCTTCTTTCTTTTTCTTTCTACCTCCCCCTCTGTTATTTCTTCTCCATCGTTTCTTCTTCCTTTTTCTCTCTCTCTCTCTCTCTTTCTCTTTCTACCTCCATTCTTTCCCCTCTCTTATTTCTTCCCCAAACGGCCAAACCCATCTCTTAGAATTCTGGCCCCCAAATTCACGGCAACAAGAAAGGCAAGTCGACAACGAGGACAACGAAGAGTGCGGCTTCCAGGTAATTCTTCTCTGTTGATCAATTGCTCGCATCGTAGTTGCATCAAATGACATATTTGTGCATGTTGCTTGCTAAGATTTTTCTTACTTTGTGTCAAAAAAAATGGAATGAGTTCTGTCAAATATGTTCTGTTTCTCTTCCTGTTTAGTTCGAGCTTGAGCTCGGTAGCTCGAGCTCAAAGTTACAGAGTTGAGTCGAGCTGTCGTTGCCAGGCATGGGTGAATGTGCGTTTGACTCAAAATCTGATGTCATCTCTAAATTCAGAGTTTGAAATTACAGAAAAGAAAATCATATATAATATTTAAAATTAAAATATTACTTTTGAAACATTTTTGGTAAAATAATTTGGTAAGAAAAATAGAGTGATGGAATTTGAGATTAGGAGAGCATGCACCAAATTTACGTATTTTTGGTGATTCAGTATGATAAGAAGTCTATAATTATCCACAAAAATAAGTTAGTGTTTGAATTGTGTTTATGAGTAGTGTCTTTGTGTGTATAGTGTCGCAAAGTTGTAGACGTGGCTCATTCTAAACTGTGAATTCCGAGGGCAATACAATGACCAAATTGAGTAATTAGGTGTGCAATGTAATAATCAGATGATGAGCAGAGGAATCACTTGTCTGTTTATTTTCAATGTGTTCATGAAAAATAATGAACTCGTCTTTTATTAACGTAGTGATATTTTAGGGTTTTTACTATTTTTTGTCAACGTGCAAAGTATTTTAGGTATCGCTGTCGTTGAAATCACATGTTGTCACTACTCCGCTCCTCCGTTCCCAATTTCTTCCAGTTTCATTCAAAATTCATTTCCTCAATCAACTCCGCCTCATCTCTTTTATTTTTTACTTATTTTTTTTTAATTATTAAAATGATTGCATATTATGAATATTGATTTTTTATAATTAATTAAAAATCAAGGATTAAGTCTCTCTCTCATACACACACGCACACACACACACACACATATATATATATTCTGGATTTTGATGGAATTTAACTCCGAAACTTTATGTATAATTCTGGGATCGATCTTAGTTTTAACACTTCAGTTAAATTTTATTTAATAATTTTAATTATAAGATGATTATAGTATAGTGAATGAATTAGTTCGAGATTTATAATTTTTATCTTTTTTATAAAAAATAAGTGAAAATGCTGCACCAAGAAAGGGTAGGCAACCCTATAATAATTAACGAAATATTTAAACTAAATATAATATATATGATAATTAAGCCCCTACACCATTACCTAACATGATTTAACTAGCAAACATTTGAAAATAGTGATATATTGAATATATATATATATATATATATATATTATTTATTAATTAATACTTACTACCAAAAAGAAAAAAAGTTCCATGCAAATTACAAATTGCAAATTGAGAATTTTGTAGTATATTCTTTTTTTTCGAACGAAGTTTCAATAATTTTTATCAAACACCTTAAATATCTTGTAAATTAAATTACTTAATTGATTTTTAGTGGAAAAAACAGTTAATTATGACTAATTAAAGGAGGCGTTGATGCATTAATTACCCAGTTAAAATTTCACTGTTGATAAATGTATTTACGTTCATGCCACTAAGATTTTGTTCGAATGATAAGGCTGAGACCTTACAAGTCACAATTAAAAAGTTGCATGTTTGAGTTTCATGAATGTGGGTATATAGTCTATTTTTTATAATAATTTCTTGTTTCTTTTTAATTGTTAAATATATTTATTGATTTAGAATAGTCAATGCATTAAATTAATTTTTAACTATAAATATATTGAATAATATAATAAATCAAAGTAATATAATAAAAAAAAGATGAATTTGACGTGTTTTCATTCCTTTAATTTACAAAATAAAAAAAATATAAAGAATAAATGCAATAATAGTCTTCCCCAAAAGTTTCCCAAATTAATGAACTTATAAAAGATAGCAAACATATAGATTTCTTGAGCATATATACGCTTTAATTAGTAGTTAACTCAATTAAATTACGATCATTAAATGTTTTCAACGAAATATATATATATATATATATATTATTTCGTACGTGCAAATTAATTGATGAATAGGCTTTTTGACCTAGCTAGAGTGCTATATATTAAGTTGAATAACTTTTACTTTATTTTGAAAAATAATTATTGTATTAGTACATTATTATTATGATTTATCAGCACATAATTAAATTAATAAATGTTTCTTCAGCTTTATTTATTTATTTAAAAAGAAAAAAGAAAGATTGCGTATGGAAAGCAGGTCAGTGATTTCCTCGAAGGTGAAGCTGATTTGGACATCACTTGTGATGGCAATTTTATGAAAATGGGAAACCAAACAACATTTTTATGCAACACATATTTTTCCTAAATTGGTTTCGTATGTGGACAATTTTCCAGGTTTTCGGCATTCTGTCTCTCATCGTAAATTACTCTTCCATTTAAATTTAATGTTTATATATTCTTTTACGTAATGTACGAATAAGTTGTAAAAAATATCGTAAAATGAAGATGAATGAGAAACGCATCCAAAATACAAGTGGCAATCGCATAGATATAGCACTGCACCATAGTCGTGTTTGTAGATTTCATATATATAGGCCTTGTTTTTTCCAATCAATCAAAATTTGAGTAAACATTTCCTATGCATCCACTTCCTTGTCGATGGGACGTTAGGGTGAATGGAAGGCATAAATCGTGTTTTCAGGTTGTTGCCCTTAGATCCGTCAAAATTATATATAATACACCTAAATTGGGTTTTTTCGAAGAATTTGATGACTTAATAGTCTAAAATATATTTTTTTAGGAAATCACTTGAAAAAAGAAAATAAAAATTCAAAAGTTGATGATGTATATGAAAAGTTTTTTTGAGTCATTTCGAAAAATAATAAATAAAAGAATATTATCGTCACTTTCCTTAATCGAATTTTAATTGGGAAATTAATTTGGCACATCCATATGTTGTAATTTGTTGGACCGTTGTGACTTTAAATTAACAGCTGATTGATGATATATAATATGCAGTGCACTTGTGTCCAGGGCGGGCGCACACTGCACGTTTTTAATAGAAAAGGGGAATAATTAAATGATATATGAGGAAATAAATATAAATAATACAAGTTGAAATAAATCTTTGTTCTATAAATTAATGTATGTAGGTTAATTGAATTTTTCTATGATCTCAGTTCGGATAAGTTAAATATCTGATATATTAATATATACATATATATAATCACGACAACATTAATTCACAACTATATATTACTTTTTAGGATAAATTACAACTACCTTCCTCAAGTTTGGTATAATTATGAATACTTTTTCATTATCTCAAAAATAAAAAATATCCCATTCAAATAGAAAATAATTATATAATCCCTAGACGGTGAAGTGAACATTACTATTTTACTTTTGTTGTTTTTTTTTTAAAAAGATAAAAAAATATATTTGAAAAAATATAAAATTTTTTTGGGGTTGCTAAAATAAATATTTTCTAAGGAATATTAGTCCATAAAAATATTTCAGAAAATTTTAAAATTTAAGTTATAATTTAAAAAGGTATTTTTGTTAGTTCACAACAAAAATTAGATGAAAACCTAACGGAATGGGCTCGTTGTTAGGTGAAAGTTAAAATCATGAGATATTTGTAATTTTTTGATCAATAATGAGGTATTTATAATTATGCTAAACTTGAGAGAAGGTAGCTGTAATTTATCTTAACTTTTAATGCCTTCAAGTAACTATTTTTAATTGGCAAAATATGATTCAACTAAAATATATTTATTTTATTTAAAAATAATAAATTTTTTATGATTAATTACTTATATCAGTAATTTTCACTTCATGTGTATTTAAAATTGGTTTTATCTTATCATAATTAATCAATCATTCATTCTGTATTCTCACAATTTATTATTAATTAAATAATAACAAAAATAAAATTATACAGACACAATGAGTATGTTTGTACGGTTGATAAGTAATTAAATATGCAACTATAAGAAACGTACTTATTAATGTGAATATGGGACAATCCAAGAAACTAACTAGGTAGAGAGATCCATCCATCTTTTCTTATCTAGTTGGCAACAAAAAAGTTCTTGGAAATAACCAAATATCAATTAATTAGTCATACACAATTAATTAAATATTGCAACAACGAAACTTCAATTATATCTATTTTTTTTCTCAATTCAATTAGATTATTATTTATTAATGGATCTATTAAGGGTGTATAATTTTTAATTAGTTATCTAATATAAAATCTGCTAAATTGAAAATTTGGTTTGATTTTTGTTATATTTTTTAGATTTCGATTATTAGATTTGATTTTAATTTTTCAGGTCGGTTGATCGAACCAAATCGAATAATAAATTTTAAAAAGTATATATTGATATATTATATTGTGAATATATATAAAATATTATAAAAATAATATATAAATATTAAATATCTTAATATAAGTATTTATAATAAAAAGTAATAGTTTTATAGTTAATACAGTAAATGTTTCAATATCTTGAAAGGCAATATTATTTGTTTAAAAACTTGAAGCCATAACATTAAATCTTACTATTTTATAATATTAAATTCTGTTGCTATTAAATATATAGATTTGATATTTTCATAAGACTATTTTGTAAATGGTATAATATTTAAAAAAATCTATCAAAAAAAATTATTTGTGAATTGGTCACAATAATTCAAAATTTATTGATAAATTATGGAACAAAATAATAATTTTTTTATTTAATCATTATAATTACAGAAAAAAAAGAAAAACTGGTTTGGGTCTGACCCGACCCAAAGGCAGTGTCTTGGTCGAGTCTAAAGACCTATGGATTCTGAGATCCATGAATTTTGAATTGAGTTTAATAAATTGGGTATAAAATAATCTTTCGAGTAGGGTAAGATCCTATCAATTAACAAGCCTATCTATTCATAACCAATAATATAAATAATCTAAATATTGGAAGGATAAGATATATGTATATTATATATAGGAGCAAAGATATATATATATTTATATATATAGCTTAGCAAACTAGACTATATGTAGGGTCATCACCTATATATATATACATGAAAATACATAAAGTTACAAGTATATATATTCATATACGATATATATACATGATGTACAAATACATGTAAATAAATAATTAATATAGAAACTACAAAAAAAGAAAAAATAAAAGGTTAGAAAACCCTAAAAGTGGGAAGCAGAAAATATGGAGCGTAGCAGAGGTGGGAGCATGTGGGGGCTGGGGTGGGGGCGTAGACATGAACCCAGCACTCTACCGCAAGACATGCTTATGTGAACCCGCGCGCACCAAAATCTTGACCATCAATCCATCCCTATTATACTATATATACTTACTTATATATACACTACTACCGTGTGTGTATATATATATATATATATATATATATATGCATACATACACGAGACACACATATATATATAGTACGTAGGAAGCAGCTACTTAGTATATAAATATTGTGTGCGTAAACATATATATATATATATATATATACATGTGGGGGCACTAAATTCGATCCATCACTAAGATGTTGTGAGAAAACTAAACTAGGGTTTTGGTGTGGTGCATGGGATGGTGATTGCCGTTAGATTTCCTTGTTGGATGTCTGGTTGCGGCGGCTCCTCATTAATTAGGGCGGTCATGTTACCTTTCCCATTTCAACTTTAATTCTAGGAATTTTAATTTCTTTCAAGAATTCCTGTCATTATTAATTCATTGGACCCTTTTTTTCCCCATTAAACATATAGACGAGAGTTGAGAACATAAAATCTATATATGTTATTTTCAAATTAAATAGTAGTTTAATTTTGGTGTAATATCATATTTTAAAGAGTCATTCAAAATATAACTATAATTTCAACTAAGACATCTTAAAAAGAAAAATAAGTACCAATAAATTAATTTTAAAAAATATGATGTAGTAATTAAGTACATGATTCTGCCTATTTCGAAAAAAAATATTATTTGAGCGTGAATAATTGTCTGTTTAAGTTCTCATTTATATATATAAAAAAGAAAAAAGAAAAAATATAATTATTTGATATTTAGTTGAACGGGCAGGAGGGGTATTATGAACCTATACACCTCCAAATGTTCTTGTAATAAAATACCTGTGGTGGTCTTACTAACTAGCTGTACGTACGTCCTCTAAGTCCGATCAGTTAATTACAGTTAGTTATTACTACACAACAGCAGTTGAAAATGTTTTGAGTCGACAAATTTAAAAACCGTTATCTAAGCTAGTACTCACTCTAACATTAAAATCCCCTCCCCCACTCTCTCTCTCTCTCTCTCTCTTCTTAAACATTGGAGTTTTCCTTTAACTACCCCCATTGTTTACCACGTGGGTTCCAGAGAAATTTACCTCTCAGTCACAGAGTAAAAAATTCCACACTCTGGGCGCATTTTAGCAGCCCCCCCACCCCGCCAAACCACCAAACACCAGGGCCCCACTACTAAAATACGCCATGTAGCATTATGGTAGTAGTATATTCAGAGCGCCCCCCCTTCCCCCCTCTCTCTCTCTCTCACCCCTTCTTGTTTTCTGGGAATTTTTTATTTTGAATATAAAATTAAAAAAAAAGGGTCTTGAAATTTCGAAGAGGAGCTGAAAATAGAAAGCCCCATTGACACAAGCCTGCTATATATACATACATATTGCACAACTGCGCAAACGCATATTTTACACCGAGTGGGAGGTGAAACTGTGTGCTTTTTTTGTTTTTTGAGGAAGAAGTCTGTGTCCAAGCATCTCTGATTCACATAGTGTTCATTTGTTATGTGTTACATATCCGGGAACTCTATTTATTAGGCAAAGGTTTAGTCTTTTTCCTTCTTTTCCACCCTCTTCGCGTTTGTTTCTTCAGGTTGTGTTTTATTAAGAGAATCAAGAGCGCAACAGTCAAAGTTTTCTCAAGAGTTTTAATGGGTATGATTCATCTTCTGCTCTTTATGACTAGTTGTGAACTTTTTGTTTCTTCATCTGGTCTATTCATTTGTATTTTCCTTTTTAATTGTTTGGAGTAAATTTTCTTGGCGAGTTTCTGGTCATTTTTCTTTATTCCCCTTTCACCCGTTTACATTCTTGGTGCTGTTCGTTGATTATCTTCTTCTTCTTTTTTCTTTTTATTGTCTTGGGATTTGGTAGGTATATGTGTACTTTGTGTGTATGTGTGTGAATTTTCCTCATAAAGTTTCTTTGTTTCCAGCCTGTAATTTGCTATGATAACCGTGCTTGTTTTTCACACCTTCTTATGTGTGTGTTTCTTTTTGGTACGGTGTGTGTGTGTGTGTGTGTTAAAACTTGTTGTTGATGGGATATGCTGGCACAGTAGCAGAGAGAGAGCCCCACCAGGCCACCCCACATACAGAGAAGAAGGGAAACAAGCAACTTTTTAGGTGGCTAAAAAGCTTTGTTAATTGGCTGGCCTTCTTGATATTCTAAGGATCGTTCGAGATTTCTAGTCCCTCCCAAATCTAATGATTTTCTATCTATCACTTTTCTTTTCATTTTGATTGTTTTACAAGTATCCTCTTTGTGATTGGTACTGGTGATTCTATATATGCATTTGGAAGTTTTTTCTGTTTTCTTTGTTGGAATAAAGAGAGAATCAAATATTAACCGTGTCTCAACTCCAATTCTGTTTCAGAGGCTTCAGTGAGTTTTTCACAGAACATGGACGATGAATATGAGAAGTTGATTAGGAGGATGAACCCTCCCAGGTATATTTCTTTCTGTTATTCGTCTGTACAGAAATCACTTGACTTGGATCCAATTTACTCCTGTTTCTTGGCATTTTCATGATAATAACTTCAATTGCCTATTGCCAGAGTTGTGATCGATAATGAATCTTGCAAAAATGCGACTGTCATTCAGGTAAGTCTTGATTTATCTCTTTTCCTTTGTTCTTGATTTCTATCTAGACTTGGTTTTTTTTTTTTTTATTTACATTTTTTGGGGGGCCAATTCCAATAAATTGTGATTATATTCCTCTTTTGATGCAGGTGGACAGTGCTAACAAACAAGGAATTCTTCTGGAAGTCGTTCAAGTCCTTACCGATCTCAATCTTATGATAACCAAAGCTTATATTTGCTCTGATGGAGGATGGTTCATGGATGGTAACCACATTTCCCTTTTCTTTTCACTGTCAGAAGCACTATCCTTTGAGTGTCTACAAAGTGTATCTTCCTTTTTTAGTTAGATGGAGTAAAATATAGTCTTTAACCTGTTTCTTTTTGCACTAGTTTTCAATGTGACGGACCATGACGGAAACAAGATAACCGATGAGGGGATTCTGGATTATATTCAGAAGGTGAGTTGTGTTAATTGTGACAATTTTGTCAACTTTCTTGCGGCATTTATGGCAACCCAAATTTGATACCTTGATTTCGTTTTCAGTCACTTGGTCCAGATTCTTGCTTTGCATCTTCCATGAGAAGATCCGTTGGAGTGACATCTGGGATGGACCACACATCAATTGAGTTAATCGGAAGTGATAGGCCGGGTCTACTTTCCGAAGTGAGTGCCGTTCTCACCCACCTTAAATGCAATGTGGTGAATGCTGAGGTGTGGACCCATAACACCAGAGCAGCAGCTGTAATGCAAGTGACCGACGAAGAAAATGGGGGTGCAATTACTGATCCTGAAAGGCTGGCCATGGTTAAGCGCCTTCTGTGCAATGTGCTTAAGGGTAGCAACAAATCCAGGGAAGCAAAGACAGTGGTCTCTGTTGGGGCCACTCACACTGAGAGAAGGCTTCACCAAATGATGTTTGATGACCGAGACTATGAACGGATGGGCAATGATTCTGCAGATGAGAAAGAAAGACCTAATGTGAATGTTGTTAATTGGCACGACAAAGACTACTCGGTGGTCACAATCAGGTGCAAAGACAGGCCGAAACTTCTGTTTGATATAGTCTGCACTTTGACAGACATGCAATATGTGGTTTTCCATGGAAATGTCGATGCTGAGGGGCCAGAAGCTTATCAGGTACATAGTCTTCAACATCCTAATGAATATCGTAAGCATTATGTTTGATTTTTTTGGGCCAAATAGCTCTTTTACGGCTGTACAACATGTTCTAAAAATCTTGCATGTTTGCATTTGAAGGAATACTGTATAAGGCATATTGATGGCTCCCCGGTGAAATCGGATGCGGAGAGACAAAGGGTGATTCAATGTCTTGAAGCAGCAATACAGAGAAGAGTGTCTGAAGTAAGAACAAAATAACCTCTTATTCACTGTCTAGTGCTTCAAATTTCATCATTATTAATCATGTCTCTCACTCAGAATAAACATAAATTCATTGGAGAGTCGGAAAGGTCAACCTGTTGAATGGCTTATTTCCTTTCATTTTCTAATGGCCGATATCTGAATATACAGAAATGATAGATGGTTGATCTTTGCATACTCCTATATGTTTGATTACATGGATTTAAAGCTTGAGGTTTAGCTAGTTTTCTATATCATTCTGTTCCAATGGGTATGCATAAAGAACCTGTTGCTGATAGGAGTCTGTTTGTTTGGTTATAGGTAAACGATTAACTTAGGAAAGTAACATGGAAATGACTATTCTAAAAATTGGATATATTTTCCACGATCCATCTTAAAAAATGGTCCTTTAAAAAATTAGTATGCTTGTGTCATCTTGATGCTGACCAACTATAACCAACTGATTCTTGTTTTCAGTTCATATTTCAGCCAATGAATATCTGCCACAGTTGGTCTAACTTATGACATTCCTTCATTTGCTATAGTAAGGGTAGTTTCTTGCATGATTTCTGACTGTTAATTTGCTCCCTTTACCATTAGGGCTTGAAGCTAGAACTGTGCACTTCCGACAGAGTTGGGCTGCTGTCAGACGTAACTAGAATTTTCCGCGAGAATAGCCTAACTGTAACCCGAGCAGAGGTGGCAACAAGAGCTGGCAAAGCTGTTAACACATTTTATGTTCGTGATGCATCAGGGTATCCCGTTGATCCAAAGATTATAGATTCCATCAGGCAAACGATAGGGCAAACCATCCTCCGAGTAAAAGGCAGCCCCGAAGAGTCAAATCAAGTCCCACAAGAATCTCCAACCAGGTTCCTCTTCGGTGGCCTCTTTAAGTCCAGATCATTCTGTAATTTTGGCTTGGTTAGGTCCTATTCTTGAAGCAGAAGCTACATTACTTATTTTCCCTGTACATTCCGAACCCCTCCACATTAAGTTAGTACCATAGCTGCATTTCGAGTATTGACATGAGAATGGAAAGCCTTTCATAGCATAATGCCTGTACATATTCCTCGTATGCTTGGCTTTCGTTTATTTGTTTAGTAAAAATTAAACATAGGTTGGATTCGTAAAATATAAGATAGTATCCAAGTCATGTAGCTGACATCGATAAAAATTTCCATGTCGAGCTTAAATCGTTTGTACAGAACAAATTCTGCATTATGCTAATCACTAAATGGAATCATCAGTCAGTTTCCTTATATCTATTACTAAATAGCTTCTAATTGTCTCTGCTTGCGAGAATAAGCTAATACCTTAGGATTTTGATAAACAGTAGAGAGGGTAGAATACAGAACTGGATTCAAGTGGGAGTAGAGGTATCAATCTTGACCATTCAGTATTCCCTGTAGTTGGCTGTGGGGTCGGCGGCTTCCAAATCTTTACTCACAACACAACCACAACCTTAATAGTTTGAAGATTTACCAAGACTTGAGGAGCATTATTTCAATTCCAGAAAATGACAAGTGATTAGATTTATTTGGCCGGTGAATCTTTTATTATCCGAATATTTGAATACTTAATGCTTTCGTGCGTGGATTGAATTGCCTAATCACATTGCAGATATGCTTAGCTCATGGAAATTTCTTAGATGTTTCGTACACTCTGCAAATCTGTTGTTGGAAATCTTTTATGCATTCTTTGCCATGAGGGTTCTACCGATGATTGGAAAAAGATAAAGAAACCGAAACGAGACAAAATAATTACATACTAAAAGACATAGTTGCCTAAATTTTATTCATTACAAGCCCAATTTGCAAGACCTTAACTCTCTACATATGCTCCAAGAGAGGTAGACTAGAGCAGAAGCTTATTGATTGGATCATATTGGTCACATAGTGTTCAATGTTGATAAGTTGCACTTTCTTTTCACTTTCCCCCTTCCTCTTTTGTATGAGGGGCGTCTTTTCCTTGTATGCAAGTGAAATGGTCCAAATCTTTTGTACAGAAAGGGGCTAAGCCAAATTGGCAAGGAGTGTTATGCTATTTTCTTTGACCAAAACCTGTTGAAAGGGATGCTACTATTCCAAATTTAAATGTAAAGCAGGCAAAGAAAGGATGTGGAAAGTAGGCTGGCTTGGCTAAAAGGGACTTCTTTACACAGACCAATATTATTCTACCATTCTAGTCAACATCTGCATTATTGCAACTTTATCTTGATTGGTTGGCAGCCAAGATAGTTACGTGGGGTGTTGCCACTTGTCTGGAAGCTATGTGTTGTTGGTGCCACATCAGCATGTGTCCAAATGGATAAACATTTGTAGTTTAATATTTGGGAAAAACAGTAGTTCTTGTATTAGCATTGTGCCACTGTGCAGTATACATAGGAAAATCAAGGAAAAGATACAGTTCCACACAAGGAAATGTTTTTGGTGGATTGTGAAGAAAGTCCGTCTGAGCAACTTCACCCGTTGCTATGTTCCACCAAGAGAACATTATGTGCACTCAGAAATATGTCAAGAAATTTGGATCAGTTGACTGAAAATTTGTACCATACAAGAAGTATTAAGTAATGATAAGATAGACTGAAGGATCAAACATACTCTCTGCTATTGCTTTGTACTTTTGCATCAGAGGAGGTTATTACAGGAACCAACTGTCTCTAGAGCTGGTGAAAAAGATTTTAAGGGCTGTTTATTGATCCATGCTGCCAATTTTTTATTCAGAATATCTGATTTATTTCA
Source organism: Sesamum indicum (assembly GCF_026168435.1). Taxonomy (NCBI): domain Eukaryota; kingdom Viridiplantae; phylum Streptophyta; class Magnoliopsida; order Lamiales; family Pedaliaceae; genus Sesamum; species Sesamum indicum. Next base: position 14,999,856 of record NC_142657.1, read on the forward strand.
GAACAGTAAGTTGTCTGATAGTGCAGAAATAGTAAGATATGGGAAAATACTTGTCTCTAACGTTAGAAAAATTCAATATTGGTAAAAGTAGTTTATGCCTGAATTTAGAATTTGTAGATATTTAAGAAAGAATCTAACCCAGGTAACATACCTCAAAATACGCTAAATTTTGAATTATCTCATAAAGTTATTAACTTGGACCGAAAATATGTTAAATAAAACTCAGTGCAAAAATACCGTAACATACTAGCAATAGCCTCATAAAACATGAGGCTCAAATGAAAATTACAAAAAATATGAAGATTAAATAAAGTCTGCTGGAAATTGAGAAAATTCAAAAATTCGCCTCGATAGTGGCTGAAACTATGTAATTTCAAGACGAGCGTATCCTAATGACGACTATGCGCGCAGGCGTAGGTAGATTGTTTTGTAACTCATAAATTAAAATTCATAGCCATTTGAAGATCTACCATCAAGTCACACAAGCATTACATTTTGGATTTCTATTATTTCAAATGCTCCCAATATGCATCTAGATCGAATATACCGTTGATTCTTCATACACTATATGAGTTCTAATAAATTTCCCAAAAGAAAATTGATGGTGAAGCTGCACTTGCACTGCACAGCTTTCATTGCCCATACTTGTTTTCTTGGACTAGTCAATGGTCAATAACTTCAATAAATGCAATTGAAGCACTAACATGACTCATAATTATTGCAGCATCTTGAGGATCTGTGGTCTAAATATAAGGTGCAATTGCATTTTTAAAGGTGATTATAACTATTACAGTAAAATCTCTGTAAATTAATAATTTTGGAATCATAAAATGTTATTAATTTAGAGAGATATTAATATATCGATACATTAATATTTTATTAATTAAAAGAGAGACTTTTTAAATTCAGCAAATTTAGTACATATGTATTGAAATAAATGAATTCATATATGTTTCATTGATTATATTCATGCATCAACCAATTCTTTGTAACTAATTAAATATATTCGTGTATAATATCAATTATTGTATACAATTAATTATTATATTCATGGACGCATGTATCAATTCATTAGAATTACTTAAATATACATGTTTATATTAATTTGGTGCACTTAAATAACTATTGTGGCCAACTAAATATATTCATGCATGATGAATGAAACATATACTATATAAATCTCAATATGAAAATAAAATAATTCATAACACCCAACCATGTCTTTTCATCTAAAAGGCATAGCAAAATCATCCATGAATGATCAAATGCGTAAAGCATTACAGACTTCATATTTAATATTTATAATTATAATATTGATCAATTATTAATTTAGAGTTTTAAGGGGACCTAATATTTATAAAGGGATTTTTCAAGAAATTATTATCTTATTATCTTATCGAATTTGATGATTTTTTACAAAGGCCCAAATCGGGATCGAAAAATTTTATTATTGTAGAGAGCTTATTGATTTACATAATATTAATTATAGAGGTTTTAATGTACATGTCTTGAGTATTGACATAAATGGGCATGGTCATATTCTTTTTTGTTTCTCTAGGTTGATGCTTACTGCTTAAGATGCTTACTTCCTTTCTAAAAGCGGGTGGGTGGGGGCTGGGGTGGTTGCCATGGAATTCATTGTAAAAGCATTACCATGTGCTAGCTTTGGGAATTCTGACACTGTAATCTTTAGATTTCATTAATTTATCCAAGATGTACTGATTCCCTGCTCACATGAAGGAAATAGAATACTACAATCAATTAGCTTACTTCACATGAGAGTTGCAGATCAAGTAAAAACATGTATAATTTTGTAAAGAACTGTGAGTTAGCTATCTAATTTTGCACATACTCAACATTTATTGGTCTTAAACATTTTAAAAAAAGTTGTAAGTATAATATCTCTGACACAATGGACATGCATTATTATACTTGTGGCTTGCCAATGTCCATGCTTCTACTGGGGGGCCATATACAGGCTGGACCATGTTCCCATCAAATTCGTCATAGGACACTCATGGCAAAAGAATCCCACAGATGTTTCTCATATCCTGATCACAGCAAAAACCTACAGAAAAATAGTACTTGAGTAATACAAGTTCAAGAATAGCAAGACTCTCTCCTTATCTATCAGGATTGTCTAATGCAATGGAGAGCTTCGACAGTGAGTTTCCAGGATTCCAAACCTTAGTTCCCAGAGATGAGTTTGTGGTTACTCGAAAGCCCCCCTTGAGCCGGCTTCAAAGGCGTGCCCCCCATCCTCTGCAGCTAAAGCCAGCAACTTCAGAATGCAGAAGCATTGTAAAATTGATTGGGTGTAATAAAGATTCATCATCGTCAACATCATCATCATCAGCAGCAGGAGCAGTGTCGACAGTCAATTCTTATTTCTCCAGTAAAGATCCGATCCCTCTTCTTTCTCCTCTTGTGTTGCCTTCCATGTTAGAGATCCAACAGGAAACTATGGCCAAGTCTCATTGATGGTTTTAAGCATTGACTTGCTTTTTACAATGTACATTTTGCAGTTTTCTTCTCATTGTTGATTACTTATATAGTTCATGAAACCTTATGACCACCTCTGTTTTGAAGTAAGGATGCTAACTTGAAAGTAAACATAGACTGGGACTGTTACATAAATTCAACCCTAGTATTGATGAGGACTAATCTGAAGACATTCATGGACTGTTTGACAGAACACTCCCAAATCATGTTTCAAGTCAAATGGCCGACTATTCATGTAGAAGAGGCAGCGCAAAAAGGAATTTTGTATATCCAATTATTCATGTATATTACAGTCTTGCATTAACTTCATCACCTTGAAAGAGGATTTTTCTCGTGTTATTACAAAGCGTTGATGCAAACTTCTACCACTAATAGTTGTACAGTTGAAACCAAACATTCAACCATTCATAGCGCCACTAGGCAGATTGAGTATGTCCATTTTGTTCACTTTACAACTTCTGAAGCATGATCTGCACGCCATGTTGCGGGCGTATTGTCACAAGAGAAAGAGGAGAGTGAATATAACTCGGTGACAATGTAAACTTATAACGCTGAAGAATCATTGACAGTGCTATCTTCACTTCATTGTTTGCAAAGTTCAACCCAACACAAGTTCTTGGTCCATATCCAAAGGGGAGGAAGGCCATTGGGTTGTTCCTTGTCGCTGTTGCTATCCCTTCTGCAAATCTCTCTGGTTTGAAAAGATGAGCATCTTCTCCCCATATTTCTGGATTTCTGTGAAGGGCTAAAGGAGAAATCTGCAACTCCATGTTAGCCGGGAGTACATATTTCCCCACCCTAACTTTCCTTGCCACTCTTCTTACTAGACTTGCTACTGGGCCGTAAAGCCTTAAGGCCTCATTGATAATCATGCTAGCCTAATTACAAGCAAAAGGATAAGACAGAATCAGGATTAAGGATCAAATGAAATAAAGTTGCAGTACTTTTTGTAGAAAAGTTTGCTCACTGTTTTCAATCTGGGAAGGCCTTCAGCTGTTGGGTTTTCTTGGCCAAACAATTCAAGAACTTCTTTTCTTGCTTTATCTTGCCAATCTGTGTGGATTGCTAACAGAAGAAAAGTCCAGGACAGCAGGCTGCTAGTTGTTTCATGTCCAGCAAGAAAGAATACTTTGCATTCATCGATGACATCATCTAATGAAATTCTGTTTTTCTTGTCTGCATCATGGTGAACTCTCAGGAGTGATCCTAGGAAATCGCTCCCAAAGTTGTCTGCTTGTCCTGTTAGTACCTTTTCTTCCCTTTTCCTCAATATTACCATGAGAGAGTCACGAAGGGACTGCTCGATTTTGTCTGATTCAATGTCATCTTGTGTTTTCCAAATTTTTCTGCAAGACATGCACCAAGAAGACAGTTTGGTAAAAAATAGATGTGCTTGTTTAAGAACATAAATGTAACAGTATGATGGGAGTACGTAATACAGATACGGAAATTACTCGATTCCAAAAGGTCGAACTTTGTCAGCATTCTTGAATATAAGAAACCCCAGCTTCATCAGCATATCGAAGATGTTCTTCCCTTCCAAGTAACTGCTCCCAAAAGCTGTTCTTGAAATCACTTCTGAACTGAAAACCATGAACTCTTTGGACACCTCTATCTCCTTTCCTTCATACATTCTCCAATTTTCCAGCATATTCTCAACACTTGCAATCATGGCTGGAATCATACCCTGGAAGGAAATTACTCTCATCCTCTCAAATTTTCTTGCTTGAATCTGTTATCAACAAGAAGATATCTCAGAAAATCAGTTACCTTTAAGCTTTCTGCATAGAATGCATGGTTGGCCAGTTTTCGTAGCTTCGACCACTTTGCTCCTTCTGTCATAACAAGTCCATCTCCAACCAACTTCTTTGCAGGGCCCTGAACCTTGATTTTCTGGAAAATACCTTCTTTGTTGGTTAGTATTTCTTTGACCAACTCAGGTTCAGTAATCACCAGATGAGGTTGAGGGCCAGTCCAAGTAAGAAAATTCTTACCTGGTAAGAGTTAATACACAGATAAATAACTGGAATTTTCAAATCAAGATTGAGGAAAAATATGAACTTGATCATTACCATATAGCTTCATCCATGAATAGAAACTAGGTTGGACTCTAGGGAATATATCGTGTGACAACTCCATAGGACCATCTCTTGCTTGCTGTTTCAACCTCAGGCTCTCCTTAGTACTCCCATGAATAATTTTGTAGGGCGGGCCGGTGATTCCTTGTGACCGAAGCATGTGTTGTATGCGAAAAGGGAGCCATAATACTTTGTGGATAACTCTTATCAGAATTAGTGTAATAAGGGACAGAAAGAATGAGAAGATCATGATTATGATCTTGGAAAAACTGGTACACCTTATTGTATTGAAAATGAGCACAAAATACCATATTTAAAGAAATCTTAATCATTGGGTTTGGAGGGATGAGACAATCTAGGTTCTTGAAATTGTGAGAAAAACAACAGAAGTAGACTAGGTTTGAGAGTGACAGCTTAGATGTTCCCTAGGAAAACCACGATTATGTCAATGAATGCCTAGGCCAAGGAAAACAGTGCAGATGATTCTAGAAGGCTTTTATTCGGCCAAATTATAAATGTTGTTTAAGGCAGAATGAAAGAGAACATCAACCTGCAGCAGGTCGCATGCACATGTCCATGACGGACAAGAAGAAATGCACTAAAGGAACTTATGTGGAATGATAGTCTATTGCAGTTTCCTCTGTTTTGAGCAATAACAGAAAACTCTGCTTGGATTATGAGCGGTAAGAAGCCCACACAGAAGGTCTAAAGATTGTAGTCTAAATTTGTTTTTGTCCAATAAAGAGACTGCCAACACGACATTGCATGGACTTTCGATCTCAGTGAGATATATAGTCCTGCAACCTAGAAAACATCTTCAGAATCTCATTTCAGTCGCAGGATGCTATTCATTTTCTTCCACTTGCTTATACAAGTAGATACCATATTCTAACTATTTGATCAAAGACAGGCAGTGATTTCATCCATTGGATAGTCCTCTCAAGATTTCTCTTGTTTACAATGATAGTTTGATAATAGATTATCGGTAAAGCCGAATGCTGGAAAACAAGAAATATGTACATGATCATAGCAGTCAAAACAAACTGTCTGTGCGACCCACAAATAGATTATTTAGTTATTTGCCGAGGACATTTTATAACCAACATATGCATACATATTGACACAAAGCAGTAAAGAATTGATCTGTTTCACAGCAAATGCAGAATGATCTGAACTCCATGTTGAGGCTGAACAGTAAGAAACTGGTAAGGCGCATGGATATAATTTGGCGAGAGCGCTAATCTATAACGCTGCAAAATCATCGAGAGCGTCATCTTAGCTTCATTAACTGCAAAGTTATTGCCCACACATGATCGAGGACCAGCAGCAAAAGGGAGAAATGCCATGGAATTTCTGTTTGCTGCATTAGCCAATCCTTCAGCAAATCTCTCTGGCTTGAACATATGGGCATCTTTTCCCCATATCTCAGGATTCCGATGTAGTGCTAGTGTTGGAACATTCACCTGAACATTTGCAGGAATTTCATATTTTCCCAACTTGATGTTTCTGTGTACTCTTCTAGTAATAGAAAGAACGGGGCTGTAAAGCCTTAATGCTTCATAAACAATCATCGTTAACTGCATGACAGTAAAGGAAAATGAGAAACCAAAAGTTTCGCACAATTTCAATATAGAATCTAGGTACGTACGATTTTAAGCCTGGCAATGCCTTCTGCTGTTGGTTTTTCCTGGCCAAAGACTTGAACCACCTCGTCCCTTGCTTTTTCTTGCCATTCTGTGAAAATGGACAAGAGAAAGACAGTCCACGAGAGCAAGGTGCTAGTTGTTTCGTGCCCGGCAATATAGAATACCTTGCATTCATCAACTATATCATCGACTGAGATTCTGCTTTTTGGATCAATATCATGGTGAACTTTTAGGAGGGATCCCAGAAAATCATTTCCAAAGTTGTCTGATTCCCCTGCCTTTACCTTATCTTCCCTTTTCTTAACCAATGACAAGATAGAATCGTGTAATGATTGCTCAATTTTGTCCGATTCAATATCATCTTTCGACCTCCAAATCTTCCTGCAATATGAAACACTTATAAGTTAGCAGCAGAAGCCAGGTGAAAGTTGATGATCCATATTCTAGCTACTACAAGGACACATGCTCTAGATGATTATAATGGTGAAAAGAACTTACTTCAGACCAAAGAGTCTAATCTTAAAAGTGTTCTTAGCAATCAAAACACCCAACTTCATCATCATATCAAAGATATTCTTCCCTTCCACATAACTGCTTCCAAAGGCTGTTCTTGAGATAACATCTGATGTCAAAAGCTTAAATTCCTTAGATACTTCAATTTCTTTCCCTTCATGATATCTCCATCTCTCCAGCATTGTATCCACACTTTCTACCATTGCCGAAACCATATCCTACAAATTGAAGGAAATTGCAAATTGGTCATGACTACACACACACCCACACCCACACCCACACACACACACACACACATATTCACAAACAAGAATCCACCTTCAAGCTCTCTCCATGGAAAGCATGATTGGCTAGTTTCCTTAGCTTTGACCATTTTTCCCCTTCTGCTACTACAAGCCCATCTCCTAGAAGTTTCTTTGCATAACTTATAGGTTTTATTTTCCGGTAAACTCCTTCCTTATCGGTCAATATTTCCCTAACCAACTCAGGCTCAGTAACAACTATTTGAGGCTGATTACCAATCCAGATAAGGAAATTCTTGCCTGTTACAGCAAAAGTATTCAAAAACTCATCTTATCAATTACTGACAACAAGAATCAGAAAAGGGAAAAGATGGGTTTTACCATATAACTTCATCCAAGTATTCAAATGTGGAAGAATTCTTGGGAACATATCATGCTGCCCTAAATCACAGGGAGCTTTAATGGCTTCTTTCCTCATACTGATGATCTCTTTAGTGTTTCCATGTAAGAGTTTGTAAGAGGGCCCTTTGAGTCCTTGGGACTGCAGCTTCTGTTGCATATGAATCGGGCCTAACCATAGCTTGTAGACTAATCTTGAGAAAACTGCAAGGGTGAGAGAGAGGCAGAAGAGGGAGAATAAACTGATCATCATGGTGCTGAAGAACAACACAGGTCTCAGTACTACTTCTGCTGGTAGTTGTGTTTGATTTTATGAGAATCTTGGAACTGATCACTAAGATATTGATGATATCTATGTGAAATTCTTGAATCCACCCCATCATTTTTGCCGTTGGATCAACAGGGTGCTTACGATAATGGACAGGATTTTTGTCGTGATTGAATAATTCGCAGGCACGCGTTTTGGTGTTGAAGACTATTTTGCACTTCTCTACTCTCTCGCGCAAGGAAAGTGGGAGAATAGAGAAGTATTATTTGATTCATGAGGTCAATTTTTGTAGTATTGTAGAATTTGTAAAATAACATGCTTTAGAAATCCATCTTTTACTTAGTTACCTACTCTCAATGTTTCCAAAATTGGACGACAATCAAATTGGATAAATTATTAGGTCATTAGATTATTAAATTGATTTGATTGAACCAGTTAACAAAAAAATCAATTGATCATATATAGAATTACAATTTTGATAGGAAATCTTTTTATTCAAATTAAATTTTGATTGAATCAAATCAATATGATAAAATTGATTGTTATTCTTGAGTTGGAGATGACAAGTATATTATGTGATTGCATGTAAAAGTTCCCTTTGGGCAGTGGAGCAGCCAATGTTTATGTGTGTGTACATGTGTGAGAAGTCTTTTCGTTTCCTTGGGACTCTTTGCATGCCAGGCCTAGCATTGAATAAAACCTAAAAAGTTGCACTTAATCTCATCATAAACAAGAAATAATAAATTAACCACAAGACGATATTAATGAAGAAGATAACTAATGAATTGAATGAATCCCACCCCCCAGTGCAGCCTTTACATATAAAGTGTTGAATTTGCAGTTGTTAATTGGCACCTCAACACAAACTTGAACATTAGTCGAAATGGGTTCCTGCAGAAGTGATGGCAATGGTGCATCCAACAAGACCTCTGAGATGGAGGAGACTAATTGGAATGAGGCAACGAAAAGATTAGTAATAGTAGGTGGAGTGTTGGTGGGTGCATGGGTCATTTCCAAGCTTCTTGGAGTAGGAGTTGGATCAAATGAGAGGAAAAATATGAGAGCACCTGGAGGAAGGGGTGTCTACATGTACAGGGATGAGTTCGAGGAAGATCCTGCTCACTATTTTCGTCGTCTTCGCAACTAGAAATCATCCATCTACTAATTACTCAACTCCTCCTACCTCCCTTACTACAAGTTTGGAAACATTTATTTCTCCTTTCATCTTGAGTTCTACTGTTAATTTTGCCTGCTTATTTCAGTTGTTCTATTTTAAGAAAAAAAATGATATGTAAGCTTTCTAGATCGCTATATGAATATTATTATTAGTTCCTGTTGTTTTCTTGGATGATCTTTTAATTTATTATGTTTATCTTAATTATATTAATTGCATTTATGCTGAAACATCAAAGAAGCAATTCTCTTCTTTTAATAATCGAATCTCGACAAGATAAAAGGCGAAAAGGTTTGTTGTCCTTTTTAAAAGTAGATTTAAATTTTGTTTTCCAATTCCATAAAAATTGATTAAAGAAAAAACCCCAAAGGGTTAGTCAAACTATGTACAGAACAACATACACTTCTTTCTATTAATATCTATCTTATATAGCTCCTCACTTTTACAATTGAAATATTATTTGGTGCACTATAAACCATTACGTAACCCTAAATAAAACTCAATTACGAAAAGTTATAGATTTTTTAATAAACTTTATTGCTCTTTGTTAAATGACTATTTTATTTATTTAATATTCATATCTCAATATTTACTAGATCACACAATAATATTGATTGTAATTTTTCTATGTGTGACTTAAAATATATTGACAAAAATATTTCTTATGATTTATAATTATGAAAAATAATTTACATGCTGAATTAGTAAGATTTTGTTTTGATTTTTATTTATTTATGATTAATAATAATTATTGAAAGCCAATAATTAATTCTCTTGTGCTTGATTTTGAACATGAACTAGTTTATACTACTACTCGTCTGCAATTGATTCATTCAAAATAAGCCATCTAATTCCATATTATTGAATGAATGATGAAAAAAATTATTGAAAAAATGTCGGAATTAATTACCTAAATTGGAAGTAGGAAAATGGGGCAATATATAAACGTCCAAGCTAAACATTACACGACGAAACTAAGTGCCAATTGATCCACACAATCTTAGACATGATAAATCACAAGTAAATCCCACATGCATATAGCACAACTGAAAACATAAAATGAGTTAACAAAGTTGATCTCCAGGATGAGCCCGTAGATTATGAAAGTAACCCTTGGCATTTCTCTCAAACACATGCCTAGGCATCCTGTAATTCCTTCCTGGGGCTTTCATCATCCTCACCCTTCCCCCGCCCCGGCAGCATCCGCAGCAGCAGCGGCAGAAACATACGACCACTGCAAGAACCACGCTGGCGATGAGGTACGGGAGAGCAACGTGGAGGCAGTGGTGGATCTTGTCACCCCTTGTCTCCGGTGGGAAGACTCTGTCAACCCATGCCAAAGCCTCGCCGGCCAGGTTTTCCAGGGCCAGCAGAGCTGCTTTCAGCTTCTCCACCACCAACGTCATCACTTCCTCCACTCCCATATCTCCTTTTGCTCTGTGTGTGTGCGTGTGGATTTAAGTTGATTGATGAATCTAAAAAGAGTAGGATGAGTGGGAATATATTTATCCCGAATATAGTTGCAAAAGATAATCATGTAATTACCTGGGGAATCATCTTTTACCGTAAATTGTGGAAACGGCGAGGCCCAGCAGAGAACAGAAATTTACCGGTGGGTAAATTTATTAATTGTATTTGAATTGATGAATTCAAATTTGATGAAATAATTTTAAATAATTTTGTTTTAATTTTTTTAAAATTTATCAATATTTAATAAAATATAATTTAAAATTAAAAAAATTAAAAAATTTGAAATTTTTTAAATTTAGAATTATTGTAATAAATTAAAACTATTTATTATTAAATTTATAAGTTTAGATCTTTCAATTCAAATGCAATTAAATTGGTATTATTTTTACAAGTATCTTAATATAATTCCGGCAAATTGGTATTAACTAGGTGAGGTATTATAATAATTTGATTTTATATTTTAAACTGAAGAATTCTAAAATGTTGAAACTAAAGAAATGTCTATTTAGTTATTCCTTAGAAAAATCAAAAGAGAAAGTATGTTAAGTGCTAATCACTAGGGTGTTCACGCTGCAGTTTGAGTTTTTTTTTTAAATCTATTATTGAATTAAATTGTCATTGACGATTTTATAAGATATTTTTTTAAATTGTCACTTTTTAAATCAAAATCAAAGGTGCAGTTTGTGCGGTATTAATATTTATAGCAAAAATAAGATATGAGACTAACAAAAATTAAGAAAATAAAATAAGTATTTGTATCTAATAAGCGAGAAAAACCTACATGCTGCACCATACATCTCCAATCCACAACTTTAAATAGATTGAAATATAAGATCATATACATTAATCCAACAAGATAACACTTAATCTAACAGAGGTCAATCATCGACTTTAGAGATAATAGAGATAAAAGATAGAAAGATAGAACAAAGAAAGAGGGAAGAGAAAAGAGAAGAGAAAAGAGGGAGGAAAAAAATAGGGGGGAAAATGAATGAAAAATTTAGACAATACTAGATGGGTTTAATAATTCTATCTTTGATAACATGTGAATTTTGAGATTATATAATTCGAATATAAAATTCTTCTAAAAATTATTTATTTTATCGAATTATTATATATATAATTTAAAAAATTAATTATATAGTTAGTGGTGTGATGCGATTTTTGGCTTTTTCTAAGTTCTAAATTAAAATCAAATTAATAGTGCGTTGCGATTTTACTCTAAATTTAGAATTGCGGTTTGAAAAATAAATCATCGAAAATGATTTGATTTGTCGTCTCAAACAGTTTTCGGCGTATTGGATATTGTATCATGTTAGTGGACCCGTGACCCAATATGCATCCATATTTGAAATAAAATTTGAATCTCTCAAATACATATTGGGATAAGGACTTCTTTGTGATAATTCTATCTAGGATAGAGTTTGTTGTCTTCCAATTATGAATTGGGATATGGACTCCTTTTAGGTATAGGGTAATGTACACCTATAAAGAAGGTACATGGTTGTCATCAAATTACAACACAAAAACACTAATGAGTTTGATCACAATACTCTCTCTCTGTCTCTCTCTCTCTCTAAGTTCTTCCTTGGAGTGCACCATAGGCTCCTTGGATTTGAGGTGTATAAACTAGTGGGTTACTGTAGTAGTAAAATCCACCAAGGCGAGTAACGTATAATCGTGATTTGCACAAGTCTTGGAGCAAGATCCAACGTGGGAGAGATCGTGAAGATAATGTGTTAGTAATCCAGTCAAAGCACGGGCTTGTAGATGAGGCTCGTCCTTATGCATGGATCAACATTCTTCCGGTACTTAAAATTAATTCGATCCGCAATTATGTGGCTATATGATTAATATTTGTGTGCACATAATTATTTAATTATATAGGAGATTTATTTATGGGATAATTGTATGAATAATATATTGTTATTTTCCAACAGGATGGTTCTAAAATTTTTTCATCACCCCTACTAACCACATCATGATTCTCAACTCTGTGCCCATTGCACCGCATTTCTTAAATCAACCACAATCATGATTCTCCGGTCACTTATCCCTCTCAATTTCTTAACACCACCGCCGGAATCATCCCAAACGACACCGGCAAAAACAGCAGTGCAACTTGCGTGGTCTCAGGCTGTGGTCGACGGATCCGAAATAGAGGCCTAATCGTCCTGCACGTTTAAGCCAAAATGAGGCATTTTCGTGCCTATTCTCACCATGATGTTGCGATATGACCTAAGTTTTCTAACTCCTATAAATGGATGGAAAGTGCAGGTCTTGAAGAAGATCGTGTGGAGAAAAGGGCAGCAAAGTGGGGCATTGGCTAAGCCAAACTACGTACTACATGATGACATGGGCCTGCAGAGATCCTTTCTCTTTTTGCTTCTTTGATCTTTTTAGGCCTTTCGGACCTATGTTTGATTGTTTGACTGTAGGATCATGCATGTTCCTGCGGAGACTAACTGCTTATTATTAGCTTCTTGGAATCTGGAATTTTTATCTAGCAATTTTATTATGCTTTAGCTTCACTTTTATTCTAATAATTGGAGTTAATTTGTCGAAGTTAATGAATAATTAGAGTTGACAATACGATGACTTGTTTTTCTAGTGACAATCTTGTGGGAGATGATAGTGTCAATGTCCGAATCCAAACTCACCTAAGGCCCGGCCCGTAGTTTATATAGAAGAATGAATCCAGATAAAACATGGGGCAATCAAGATACGACATGGACAACATGGCCCGATCAGTCTCAGCTCATGACGGTTGTAGCTAAGTCACAACATACATATATATATATATACTATAGATTACAAATGCAGCCACGTTAATACATAAGTCATTGCAAGAAGTAATATGTCATCAAGATTTGATTAAACACACAAAACAACAGACGAACAATTAAGTCACAAGCCTCTGAATATATATTAATTATTCCTTAGCCCGCATGCAGAAAGTTAATTAAATGGCCAATTTTCAGGCAGCAAAGCATCCAAGATGGCATGAATAGAGTGAATCAAGAGTGAGGTCAAGCTCATTCTTCCTCGTACCCGTCTCTGTCGCTTCCCCAACGTATCCATGCCTGCGTCAATGTTGTAAAATAAGTCATGAAATTCATGAATAAGGATTAGAGCTATTACCTCACATAAAATACAAAAGCCAAAACCTCAATCGTAAAATTAAATTTTTTGTGGATAAACACAATTAATTAAGGTTCATTTTGGATAATCAAGCTGAGAGTTCAATCCAAGTTTGTTGAAAACTCTCTATATGGATCGACATGTCTAAAACTAACTCGATCTAAACAATCATTCATAGCAATATTGCCAAAATTCATATAGCTGAGTATTGGAAATTTGGAATTGGCCCTTGATCCATAGGCATTACCCGATGTTCAAGGCAGGGAGTTGATGGGGGGTGGCCATCAAGAACGGCGGCGGCGGTGGTGGTGGTGGCATTTGTGGTGCGTTAGGGCCGTGATTTTGGTGCTCCCACTCTGGCTGCTGCCCTATTTCATGCTCCTTCTCTTTGATCTATGGATATATATCAAAGAAATTGACCATCAGTATCTAAGAATATTGTAGGCTATAATTCTTGCAGTGTGATATACAATGTTAGTCCCAGATTAAGAAATGAGACAGATAGCAGTATGATAGCACAATGTATTAGTACGTATAGTCACCTGCTTCGACAGCATGCTGTTTTCCTCTTGTATTGCCTTTTCCTGTCCAAAAACAGATTATGTATAGAGATTATTAGAATAGTACAGTAACTAACGTATTTTCGAATAATAGAATTTATTGGCTATAGAATACTAGTTGATAAAAACCTAGGAAGAAAAATAATTTGTTTATTTTTCTTATTTCATGGTTGGATAAGACATTCTCTCATATGATTCTCCCACAATTATTCTTGGCTTAAATATATTTTTGATCTCGTAATTTAGGCATATTAAAAAAAAAATATTGTTGCCTATATTTTTAATGGCTATTAACTGCAAGTTGTGGGTAAATAACTAAAATTCATGCAAAAACTTAGCTTATCCATCATGGAAATATTTTTTTGTCATGGTGAAATATTTTTGCTATGCCTTTTTAGCCACACATGTAAAAACTACAGCCAACAATTGTTACGTGGTTGTGGCCAATGATATTTGGTCCTGCATTATTTTAATTTTCAGTATTTCAGTCATTTTTTCGCCACTTCTACCCAAGAAGTTAAGGGATAAAAATGCTGGCAAAATGAGCCAATAGTAACAGTAACCCCAATTTCAAAAGGTACATGAGATGCACATTTATTTCTTCGGTGAGAATGGTGAACACCGGTGAAAAAAATGATTGAAGTTGCAAAACTTAAAAAGATGCAGGATCAAAATGCTAATCTAAAAAGTTCGAAAAATATAAACGTCAAATGATCTAAGTTACGGGACCAAAAATATATTCGAACCATACGATGTCCGACTACTGAATTGACTATATACAATATGTTGACGAGGAATTATATTCATGAGTATGTACGTAGTTGAGACAAACCTTTCGCTGCAATTCGGAGATGGAATCGTACAAGAGTTGATTCTGTATTACAACAAAACAGTATTAAGATTTCATTAGCTCGAGACATTAATCTTCGAAAGAGTTTATATTATAAATGACACGATGGATCATAATTAGACATATACATATACCTTTCTAGATCGAATGTTCTTGAGAGCAGTGTCAAGTTGTTGTTCAAGATTCTGAAGATCTTTGAGGCTCATGGAGTCAAGATCTTCTCCCATGTAGTGCCTATATATATATATGGGACAATTGTAGACCAAAAAATAGAAAAATAAATTAAACATATATAAATGTAGTTTTATCTGATGCATCATTTATTAATCCTGTTTAATTAATTATAACAAGCTTGCTTAATTACCTATGATTTTTTTGCAAGAGGTCAATTCTAGCCCTAAGTTTGCTGTATTCCAGGCTCCAGTTTGCCTGCACAGCTACCAATTAACGTTAAAAAGTGTCTGATTTAAAACATCATTAATTAGCGTATGTAATTAAGCAATAAATTAATTGAGCAAACGAACTTACAGGGGACTGAGGCTCATTTGCAACTAGTTGTCTTTCTGCAAATGAGTATCTTTCATACTTCTCCAGGATCCTGTCCATGCTGCTACATAAATATCATTCAACTGCGGTTAATTAAGGGTACATATATATATGTATGTATATATATATATATTTCATGTCTGCATAATATCCATTATAATAAGGTTACGCTTAATTGTATTTACTGTCCATATATTAGGGGTGGTGGCAAAATAAGGACCCTAAATATAGGGGTGGCAAAAATACACCAGAGTTAAATTTTTTTTTGTTTTTGCAATTGTAGGACTTCAACCATCGAATTTTTAAAAATGGCCAAAATTTGCTTGCATAGACAAAAATTAGGACTTTTTTTTTGGGACTTTTGCTGATTAGATTTTTTATTTCTAAAATATCAACTGCCACCTAAGCGTTTAAATGGAAAAACCCCTGCCATATAAGCAAAAATGTGGAAAAAATAAAATATTTTTTATATTTTTTACTGATTGGACATTTTTTTTATTTCTCCTCTGCCACATAACAGATTACATGGAAAGAAATGTCAAATTGTATAAAAACAAAATTTAATTTATTTATATACTAGTTTTCGTGGCATGGCATCTTTGAGTGTGTATAAATATTTTTCACATTTTAAAATATATCATTAATTAAAATATATATACACATAAAATATAAATGCTTAAAAATATAAAAAAATAATAATATCATAGATAATTTTAAATCATAAAAATTAAAATTATTATCTTTATAATACAAATTTAATTAAAAAATTGACCCCACCCCCTCTGCCTACCCCGCCACCACGCACTTTCTCCATGCCTCCCCCCAAAAGGGGGTGAGGTGCTCCTGGTCTGGGTGACGGCGGCAACGATCGCCCAAGTGTACACTGGGCGACATCACGTTGCCTCCCGTCTCTTGGGGATGGCGACAGCGACGTCAAGGGTAGAGCGAGGGAGGGATTGGGTTGGTGGGTGGCCGGGGAGGGAATGGGAGGCGGGTGTTTAATTTTATTTTAATTTATTATATAAAATAATAATTTTATTTTTATAATTATATACATAATATAAAATTTTAAAATAATTAAATGTTTACGTGGCACATAAAAAAATACTCAGTCAGCAAAAATTCACAAGAAAAGGCCTAACTTTTATCCACATAAGCAAATTTTCATTACGTTTAAAAATTCGATGATCGAAAACCTACACTTACAAAAAAAAAAATTAATTCGAAAATACTTTTGTCATTCCTATATTTAGAATCCTTGTTTTGCTATCCGGTACTATATGAGATAGTAAATACAATTAAACCAATAAAGTTATGTAAACAAACAGACATACACATCCAATCGAGTATTAATATTGTTTTATTTCATTTTATATATGGATACGATTTATGTATATATACAAGTATAACAACCCATATATTTATTCACTTGCTTGAGGATGCCTGAATTATTTCTGATTTTGTGACGTCGTTTTCATTTGTTACTTTGGTTGTTCAAGACTTGATTGAGGATGTAACATTTAATTTATACGACCATGAGTATTAATGATCCTGATAACTAAACCATGTTACACAGGTGGAGAGGAAGCATTCTACTATGCATCAAATTGTATTGTACTCCATGTTCGATTTAATATATATACATGATTACATATATAATAATATCCTCTTTGTATATATGAAAAATATTTTATACATGGGCTATATATATATATATTTTGAATAATACAAAATATAATACTATTTTCTAATAGAAGACTGCACGCAATTAAAAACTGCTAAAAATTCGTGATGCTTATTTGAACTATATTCACAATCTTCAACTGCAACTCGATGTTTTTGCTGGGCTAAAACATAATTAGTCATACATAAAAATCATGATAAATATTTTATTTATAATTAAAATCATGACAAATATTGATTAATTATGGTCAAAATATAAGTTTTTATATTGATTTTATTTAGCCCTAATAAATAGTGTTGTTTAACAATAATAATTTTTGAAGTGTAAGTAGCAAAAAATTCATTTTCTCGAGTGTCAAATTAAATTAAAAGCTGACCTACCACTAGTACTATACTACATCTACATATATATGCATGTATTTGATTCATCTGAGGAATGCTTAACATAAATGAAAGTTTAAGATATGTTTTGTATCAAAAAGTAGATTCCTCATGACTCTCAAACGCTCATCAATTTATTGTTATTGTTTTTGGGCAATTCTGAGATAGAAATTAACTCTGCTTTCCTACCACTACCATTACCAGGCTTTATGAAACAGCTATTCTATGCCCGCCCCTCCATCATATTTACACTTACTCAACTCAAACACACTCAGACATATATATATATATATATATATATTACTCATCTCTCTCTCTCTCTCTAACATTATTTGTAGCTACCTAGGAAAATTTGCACAAATGCAGTACATCTTGTGACCTATGTTATTCTCGAATAAACGAGGTTACAGCTGTTGTATTTTTAATTATATACAGCATTACGACCTTGTACGTTGTCTGTTATATATATATGTATGTACATTAAATTTTCAAGGGAAAAGGTACAACTAATTTTAATTTGTAGTAAACTCTTTTAATATTTCAAATCAAAATATTTTGCTTAACTTGTTTGAGAGAAATTACTTTCACTTTGGGATTAATTAAAGCTTCAATATATAACCAAAAAAAATGATCAATAAGGTACTTTTCATATAAAATTTAATTAATTAAAGATATTTTTCATTCATATACCTTCTTTAATTCTGCATTGATCACAGCCACGCAATAATTGTTGACTGTAATTTTTGCTAGTGTTGTTAAAATATTTGTTATGACTATAAGACATAACAAAAACATTTGCTCTGTGTCATAACCATCATAATTATAATAACTATTTACCACTATTTTTAGTTCAAAGCCAAACAATAGTAAATTTCTTCTAGTTATATATTTGTTAATTAATCTTTCAATAAATTAAATTAAATAACAAAAAACCCATCTTTAAGTCTTTCAACATGATTCAATTCCTGTCAAGAAAGAACTGTAGACCCTCACTTATACAGATTCCGAAGGCTCCCGGAGCCCCCACCCCATCCCCATCCCCATCCCCGTCCCCAATTAAGAACAGACTGCAAAAATTCCTTTCCACAGGGAAATGACAAAAGATATATTGTTCAATTTTAGTGGTAATTAGTTCAAGTTCCAAGATTCAAGACAACCTAATTATGACCTAAGAATCTAGAAAACCCCGTGTGCAAAAACTGGAAGTACTCCGAGAAACGAAGTGATGCCTGAATATCATATCAATGTCAGCAAAACCAACGGCATTACAAAAAGGACTATCTATATATTCACTGGATAAAAGCAGCGACACCCCCAGCAATATATCAGACGATATTATATATATATATATATATATGTGCCAAGAATATCTGTCTTCCATGCATTTTACAGCCACCTAAAATTTATTATTGAGTTGATACATAAAAAGGGTTTGAAGTCTAATTATGAACAGGGTAGAAATTAATTTCTAATTATAAGGAAATATTAAATATATAAAACACAAAAATCTCGCATAAAACACTGGAAAATAGGTTAATTGTTCAACCTAGCTAGCACTGATCAGGAGCATGAAAAAACAACAAGAAACATAAGACATAATTAAGACATGAATTTTAGGTTTAGTTTTCTGAAAAGGAATTAAAGAGGATTAACCATGATATGATGTGGAACATGTTAATACACATTTAGTTAGTGGAAAATAAACCAAACTCAAACTTTAATTAATTAAGCTCAAAACTCAGCAAGCACAAAAAAATGAAAACCTAGACAAGGTATCAGAAGTAGAAAGGAAGAATGATGAAAACCCTAGTCTTGAACTGCAATTAAAATTGCATATTCTGTATTTAGGAGTTGAGAAAAGTGGGGGAAAAGGGTTTGATGAAGAAAAGCAAACAATAAAAACATATTATAATAATAAAAAAAATGGAATGGAGACAGAAAACTTACCAAGAATCAGTAGAATACTCAAAGAGCTTCCCTTTATGGGAAAAAACAATCAAAGCTACTTCGGCATCACAGAGCACAGAGATCTCATGGGCTTTCTTCAGCAAACCACCCCTCCTCTTTGAGAAAGTCACCTGTCTGTTGATCTTGTTCTCTATCCTCTTGAGCTCTACTTTTCCTCTTCCCATTTCCCTAATTTTCTTCTCTCTCTTCCCAACCAAACCCCAATTTTTGCAATTTGCAGAAAGGATGATCTAAAAATGGAAACCCTGATCTCAAGTATAGTTCATATTTCCTAAACAAATAATTGATTATTTCTCCAATATATTTCCCTTTTGCAAAAAGATGTAGTAAAGTTTTAGGGTTGTAGCTATATAGGTAGGTAGCTTGGTAGGGCATTTATATGTCTACAGTTTCTCTTTCTTTTGTTGTTTCCTTTTGGTGAAAACAATTCTGGCCTTCTTTTTCAACAGTGCTGTCTGACAAAGCAGCATGCACACTTGTGGGGGATCCATCTCATGTGAGATTACCTCAAACCAGAACTAGTGGGCCACCAAAACCAGGTGGTTTTTTAAGGATGTGCTGTCGAGCTCTGATTGGCTAAGGGCGCTATGACTGTGCCCTTGTTGTTGTCTGCTGGATTTTGGGTTTCACGGTCCTCGAGGTGTTATGAGGTAGTAATTTGGGTCTGTTTGCAAGATCATGTACTGATATGCGTGTGTATATATATATAGATAAATAGATAGAATGGTGTCCGTCTTTTTCCCGTTACTGTTGACGGCGGTACTCGTGATTACGATCTTTACTTTACTTGGGTGTCCTAATCTTTATTTGCTGTGATGGAGCTTTCAATTCATAGAAACATTATTTGATCTTGCTCAAATTCAACAATATAGATGAGCGACCTCCTCACAATTAGCTAACTTTTTCAAAATCACATGTTGGGTTCCTAAGAATAAGACAAGAATAGTGAGCTCGTCGGGCACGTCCCCGACAACGACTCTCCAACACTCAAGTTAGGTTGATCAAGGTAAAAGTACGCGATTAAAGGTGTAGACCGAAATGGCTCAATATTAATTACCTCAAATGTAGCGTCTTGGGTATTTTATAGAGCTTAGGTGGATACTGTTGAATGGGCCACATGGCCTTATCCAACTAGCTTACGTTCATGATCGGACGGCTCTCATTGCCTGGATCTTCAAGCGGGTATGCAGATGCAGATCCGATCAAGACAGCTCCGACCCATCCGATAGAAGAGACGCGAATCCAAAAGCGAAAGGACTTAAATGCCCTTCATTAAAGATATTATAGGCATTTTCCACATATTTTATGCATACCCATCAGTATTTAATTATATGAGGGTTGAAGAGATATCAGAATTGTTTGTGATTTTGGTTTTTAAATAATATTTGTTAATTGTTGAAGACCTTGCATTCAAGAGGTCATTGCTTCCAATTTTAAGAATATGAATATATAGTCCGCTCTTTACATTGTCTTATTTCTTTAATTTTTGGATTAATTACATTTATTCTCCCTTTAAAAATATTAAATTATACTTTTCCCAAAAAATTTGAAATTACACTTACACCTCCTTCGAAAATTCTCAATCTATACCTACTTTCTTCCGTTAGGATTTGGACAAAAAATACTAATGAAAATAAAAAAAAATACAAAAAATTTTATTTTGTTTCTTATTTAGTATTTTCATGTATATTTTTGTAGTTATAAAGGGATAAATGTAATACATATATATGTATATTTGGAATGAAGTTAATATCATTATATTTTTTTCATCATAAGAATAAAATTATTACATGAAAACATTAAAGGGTAGATAAAGT
Organism: Sesamum indicum; assembly: GCF_026168435.1. Lineage (NCBI taxonomy): Eukaryota > Viridiplantae > Streptophyta > Magnoliopsida > Lamiales > Pedaliaceae > Sesamum > Sesamum indicum. The sequence continues at coordinate 15,021,094 of NC_142657.1, forward strand.
TATAAATTAATGCAATTTTTCGACTGACGTCAGCACTTTTTTTTCAAATTCTAGCAAAAGAAGGTCAGGTATAAATAGTGATTTTCGAAAGAGTGTAAATGTAATTTTAAGTTGTTTTGAGTAAAACTATGATCTCGCATTTTCAAGAGAGGTCTATGAGTAGTTAACCCTTATTTTTTTATTTTGAATATTTTTGTTGATTTAAAAATTTTGATGTATCGAATTAATATCTGATAATGTAGTATTTTTCTAAATTTTATTTAGATTCCATATCAAAAAAAAAAAATCTTATTTAGATTGAAATTTATGTGAACTTGAAAAGTAAAGTTTTCCAAAAATATATTTGAGAGTTTTGGTGTTCATAATTTTAATTAATTAGATGATAACTTTATAAAAATAATATCTTATTTTATAAATTTCAAGAGACTTTTTTTGCATTAGAAAAAAAAAAAAAGAATCGTAATTTTAGAACAAATATATATACTCTCAAATTTAGTAGTACTCAATAAAGACAATTTATATACTCCTATTTTATACTTGCAAATATATGTACATAATCTGTCTTTCTAATAATAAAAATTTTCAATAGTAATTTTTGTATCCTTATATGGTAAGATATTAATATTAGATAATGCTTCTCTTTAACTTAAATTAATAAAGTGATTATTTAGCATTTGCTGAACATATTGATGGTCACTAACAACAGGTAAGCGTTAATTACTTTGAGATAATACATTGTTATAAAAGTTACTAAAATATATTTTCTTTTTTTCTTTTTTGGTTTTGGAGGCCAATATACATCACATTTGTATTTCTAATCATATCATAAACAAAATTTAAATACAATATTTCCTTATTAAAATTGTTGGTAAAATCTTAATGTGTGTTTCTATTGTCCCATTGCCCAGAATTTCTTTTCTTTTTTTCTTTTTCCCTGAATAAAACAAACTTTAAAGTGCATACCAAATCTCAAAAGCGCGACTCTACGAAAACTATGTATACCGACTTTTTAATTAATGTGAATAAAAATGGTGGGTATCGGAATCTCTACTGAATCAAATGCACTTAGGGGTGAATTTATGACTTCGTAAACACGCTTTTAATACACATAGGCGAATGCCACTGTCTTAATATTGGTGAGTACCTACTCTTGGCATTTTATTTTATTTTTAACTGATAACACTAAATAAATTACAATAGCAATATGTATATATTCAATTCTTATATTAACATGACTAACAACGATAAATAAATTACATTAACTTACATAAAGATGAGACGAATACATATACGTTTAGTAGGATTCAAACCTATGACATCAAACTTATTTGTGGAAACTCATTCTAATTTTAATCATTAGATTAAGACATTAGTGATTATTTTTGACATTTTATAACAGCGTGGTATGAAACTAATTTATCCTCGACAACCGCAATTTTAGTTAATTTAAAGAATTAAACACCCCCCCCCCCCCCCAAATGAAAAAAGAAAGGCTGTGTACGTAGGGGCCCCGGGAAATTGAAGAAACTGCCTTCAAGATGTTAATTATTGGCTTATAAATATATACAGAACACATTGGTGGTAAGACTTTATTTTGCCTCATAAAAGCAAAATTCCAAAAATATTATTGTCCGATCCCAACTTACCAAATACTTTCCTTCTTCCAACTTTCTTGATTTGCGTCAATAAAGTATTACTCAAATAAGAATGGACAGAGGTAGTAAGATTCTATATTCAGTAAAAGGTTTTGAGTTTGAATTTTATCTCATAATTTGTTTCTTTTGATTTAGTATTATAATAATATTTTATAAATTAATTGATGTAATTAATCATTTATCGAGGAAGTAGTTAGCTTGAAATAATTGCAATTTCAGTCTCCTAAATATATATATATATAGTGGTGGAAAATCTAGTTCTATTGAAATTGATTTTTTCAACTATGCCCTGTAATTTAACATGCACATTAAGGATAAGTTCCGTCCAAAATTTGGGCTCATTTGAGGTGTACATGTTGAAATCTAGCTTAGATTTGCATTTTTCAATCGATTTTGTCTTCAATGTGCCAATTTTATAAGTTGCATAATTTAATTGCTAAATTGAATTTCAAAATGAATAAAATGGCTACCCTCCATATAGTTAAGGAGCCAAAGGTGCAACTGTCCCTAGTGTATTTTCACTAGGACCTTAATGAGGTTGATTAAGTTAGTGAAAATTACGTACACTTTAGTCCCATAGTTATATGGGGTGGCAATTTTAGACACTTTAGTTCCATAGCTATATTTGCAATTTTCAATCAATTTTGGTTCTTAATGTGGAATTCTTTTTTTTAAAAAAAAAAATTATGGTTTAATTGTTAAATTGAATTTCAATAAAATTAAATTTACCACCTTTGTAATTATGGGACCAAAATTATGATTTTCTACTGTTGTCTTACATTTGAATCCTCAAATTCAAGGTGGATTTGAGTTAACTATTGTCTCATTGAATAATTAGTGGTCCCTATATATATAATTAATGGGGTGGCTTAATTAATTAGGGCATGTTGGCAAATTTGAGTGCACAAGAATTATTTTGGAAAGAGTGTGATAAGGGCAGAGAATTATTGGTTCTTTTTAGGTAAGGAGAAAAATTAGGGTTGGTTAGATATGAATGAGCACACACTCTCTCAAGGGATAATTAATTACAGCCTAAAAAAGACTAAATTTGTAAGGACGGTATAGACTTATTATATTTTACCTGTAATTTCTTTCTTTATGGACAATAAATTTAATTAAGACAAGTATAAGTAGAAATTGTATTTTCAAAACACCTTTCTTTAGTTTTATTTATGATATAATTTGAAAAATACTTAGATTGTATCAATATCATATAACTATATCTAATCAACACCAGTTATTAAAGTAGAACAACACCTACTATTAAAATAAACTAACATCTGATACATTGGTGAAGTTCAAACCCATGACCTTAAAGTCATGGGATCTCAGTTTCACCAATTGAGTTAGGACTGATCGACATTTGCATATTATGAGTTGTTATTAATTAAGTTGGCCTAATGCTAATTAATTAGGGGCGATTCGATCAATTGGATGGCAGTATGGTTAATATAATGTAAGACTTGTCTAATTTAATGTAACTCGGAATTTGATCAACTGTAATGAAGGGCAATTCCGTCATTTGAAATATAAGTCAATATGTACATATATATCTATATATGGGATATATATATATGTAGATGGGTATAAATGTGGAGCTGCAGAAATAAATATTTTTTATCATCGCATTAATATGTAGCTCCTATATTTGTCCACTTCATGTATTCATTACCACATTGAAATCGTTCGTATATGTTTGGACAGTTTGGGTCGGTGCATATATACATATATATATGTCATGACTATTCTTATACAATTACCATAAACTTTTGTTTTAAATACCCTGCACGAAAAAGTTACATTATTTAAAGGTAAATATTATATAATAATTTCTAAAATTCTTTTTTAAAATATATTTTAAAGGATAATGATTTTGTGTAAGTTTTCATTATTAGTAAGTAGCCATATATTTATAGGGACATCTTAGTAAATATATTGGACAATTGTCTCTATATTTGTGCCATGCATGCCATATATTAATTGTCCATATTAATAATTTTATGAACATTATTTATCACAAAAGGTGAATTTTGGCCAAAAAAAAAAAGATGTAATATCAAAATGCTATCATTAAAAATGAAACGGCAAAAATATTAATAAAAATGAGTCAATACAAACAGTAGCCACAATTTTTAAAAGGTTTAGTTAGATGTCAGAGGTGAACTAAGGCGGAAAAAAAAAAAAGAAAGAATTGAAATTGTAAAAATTTAAAAGATGTAGGACCAAAATACTACTCTAAAAAATTTAAAGATAAAAAAGCCAAATAACACAAATTACGAGATAAAAAATATATTTAAGTCTTTTACAAAAGACATGGGAGTATTTATATAATTAAATTTAATATCAGGAGGAGGCGTCAATGTAATTTAATCCTCAACTTAAAAATACCAAGTACCTTTTCTTGTGTTCTTTTTTTTCCCCAATATTGCTGTAATAAATTAATTTAATTTAATTGTTGAAAAAGTATATATAGGATGGAGGAACTCTAGTTGCATAATTAAAAATGTCTTATATATAGGGTTGGTACGTACTGGCATACATATTTTTTCTTTTTGAAAGGGTAGTGGCATACATTTATATATAATTAAATCTATGAGACAGGGGACCAATATATTTACCATTATTAAAACTACCACCTAACAGCTGTCTATTCAGGAAATCATGATAACACTTCGACTGCATACGTTATTTTTTCATGAAAGAATTTCAAAATTTACAGGTTTAGTACCCAAATAATTGAATCACTACAAGAATCTTGAGTACATTATTGTATGGTCAAAACGAACCCATGCGTTTTATTTATGAGATACATATATATATACACCTAAGTTTTACACACATTATTTATTTATTTTTTTTTATTTATGATCTAGCTTGATCCTATAATGAAAAAATTTAGCCCCCCAACCCCCAATGTGTACACGACACACATGTGAATTGAACTCATATATCTAGTAGGAAAAATACAGTTTTAACCTTGTAACTTAAACGATTTGTGATTTTTGATTTTGTGTGAATTGATTTACATTATTAAAAAATTACAATGTAATTGAGTCATGTGCAAATCAAATACAATTTTTCAAAACAAATTTCTGAAAAAAAACTAAAATTTTCAAAATTTTAAAGTTACAAAACCTATATTTTTCGCCTATGTCTAGCCATCAGTCCTCTTACAAGCATAGCTTCTAGTTGAACTTTTCTATTTGGTTTTTTTTTTTTTGGGGGGGGGGGGGGGGGGGTGGGGGGGAGGGAACGACTTTGGAGATATAAATGCTGGACAACAAACTAAATAAGGTGACATTATTAATATAGCTGGACACTCATTTTTTGAGGTTTTGCAGACATGAAATCCCCAGTCACCATCATACGTACCTATGCCATATTAACTTCAGTACCATAACATGATCCCTTGCTATATTATTATGGTATTCCCGACCCATATCCAAAGCCCCTTTTAACATTTTTGGTAGCTCATAATAATACCATACCTTATTCTATATGTTCTCTTACATAAAAACTTGTCTAACTATTACAGCAGACCATTTAATATTAGGACATGCAGTCAATGCATCCATCCGGGCAGCATCCCTTTTGCATTTTCTGCTGCATTATTCGGTGCGGACAACCTGTACCTGTCAAACAACGTGATCAAAGATTAGAATGATTTTCGTTTTCATACTCTAATATATTGCTGCAGTTTCTGATTAATAAAAAATTATGTGTATACGTATATTATTCATACTGAATTTGTGCAGTATTATTGCAGCCAAGGGGCTCCAGAAATGCCTCAGGCTGAGCCAGCTGCAGGGGTCGATAGGGCATGTTCCGTTCCCCTTGTTGCCAGGTTTCTCGTATTGCTGCATTAGTTTCTTCGAGCTGCATCCAATAATTTTATAAATTATTGTGAAATAAGTTGATTTGAGATTTTTCTGTTTCTCCTAAATGTGAATTTTATTGTTTTATGAACAATTTGTTAGGAATAATATATATATATATATGATACAATATTTGGGATTATTGAAGGGATGATGTCCGTACCTTGCTCCTCAGAGCCCTATTAACCTCCATCAGATTCTTTTCCTGTAAGAATATTAAAAGCATCAAAAAATTTAGTTGTCTACATAAATTTTTTGGTCTTTCTTAGAAAATAAATTAACTATTTGCTCATAGATAAGGACATACCTTTTGTTGAAGACCTGAAAGCTGCTCAAACATATGTTGAGTCTGAAAACATTTACTCCAGATTTTAATAGAGCATCTAAAATATTAATTAAGACCATCCAAAAATTATGGGATGAAAAATACAATTACCCTCATATTATTTTAGGAAAAAATACAATTTTCGTCCTATAACTTATGGGGTTAACATTTTGGTGCTTCACAAATTGATTTTTACAATTTAGTCCTGTAACTTTAAAACTTTGATAATTTTCATCCTTTTCCGACCAATCTGACCGGAAAATTGCATGTGACTTGCACATGACCAATTAAATTGCACTTTTAATCCTGCAACTTAGGGGATGTTGACTTTTTTAGCCTTGTAATTTGAAAAAATTGGCACTTTTTGTCCTTAATCAATTTATTTACAGAATTAAAATTGCAAGTAAATTACAATTTCCGATCAAATTGGTTGAAGAGGACTAAAATTATCAAAATTATAAAGTTACAGGACTAAATTGCGAAAATCAATTCGTACAGGACTAAAAAAATGCCATCCTCCCTAGATTACAAAAATAAAATTGCAATTTTCCCTATCACTTTATCAAAGATAAATCAAGGTTCTAATAAAAGAATAAGATATAATATATACAATAAATTACATTAATACCTGTTTCAGTCTTATTTGTTTCAAAGACGTATCTAGCATAGTCTCGAGTTGATCAAGTTCCTTCGGACCTAACTTTCCCAAATCTTCTCCCAAAAGGTGCCTGAGATCAAAAAGATCGAGTAAAGCATATATATTAATGATTAATTTTCTTACTTTCCAATAATGTAAATAATTAGTATGTCCCTAGAATATTTAATTTTATTGGAAAAAATTTATTTATGTAATTAATTGAAACCATATATATGAAGTCTGACATATTGATTACCTCTGAGATTGTTGTAAAACCTCAACTCTTGCCTTGAGCTTTAAATACTCCTGGTAGTTGTTCTGCTTAAAGAATTCCATTACCCTTTAATTATTGTTATTACACACACACACACACACATATATATATCAAAATACAAACCCATAAATGAATGTTCATAAATATATTGTCCGTGGGTATGACCTTGTTTCAATTATACATATTATGTGTCAGAATTGACAATGGAAGTATAGTAGTAGTGGTACCTGTGCATTATTGGGAGATTGGTGAGCTTCAATTGGACCGTAGCTGCTCTTGTGATATCTCTCCAATGTCTTGCTCATGCTAATTTAAAGAAAGGCATGCATATATATATATATATATATATAAATAAGCATTAATTAAAAGGAAAAGCGGACATATATAGCTACAAGAATCAAACGAGTTAACATTTTACGCATCAAATTTTGAATCAATTACACCATGTTACTAATTATGTAGTTTGTTAATTAATTACTAGAACGCTTTAAATACCATTCTAAACGTTAATTCATGATGCATTTAATTATTCGATCCGATAATTTTATTTTTTTTATGTTTCTATATAATTCTCGTACGTTTTCATGTTTATTGGACATCCATATCATAGACAGAATCTTGAACATTGCACATATCATATATATCTTGGAAAAAATACGATTACTGGTTAATGTGTCCAACTCAATGGTCAGTACTTTCTAGATAAGAATAACAGAACGACAAGATCATGCGTGATAAATTATACGAGTAATCATATGAGAACAAGCTCAGATCATCTAGAGCAAATTTCCAATGTTCTTAAGAAAAGCTGCATTATGTAAAAACATCCTCAAAATTAATCCGTTAATGTTAATTTTAAATATTTGGTGCAAACAGATATACTAATTTATTAATTAAGCAAATCTTGAAATCAAGTCGAAGGTTAATAATTATAAAAACAGATTTTTATTATAATATCGCCCTTGAGGGAAACTTGTCGAATAGTACATTTCACAATGAAATTGGAAAAAGAGCTTACTTTGACTACTAAGTAGCTATCAATATAACTTATAATTTGAAGTTGTAAGTATATAGTAAAAGCTTATAATTAATGTATCATATACGTAATTGTTGTTGCAGTATTTTCTGTTGTCTAGTTTTTGGTTGTATTCCATTCAAAATTACTCTTATCATCCATATTTTTACGTCTCTTACATATGTCAAATTAGGTATATGTTTGCTACTATTTATATAGACTTATTGCTCTCATATCTGCATTTATACATATAATTAATCATTTAAATATTCTGAATAAGTCGCATTACAGATTCAATATGCACATACTTTACTATATAAAGAAGCTTTTCGTAGAGAACGTATATAACTTAAAGAAACCCTAATAAGAATCAAATCTTTGCGAAATCTAAATATGTTCTTTCTCTAATACAATATATATATATATATATATATAACAAGTGAAGGGGGGAAAGCAACTATACTTTTTATCAAGTTAAATTTTTTATTCCAAATCATATTGCATCTTTTTTATTTTAATTCATATATACATACACGTCACATATGTAAATTTTTTTTTAGAAAAATAAATGATGTCATATTTGCACACATGGCATACATGTCGATTATGTTAAATGAAATAGAAGATGAAATATGATTCGAAACCCGATATTTTTATAAGCATAATTTTCAAAAATTAGATAGCCAAGATTTAGAGAAAAATTATTTCATATATATTTCTCAAACTATATATATATATATATATTTATATATATCATCTTTCTTATAAGATACAATAAATTTCAGAAAAATCCCAATATCTTGACAAGAAAAGAAGAGAATTTTATTTAAGATATGCATATATTTGCAGCATCTAAATCCAAAATTAAAAGCCTAAAGTAATTACTTCAAAAAAAGAAAGAAACGAAAAATTACTATCACAGAGGAAGAGAGGCCAAGGTGCATCAGAGACACTACTTACGAAATTCTTGATCAGATCATTTTAAATACTAGAATTCTTTTGATTTTTGACTTTTTTTAATAATGAAATGTTTGAAATATAATCTCCACATGAAAGGAAAGCTAATATCATGAGATGCTCATTTCTGAAGCGTATATACATACACTAAAAATCATGATCAAGATACCCTTTTGGACAGCATAATCCAAGAAAATCAAGCTTTGCAGCTTTTGAGTTGCAATTTTACATATATATATATATACACACACTAATTAAACATATATATGTAATCAATTTTTAGTACCAGCACTTGTACAAAAGTTACTTCTGACTCAGATCTCACCAACACTTCTACTGAAATCAAATCCAATAAAGGGATATCATATAATCATATATTCAAAACAAACATACATTTGAAGCTAGAACATTAAGGTTGCCCAAAACGAGACCACAAAAGATACAAAATCCCCTCAACATCTGTAGTACCCAAAATTCCAGCAATCTTTAAAAACCCAAGAAAACTTTAACCTAAACAATGAAAACTACTGACAGAAGGAAAACAAAAAAAAACCTTTTTCCCTCTTATCAGACTCTTGATTAATTACTAATCTCTTTTTTCTCAGAACTAATCAATAAACCATAAAAAGAAAAACCCACAAAATGCTTCACAAATTACACATATACAGAAGAAACTTTTAAATTAAATATTAATAATTCTAAGTCTGTGTACACATATATATTTGTGTGTGTGTGTGTGTGTGAAATTATCAAATTAATTAAGACAAGAAAGAGTGAAAAACATACCTAGAGGTGCTGCAGAACTCATAGAGCTTTCCTTTGTTGGAGAAGATGATGAGAGCAACCTCAGCATCACAGAGGACAGAGAGTTCACAAGCCTTCTTGAGCAGTCCATTTCTCCTCTTGGCAAAAGTCACCTGTCTGTTGATCTTGTTCTCAATCCTCTTCAACTCCACCTTCCCTCTACCCATAATTATAATATGTCTGTATGAATACACAATTCTTGCACGTCCTACGTACGTACTATTATGTAACTGTACTTTCAAGATATCCTCTTCAACTTTATAAAAATCAGCGCTGATTTTAGCGAACTACATCAGACGAGAAACGAACCCTTTTTGCTCACAACACATTTATGGGATCGTAGTACTGTGGACGTGTATGTTTCTCTTTCCCCCTTTCTCTCCTTCTGCTGCTTTTTCTTCGATCGGCAGGAAGTAGCAAATGCTGATAATTAGGAGGGCAGGTCTTAGGTTTGCTGATGTAACTCTACACTTTTCATTCTTACATCCATACATAATCTATCTCTATGTAGATGTCTCTTTATGTATGTATATGTACATGACTTTGTGGATGTTAAGTAGGATAGTGGCATCTATCGTCCTGCAGAACATATGCATATGTTGCCTCCGGAGTTTAACCAAACCTTTCCACTATTTTGTAGCTCAAATATAGTATTAGGATAAACGCATTTTTGGTTTAGTAATTTACGTCATTTAGCGTTTCCATCCTTTAACTTTTAGGAAAGCATTTTCATTTTACATCTTTTTAATTTTTGCAATTTCAACTGAAACTCACCTCCACTGATGAGAAAGCCTAGGGTGAACTCTTAAAGAAAAAAAGACTGAAATTGTAGAAATTAAAAAAAAAAAAAATAGGACAAAACTGCTATATTTTGGATAAAATAAGCTAATAGGAATAATAGCCCCCAATTTTAAAAAGTCACATGAGATGCACGTGCATTTTTTTAGCGGAATGAATAAACTACGACAAAAAAAAATCAAAAATTAAAAAAAATACAAAACTGAAAAACTACATACCCTAGAAAGTTAGAGCTTGAAACGCCAAAATCTAAGTTATAAGACCAAAAATATATTTAAACCTACATTATTAATATACAAACACTAATTAAGACATCATTCATAAGTAAATATCATATGGTATTTATAAATAGTAATTTTGTCCCCAAATTTTTAAAACTAATGATATTATTTCTGGGGTCTTAGAGTAAAGGGGTTGATTGTAATATCTTATGCTTTTTTGGAGGTATATAAGTTGACAAAAAGTTGTAAGTTTAGTTGTAAAAGTTACAGATGTTTGAAAATAAAAGTAAAAAAAAAAAAAAATGAAGTTGGAATGTTTAAGGAGTCACTTTAATATTTATAATTTTATCAATACACTGCAAAAATTGATAGAAATATGTTTATAAATAGCTTTTGAGTTAAATTAATTTAATTTAAGATGTTAAAAAATATGAAGTATAAACCAAACAAAATTCTATAGTATTTTCACCTTTTATGATGCTACATATATCATTTCACTAAAACAAAATAGCTCAATAGTTACGAAAAAGTTTGATGCTTTAGCAAATGAAATTTTTGTTACTAATTAATCTACACTATTTAATATATATTATAAATAATTTATTGCTAAATTTATTAGTAAGTAAATTTTCGTTGCTAAATAAAGTAAATTCTTGTATTAAATAATGTGATGTACCTCGACGCTAATTTTTTTTCGTTACTATCAAGCTATTTTCTTGTAGTGTTTTGTGATTCTTTTTTCTAATTATTATGAGAGATTGATTTTTTCCCCCTACCAAAACCATGCCCTAGAATTATGTCCATCAAATATCCTTATTCAATTTTCCCATTTTTTAATTGAATCAAAAGTTTAAAAATAATCCTACTCTAGGAAGAAAGTCAAAGACAAAAAATACTGATAAAAATGAGTCAATATATAGGACAGTAGTCCAGTTTTATAATGTCGCGTGAGATCACATATATTTTTTTGGCAAAAAAGGTGAACTCGATCCAACAAAAAAAAAAAAGAACTAAAATTGTTGAAATTAAATATATATATATATATAACACCAAAATACTACTTTAAAAAATTAAATGACAAAAACACCAAATAAATTAAGTTACATGACAAAATTTCATTCAAACCTTACTTACCTAGCTATATATAAATGGTTGAATGATCTTAGTCTTGTACATGATATATATATATATATATATATATATATACACGGATGTGTGTATATATATATATAAACACCATAGCACTATCTATTACTCTCTTTATTGAGATTAGAGATAGTGTTACTTTTTTCTTGATGTATTAGTCTAGGTTACAATTTCATAAACAAATTTAAACTTATGGTTATTCATCCCATCCAATATATAGATATTTGTTTTATTTTATACAAATTTAATTTATTTTATATTTTTTTTATTATATTAATGTATTGAGTGTATTGATATATTTCTTAATGAATCAATTTATTAAATCATTAATATAAAAATTAAATTATTGCTTGTATTAAAAAAAAAAAAGAAATTGGGACCATATCATTTATTGTTAGTAAGGCATATAGTTAAGTACTGCGCAGTTACTATTATTGCACCATAAATTCAATCCATCAATAGTTATTGAGGCTTAGGCGGAATTGTCTTAACCATAGTTTTTAAGCTACCAACATCAGACCTATCAAAAATCAATCTTAAAAAAAAAAACCAAAACAAAACAAAGGTCTTATGTAGTTCTCCTCCACGAAAAGAGAGACCTTCACAGGTCGTAAAACATTTTTTTCGAACAAGAGATTGATCGTATGATCAGTTTATTCCTTATTCTTTGTGTCATTTCATCATCGTTGCAGTTGTTCAATCAATGAGAGTGAGAGAGAGAGGATAAGGGCAAGTTGTGGAGGGTAGGTGTGGAACATCTTCAAGTGCTTTCTAATTACCTATTCTCATTTCTACACCTTTCTTTTTCACAAATCTTCAAACACGAATCTTTTGCAAATACTCAAATTCATATCATGATCGCTACAAATTTTCAAAAATTCTCTTAATTTTAAAATACCCTTTTTCATCGTCACCAGAAAAAATATGATTTTCACTATGTTAATTAATATAGTCTAAAGTGAAAATTTATAATGGATACTAATTAACCACGAATGTTAGTTGTGGTTATCGTAAGCGAGACTAAAATATTTTTCACGATTAAAATTTATAGCAAATACTTTTGCCATAGATTAAACCATAAGAATATTGGTCCATAGTCATAGTTTTTATTGATTTTGTCATAGATTAAACCATAACAAATCAACCACGACTTCACAACGACCATTGGGCGTTGGTTCTATAAGTGTAACCAAAACGTTAGCCATCTCTAAAACAATGACAAATGTTTTGGCTATAACTATTGATTAATCATCGTAAAAATTTAAATTTTTATTTTAGTTTTACTTAATCATGGTTAATAATATTAATTTATCATAAATTTTAAATAGTGGTCATTTATAATATAGCAAAAATTGATTTATTTATTTTAGTGAGAATAATACTCTTAATGTAATTAATTTAGTATGATAATAGATTAAATTAAGTTTGGTACAACTTTTGTACCCTTTTAAGCTAGATACTGGGGATAGTGCTTCCATCATATCCCAACTTTTGTACTTAGACATCAAGTTCAGCTCCTTACCCAACTTTGCTCATTCTTTCCAAACCCCTGTTTGCAATAGTTTATATTTTTGTCGTACAAATATATTATAGAGAAAAAATTATAAGTTAAACAATGATAAAAATTTAAAATATTTAAAAAAAATAAAAATAATAAAAGAAATTAAAGTTTAAGTATTTGAAAAAATACTTTTATTAATATTTGTAATACCACTAAGTTACAGAAGTTTTTAGGGAGCTATATATAGCTTTTGATTTAATTCAAATTAATTTAAACAGTTCAAAAGTAAAAATTACACAACAAAAGTATTATAAGTCGATCAGGGTTTAGTTTAAACCGTTGGAACTCCTTGACCCTATTCTTTCGGAGATTTTTTCATTGCAGAATTTAAAATAAAAAATATCTATCCTATAGTTCAAAACTACATAATTTGTTGATACTTGCTAAATCCACCATGAATTGGCTTGACATAATATTAAATCGATATTTTAAATTCAACTAAATTTGCAATCATCTGAAAACCCTGCACAAAAATCAGCTGAGGACACTAATTAATCCAAAAATAGTATTCATATAAGATTGCAGAAGTTTAAATTACCTATGATAAATTTATAATAAAAAATTACTACATATTTGGATTCGATGATTGACAACCCTAGCTACTTCAATAATTACACTATAAAAAATACAATATTTAACTAGCCATGTTTAAAAATTAAAAAATTATAACAACTAGTCATTGACCACAGCCATGCAATGGTTGTTAGCCGTGGTATTTGTGAGGTGGGCTAAAACATTTGTCATGGCCAAAAACTATGGCAAATTTTTTTAACACAACTTTTAGCCATGACAAATAACTTTTTCTTAATGAAAAATTTATGTTTTTGTAACGATTTTATTTAACCATGGCCAATAAAATTTATTTACAATAATTTTTAATCTATATCAATTAAAATTGTAGTCAATATTCATTTTTTTTTTCTAGTGTAATTGACTAACCTGAAACTTCATGAAAAATAAAAATAAAAGATACACATTTGTTGAAAAATTAAATTCTTGTTATATTTTCAATATTTTATGAACTAAAAATATGACGTATTATCATATATATTTTATTTTTGAAAAATAATTAAAATATGTGTTAATTATTTAATTTAATTATCTTATAGTTATGTTCGTGATTTCACGGACATCCAAGAAGGTTGGACACTCTGAACGAAGCTGATTACTGTTGGTAAAAAACGTACGTGGGAGACATAAAGTACAAAGGTGTCAAGTTCTCAGTGGATGTCCTGTCTTTTCCTTTCCAGTATGTTTTGTTTCTGATGTTTGGCTCCCAAAGAACAGATTCCTCCGCACTTATACGAAAACTGATCTTTTTAAATATAAAACTATTAAAATAAAATTGCATAGGTTCTAGATGTATTTGGGTCGAATTTCCTGTTTCTTTTTCCCCTCAATGTGGATTTGAGTTGAAATTAAGTGGAGGGAGGACGTATATTTCTTTGATTTCGATAATTAACAATGAGGTAGAATCCAAATGTTTTTTTTTATTAATAATATTAAATAAATTACAATAATTCATAATATTTCAATTTTCTAAAACATCCATATAAAAATTTATAAAAGAATAACCTTTCAATAATCTTGTTGTCCCATATTTATAAATTTATTGTAGTATATTATTTTAAAAAATATATTTACTTTTAGTATTTTAAAAATATCAACCAAGTCCAACCCCAACGATTCTCGACCAGAGGTAGGCAGTCTCAAGTCTAGAAATTTCTTGATTGGTGGGGTTTCTGATTTTGGTAAACCTACTCAAACACGATCCATTGTTATCACTAATCTTAATATATACCCTCCACATATATATATATATGTATATATAACTCATTTTAATTCTAATTACAGAGAAATAGATACCACGACCATTTTTATGCCCGAATTTCTTAAGAACAAATGTTCCACTCACTAATGTGTGTGTTTTTTCTATAATTGAGTACTTCGGAAACAAGACATTTCTGCATGCATCTCGTTTAGGTTAATAAAGTTATGGAATTGAAGTGAATCAGTATCCAGTTTGGATTGGACAAAAGTTTCTATGTTTAAACATTTTTAATTAAACACGAAATACATTCAATTTGGTGTTTATGTATTTAAATGAAATGTATAATGAGTGTGTGTATGTAGGTTTTATAGTACCATTCCTACATTTTAATTGGCAATTAGTTAGGAAACTAAACATACCTTTTCATTAATTAATGTACCCCGACCAAGGAATATTAACTAGTCGCCCCAATCAATATGACACTGCAATAAATTATTATTTTTTATTCATCCCTAGTTAGAGTATTTTAGGCAATTTTTATTTTTGTACTTTGGCGAATACTTTCTAACAAAAATATTCATACAAGATTTCTTTAAAATAAAGGGAATTTAACTCGACAGATACACGTCCTCAATTATTAATATTAAATATGTAGAATTAATCAATAATTATTATTATAGTAAATCAACAATTATTATAATTATACTAATACCTATATATTGAAGGGATTAAAATACGTGACTTATTAATCATGGAATTTCAATCAACTTCGCCTAATTAAATTAAATTTTTTCGACTCGACAAAATTGGATCCGCTCTCAGATTGGAGGTGGTTTGATGTCTTTAATACTATATCTATAATAGAAGGCAGGCAGCAGTGAAAAAGTAGCTAGCTGGCTAGCTAGTACTATAAATGCCTCTATACCCAGATCACTAATTTTCCTAGGTTGTGTCGTATATATCATATTATTATATTAACCTTGAAATATAAATAGCACACATGTATCAATTATTTGATCATCCATCCAACAATGTTTATCTACTACCCAATCAATGTGGTACGACCTCGATGTAGGTGGTCGGTACCTACATTTAAATTAATTTATGGAGAATTGCAGTTGTGTGATTTTCACTATACACTTGAAATACGATGATGTAATAAATTTAAGTTTAGATTCTTTCAATTCAGTTTCACATCAGTTTATTATTTCTCGTGTATTT
The DNA here is from genome assembly GCF_026168435.1 of Sesamum indicum. Classification (NCBI taxonomy): domain Eukaryota; kingdom Viridiplantae; phylum Streptophyta; class Magnoliopsida; order Lamiales; family Pedaliaceae; genus Sesamum; species Sesamum indicum. The sequence continues at coordinate 15,037,354 of NC_142657.1, forward strand.
ACACTTACAGATTTTTTTTATTATGGCATGATTCTTGGCATGAATTGGGACCACTTATCCAGCAATTTCTATATGGTCATTATCTCACGGGTACTCAATTGACAGATACAGTTGCGGTTGTAATTGAGGATAGGCAATTACAATGGCCCCATATTACGGATATTCATTGTTCACAGATCCTCCATACTCTTCCACATATCCATAGGGGCATGACCGTATTTCTTGGCGATCACAAATTGGGCCTTTGACATTGGCTACACTACTCTTGATTTTCGGAACTGCGAGTACCAAGGTAGGCTGGTTTTCACTACTCTTTGGCCCCTTCAAGATTCCTCGCCATACGTTTATCCTCTGGCTCACTATCCTTGGAAAGCTTTCTACAATTGACAAGCCTTGGCTATCTCACTTGGATACCACTTGTGTCTTATGTAACGAAGGAACTACTGAAATACACAATCACCTCTTCTTTCATTGCCCCTACTCAAGACACTACTTGAGGGTGATCCGGTGCACCTTGCGTTTTGACTGGCCCCACCGTGACTGGACTTCTTATCGCGTACTATTGGGCGCTCTGGTATACCACATATGGCGCGAGTGCAATCTTCGACGATTTGATGGAGGAATATGCGGGGCACCTTCTGTAGGAAAACTTATTATTGATAATGTCCGACAACGGATACTTAGTGTTGATTTACATCCTTCTATTAGTACTTGTACACTTTTTCGTTTATGCCGGATCCCTTGTCCTGTCGAAGTGACTGACTAGCCTTTCATGTTGTATTGTACCGATGTACTACCATTTATTTAATAAAATTTATATTTATAAAAAAAAACAATATTGGATAGATTTCAATTATATCTCTCTAATACTTAAAGTAGTGAAATTGATACAAGAATAGTTCGAGAGTAGTAAAAGAGTATTCTTAATATTTGGGGCAATATATCTATAAAAATAATCAAATTGTACAACCCGATGTAATCTGTTGATATGAAAATGAGCAGACAGTTGTAGAAATTGATGATGTAACTAGGTTGGGTTTGAATAGAATCGACCTGTGCGCAAAGTCCACGAATCTTTGACGTGTTTAGTTATTTTTGCCCTGTCTGATTAATGTAAATTAGGTAGATCCCCATGCTATCAGTTTAGGGTTGACGATGAAATGAAAATAAAAGGCTATTACACTAATATCAGATTTACTAAATTAACTTTTAGGGGGTCCCCTAATCCTAATTAGTTGAAATTGGTATTTTATGTCAGTATTAAGTTTACTTTTTTTACAACAATAATCAGAGTTGTCAAATTAATTAATGCAAAGATCCGAAGATCAGATTATTTAACTAATTATGTAAAACAATGTCAACACATATTTAATGACTAAAGTTAGTACCCACATATATAATTAAACATTTTTGGTCATGTTAACATATGGTTCATTTGATAGTGCTACAGAATTAAAAAAATTGAATTTATATTTAATTAATTAATTTATTAATCCTTTTATTGGTAGATTTTGGAGCAATGTGATAAATTGCGTTTGTAGGTGATGATGATGTTCGAATGTTGCATGGGCCTGAAGCTTTTATTTGTAGTTTAATGATTGATCTAATTGGGTCTCATAGGGACAAGAAAATCCCAAACTTTTTACATTGGGCTTTGAACATAACGGATAACAAGCCCACAAAAATAATTATATAACTTATATTCAAAATTTATGCATTTGTTTTCCAATTAGTTGAACAATGAATCAATTCAAGAATAATGGGATGTTTTTGGAGATAAATTGATTTTTGTAATAAGGCATAATTTACATTATTATTTACAAACCTCAACTGGAATTAATGTCTGTAATTTTCAATCTAACATAAATGTATTTGTAATAATTAATGTAATTTATGGAAGCTTTTTTGTGATAAAAGAAGTTAGGGAAGTAGGCAGATAATCGACCATTGATTGATAAGATAATTACTCAAAAATGAATATAAGGAGCTGAGGGCTGAAAATTGATGTGTTTTTGTCTGCAAAAAATCCAACCAAGAAGTTGATATTCCAAAGGTGATCAGTGACGTTCAGGATAAGATTTGCAACAACTCAAGAAAGTGACATTATATATATAATCAATCCATTGCTTTCTTATCTGCAGACTTTGAATCTTAAATGGGATTCATCAGATATTGCTATAAAGGGTTTTCATCTTTGATTTTTATAAGATTATTGTCAACCCACTTTTAGTGTACTATGTAATGCCACGTTTCCCCCCTCTCTCTCTCTCTCTCTATATATATATATATATATATATATCTATACTATGTAAAAAAAAAAAAATCTCATTTTCACTCATAAGAGAAGATTACTTATACCGTGACACCAATTTTTTAAGTTACCAAAAATATCCTTCACTATGTTTGTTTTCATTTTCAAGTTATATCCGGGATAAGTCAAAATATACCCAATGTTTGTAATCATATAAAAACATCTTATCTGGGTGTTTTTAACTGTTTTGGCATAATACGTACATATATATATACACACATATACATAACTATATATAAAAAAGACATGATTTGATAATGAACAGTAATTTTTGTCTTTCAAAACAAAACATCAAACATACAATATTTATTTTAAATTATCTCCAAAAATAAATCCAAACATATATACTATCTCTAACACATACTTATTTATCTTTGTTTTTCTCTCTCTATCTCCATAAAACACAACAAAACACTCTAAATATGAATCCAAACATTATGGTCCATATGGTCTATACTGTCTATATATATATTCTTCGTGTGTGTGTGTGTGTGGTGGGGGGGGAGTTGGTTGTATAGGGTCGTGTATAATCGGGTGTGTAGTTGTGTGTCTTGCCACAATTTACGTAAATAGTGGCTATGACTTTTGAGAATTGGATCAGAGCTATATACAGATATACATTAGCTGCACCCAACTTTAGTAATAGGTTGAATGTATGTGGTGGAATAGCCCATTCAAGGTTCTACATTGTTAGAATCAACTGCCTATCTATACCTACTACCCTACCCTTTTTATCGTTCAGAAAACCTCTCATACTTTACAATATACCTATAAGGAGCAAAGTCGGTTTCCTACAACCTTTTGGGATTCAAAATAATTTCATATACTAATATATATATTAACAGAATTGATTGAAAAATATATCGAAAGATATATATATCTAATTTGTAATTTAAATAATGACTTTGTAGAAAATTATGATTCTACTACTCATGTGGTAGATAAGTATTCATATTGATCATCAAATTAAAACACGAAAATTTTATTAAAATATGATGAGGTGTTGTTATCATTATAACTTATTAAAAGGCAAGACACAAGCTTTTAATATGTGCTATATAGGTAGCTTATCATGATTATTAGTCATATTGTTAACACATATACACATGATATGAGTTAATTATGAGTCCATAATACATAAACTCTAGCTTAATTAAGTAGAGGTAATTGTGAAGCAGTTTGATGTAACAAAACCTAAAGGAGAGAAACCCACAACTCCCCTAGCCCACTGTGCACTAGCTATATATGGGCAAGATTGGGAGACAATTTTGGATGTGGCATCATATATATGTCCTTCCTGTCTCAGTATTGAACAGATGGTAGGTCCATCCCACTTAGCCCCAGCCTACCATTGGTGGTTCACTTGAGGATTCAAATCTTGATAAGTGTTGTTTGGATTCTCTTTTCTCCTGGTTCACAATATTCTCATCACCTTTTTATTTTGAAGTCAGTTGTGCAGTGAAAAGGGAACAAGCCCTAAGACATACATAGATGGGAAAGCAGTGGCCATCAAACTCAACTTTAAGTGCATGGTGCAGAGGAAAAGAAAGCAACCAAACATGTCATATGTATGGATTATATATATGATGGAGGGGAAGAAGAAGACGACATTAGCAGCCAGAGTGGCAAGAACGGCCACGTGTCCTGCAACCATTAGTTAATGAGATGATCATCATCCTAACTGGGCCAAATTGTTGCATGTCCACTAAGATATGCAAGAAGTTTACATGTGGGCTTTTGAAAATGGACATGTTAATTAGATATGTGGCATTGGTGTGTTAATTGGTTGAACCATCTATTCATGTTTGCCAATCTTCTCAGGAAGCTATCTTGTGACTTAGTTGATTTCAACTCAATCTAACACTACTTGTACTGATGTGAGTGTTTGTCAGCTTGTAAAATTTTTGTTCTCCTGGCTACAATTGATGGTTCCACATGATTTAGATGAAGTCCACCCACATATATATACATATCTTGTATTGCTGTATGATTCCAAGATTTTCCTTGTGCATTTTTCAGGACTGTCAAAATCCTCTGTTGGTTGTGAATCATTCAAATTCTCAATTATGGTTGAGACATGGATCATAAAGGGTTTATTATATTTAGATCCTTTCTAAACATACAAAATTATATTTTTTCTTAAACGAATTTTTGAAATTATACTTACACCCCCACCCCCACTCCAAGAATTCTCTTTTTACAATTGTTTCCCTCACGCTAGGATTTTGAATAGAAAATATTAACGTCAATAAAAAATTTAGGAATAATTACATTGTCCTCTTCTGAAATTAGTGTAATTACACATGACCCTTTATTAAATTAAATCACCAATGATCCAAATATACGATTTCTTAGTTTAATTTTGTAATTAATTAATCACTAGCCAGTTTAATCTAATTGTGCACATTATCAATGCTTTATTTGGAAGCTTATCATATCACGTAGCATGATTTTTTATGTTTATTTTTATTTATTGAGAGTCGACAGATATATATGCGTTCACTATTAACGACAATCATGTCCTGCACTACCAAAAAAAGTTAAAATGTTTTAATTAAGTAGCTACGCATGTTGAAAATTATTAATTGCTTGCTATATTTATCAAACTACAATATATATATATATATATATATATATATACATAGCTAGCACACCAAATTATAACTAGTACTAATTATACTCGTGCTTGTAGGAATATAATTAATAATTATTTCCACTAAGGCCAGAGCAAGTAATTATGTAATGTTATTGTTTTTCCTAAAAATTAAATAAAAGTTATGCTCTAAAACAACAAAAAAGTCGATCATAGGCGCCAAGATTACATATAAACGGTATGTATTTAGTTTATACTAGAGGGTGCAGAACGCGATCTTCGCAAGCTTATATATAAAAAAGAATTATAATATGACATTAAAAAAATTTAATTATGAATTTATAAAAAAAAAAGTTTATGAGGGAAAAATATGAAAAAATAAGGTGAGAGGAAAATGTGGAGCAGTCGGCAAGAGGAAAAAAATATTATAAATATGAGATTTAAAATAATTAAAATTACTATTCAAACTAAATTCTTCTTTTAAGAGAAAAAATGAATTAAAGTATAAACTTAAAATTTTAAAAGTTACACAACAAAATTTTCATTTGTAATAATATAGATCATAGTGCACGTGCGACCACAAATGTTCAAACACAATAGTGTGGATCAAACTAAAATCCTACAACATTGTAATCTAGAAAAAGAAATACGATCCTGTTGCGCAGTAAAATTGAATTGTATTTTTAGTTGTCCAAGTATATATTTTTGGCATTTTATTCATATAATTTGTTAGAATAGTAAAATAATCCTTCACTTTTTGAATTTTTGCAATTCTAAAACAAATTTGAGTCGAATTTCTTGAAATTGGTCGAAAAGTAACAACATAATTCGGCAAATTTTATCCCAAAATCATAAAATTTAAAAAAGGGAAGGATTATTTTAAAATCTTAATAAATTACAAGACTAAAATGACAAATAATTATAATTAATATAGGAGTTAAAATACAATTAACTAAAAGAAATTCAGTGTCATGAAAAAGATGAAATCTTAGGAAAAACTAGAATTACAACAAAAGGTATTTTATTTGGTTTTTTTTATGGTATGCAATTCATTACATCATTCATTAAATTCAAATTCAACGACTGAGTCAATACATTAATAATTTAAATCAACGAATATATTCAAATAAAATAAATTAAAATAACAAACTATTATAAAAGTAGATATACACGTATATTCATAAAACTCAATCACTCGAACTCACAACATTTTCGTTGTAAGATCTCACATTTATCGATCAAATGAAAGAGTTGTGTTTGGAAGGTACGAAAAAAAAGAATTAAATCTTAATAATGTATATTTTCTTATCCAAGGAGGGAAAAAGAGACATGATACGATAAACTGATTTCAGTACCACTAAAATTCTTGTTCCCCACCAAAGTCTAAACAATATTTTGTACAAAATGATTAAGATGATGAGCATCCAAGGAAACACCACCTCTTTTGCTCCCCACAAAACACAACAACTACCTTTTCATTTTCAAACACTACAAGGATCAAAAGCTTCTTCCAATTCTATCCCCACAACTCTTGTGATGCACACTCTAGCATAATATATATATATATACACATGTATATAATACTACCAAAAAAGTTTTAATGAATTATAATATAAATTTATTTATATATTTAGTGATAATAAATGAGCATATATATATGTTGTTATTAAAAAGTTATGTATAAATTGTATCCTATTGACTTTCGTGACATATGTATAAGGATTATTGATAATTTAAATAGAAACTTTTTGCATATAATTGTCGTATCAATATAAAAACAGCTAATGGTATTGCGTGATGTATATTCGTTGATAATAATTTTAATATTATTATCAATATTTAACATCAATAGTACTTTTTCTTGTAATGTGACATATAAAGTACTTTTTTATAATTAAAATATAGTGGATTCTTACCAAATCAAATGAAATAAACGATAAAGAAGTCAAAAATAATATATAATTAAAAAGAAGGAAATTAAATTAAAATAATAAATTAAACCCGGATCAAGTCATTTATATAATGATTAAGAGTGCATTTGATTACTATAAAAAGGGACCCCGTAACCATCATTCTCAATCATTTCAAAGCCCTTATCTCCATTTCTCTCCACAATCTCACAGCACACCACCCCGTTTACACCTTCCTTGCGTTCTCGATATATTTAACCCCCTGATAGATATATCCTAAGTTTCCCAATTAAACATCTTACATACTCACATTTCACTTATAATACTAAGTTGTTGTTAGAACAATGCCTGTCACGGGGCTTTCCTCCCACCCAAACAAGAACTCATTCCACTGGAGGAATAATTCCGGGGAGCTCGATGTTTTTGAGGCGGCCCGATATTTCTCCGGGGCCAATGAAAATCCAGGCTACAACGATTTCATCGACAGGCCTCAAGGACAAAGAGCAGCAGCCAGGATGAGCCTGGATTTGCCAATAATGATGAACCCAGTCAATCCAGACAATCTCCCGACAGATCAGAAACAACCGAAAGAGAACAAGAAATACAAGCAGCCCAGCTCTCCAGGCGGCAGACTCGCCAGTTTCTTGAATTCTCTTTTCAACCAAACAACTTCAAGAAAGAAGAAGAAACCGAAATCAGGCCAGAAGGATCTTGATCAGGAAGAAAGGCCTGGTGGTGGGAGGAAACGGAGAAGCAGCATCAGCCATTTCAGAATCACAACAACTTCTGCAGCTAACGACTCAAACTCCTCATCAGGTTTTAATTCTGCAAACACACCGACGAAATCGTACAAGGAGTTGAGAAACTTCTCTGATCACCAGAGGGCGAAATTTTCCGTGCCTCAAAATCTTGGAACCGCTGGAAAAACAAGCACGGATTGCGGGCTAATGGATGAGAAATTCAGGTTCAGCAATGGGAATATTTCCAGGAACGGATTATCATCAAATAGGATTTCCAGCGCCAGAAATTGGGCGGACAATGAAGAAATTAGGGAGTTGAGGAAATTCAGTGATGTTGATGATGGCGCAGACAGTGATTCAAGTTCAGACCTGTTTGATTTACCAAACCATGACTTAGATTACTACTCAAACGGCCTGCCTGTCTACGGGACAACCCACATTGACAGAATCAGGATTGGTGCACCAGTTTCTTAATTATTTAATATCAAATACTGATATGAATTCATTATTCCATGCTTGGGATTGTGGGGAGAATTATTGAGTTTTGTGACAAGATCAGCCCAGAGATTCTGCTTTTTTTTCTTTTAAAGATCTTCACAACATTATGTGCAGTTTACATGAATGTTTCCATGTCTTTCAACTTTTTATTCTTTTTCTTCTTTTGCTTTTGTGGGTAGTCCAAGAATTTGAGCAAAAAGCACCACTAAAGCAGTTTGATGTAGTTGTGCATGATTAGAAATCATCCAGTTTTTATTAATGGAGTGAAGAAGAAACCATCATCACAGTCAGTGACTGTGATTTCACCTCTATCATCATTATCTTATCTTATCTCTCATTTTGCGTATAAGCAATGTATAGATTAAGTTCATCAGAGTTGTGATGGGATTCTATGTATTAGTATCCATATAATCGAGAATCAAACCACTAGTCCAAATGCCCGTTAAGGGCAAAGTATTGAGCATTTTTTAGACTTGCTGAAAACATAGTAAGAGATATACATCTTAAATTGTACGATCTACCTCTTAAATTATGTTGCCTCGCAATCTATTACAATATGAGAAGGTCTGCATGTCATATTTTAAAGTCTGCGATTATTTTGGTATTACATAGACATGAATTAAGAATTGGTATGACAAAATATCTTATAAGTTTTTATCAAAAAAATTCAATTGCATGTCTTTACTTATCTTTAGGATGAAGAATTATTTGTAATTGAATTTCAAAATACACTTACTGGATTTGAATGAATTTCTTACGTCTGAGGAACTTGTGAACCCAAGATATGCCAATTCATTAATATCACGATCGATACACTGATTAAGAGCAAGGGCACAAGTCCCTATTACATATTCAAGACAGTTGGTCATTACTAAGTTTGAACGATCCAGACAACGTTTTGTGTCCATTGCTATTATACATAATAAAAAAGAAATTAATATGAATTTTTATAATTTAATAATAGGGTAAATTATAGTAATCTTCTCTAATATTTAACATAATTACAAGTGTCCCTCCTTATTTAGAAAATTACAAATACCACTTCTTATAAAATATAATTATGTATCCCCTAAATGGTGGTGAGGTGGAAATTTCTACTTTATCCTTGCTGATTTTTAAAAAATGAGTAAAGTAAATAATTTATAGAGCATATAATTAGTTCATAAAAATATTTTAAAAAATTTTAAAATTATAAATCATAATTCAAAAATTTTTTTTTTGATTAGTTCACCATAAAAATTAAATAAAAATCTAACGAACAGAGGCTAACAAAATAGATTCATTATTAAAGAGATATTGAAATTAAGATGTAATTATAATTATAACAAATTTTATGAAAAAAAAAAAGTGTAATTTAGCTTACCGAGAAGTAGCAAATTTAATAGTTAGAGGGTGAGGAGGCATATATAGATAATTCATTTCCAAGAAGGTTTGATTTGTGTGAAGTCTTGTCCTTGACAAACCAAGCATTGTGCATGCATCTGTCTGGGTCTCATTCTCATTCTCATGGGGACTTGAGACTTGATTTTGCAACCACAACAAGAATACATAATTTAATTACTCTATAACATGGTCCAGGATTGGACACTAACGACTATCATGTGCTTCTGTCCTATCCCTCCAACTTTACCAAATTTAATGTGTAAAGTATTCTCATGCCTCACTGCACCAAAATGGGTAAATAGCTACCACTAAGTCAAAAAGTTTAAGTTTATTTACATTATTTAGTATAAACAAACTTATTTTTTTAATAAGTTTAGCAATTAAAAATATAGTTTTTTTTCAATTTTTTTTAAATATTAGTAAATTCGATAAATTGTGATTAAATGGGGTACTTATTTGTTAGACGGAATCAAACATCAAGAATAGTATATGTAATTTTCAAACTATAGAGGGTTTACGCGTAATTACACCAAAACTAAGGATAGAAGAGTGTAATTATCTCAGTGATCTTGTAGTATATTGAGCAGTTGGATAAATAATATATATTTCAATTTTTAAAAAATAAAGAATATATAACAATTATTTAAATATTCATACATGAAATATCAAGTATAGTTTGAAAAATAAAGAATAAATAACAATTATTTAAATACTGAATACATAAAATATCGAGTATAGCTTGAATTTGACCTATTTTTTTACACACTCAAATTTTGGTGATGGCTCTGGGACTCTGATTTCTTTTGCCCCCCTTCTCCTTTTACGTGAAGTGGTTAGTTATTTTATTATATCAAAAATATTAATCATGGGCACTTTAATTAATTATTTATTTATTTATTAAATATCAATATTCTTAGTGGTTAGTTATTTTATTATATCACCACCCTGTTGCGTAATAGTATTCAAATGGATGACACGGAATTTCCCATAAATGATATTAAATTTATCATTAAAAACAAAAATAAAATGTATTTCCAAATTTTGAAATATTGATTTGGTATTGGGCTTGAATTAGTCCATGAAGAGAGTAGCAACAGTCCAGATTATCCTTGAACGGGCTGGGCCGTCCAGGTAGTCTGTGTTTAATGGGTTGGATCTTGGCCCACTCCAAAAATGTGATTATTTGTCTGCTCACTACATCATATAAAATGATTATTAGCCCATACATAGGAACCATTTTTAACATAAATGAATTATTGATTTTAAGAATAAATTACATGACATTCCTTAAAATTAAATTTAATTATACAAAAATCCTCTGTTATTTATAAAATCATAAATGCACCCTCTATTCAGTATCAAATTTTTATACGAAAAATGTATGTATAATTTTTCAAAAAATATGAATTAATTGTATCATTAAGCTTAAACTCAAGGACTAAGGATGCGATTTATTATAATTTTAATTATTATTTGTTCACCGTTTTCCCCGAGTACAAGTTTCACATCATACTCTCTCTCTCTCTGTTCCACACACAGTGAGACACGCACAAGATACACACACATCACCAAATCAAAAGCTATAAAAGACCTGGACTTTGTCCTTTGTTTTTTGGCAAGTGGGGTAGTGGGAAATGATGCTATTGCTGACTCTCATCACTCAGTGTATCACCTTCTCAATCTCACCACTTCATTTCTCATTATAATAGTATTTCTACTATCATTCAGCACACCGTCACATAATTACATAGCATTGCACCCCCACTTTCTTTCTCCATATCTTTCCGAGGTAGGCATTTAACGGCTCTTCTTGTTCTTCAATCTTGGTTCAAGATGAAATCTTTGGCATTATACGAGTGATTTGTTCGTTTCTTGATCATTTTTCTCAAGTGGGCATTCTTGTAGTTGCTTGTATTCCTCAGTTTCTTTGATATTGACCATTCTCTTTGTGTTGGAAGAGAAGAACCTTGTTTTTTCTCTATTGGGTGCAGGACACTGCAGCAGGCAGCTCTGGTTGCTTAGATTTTCTGTGATTTCTTCTTGATTTTCTTGTTGATTATCTTTTATCTTTTTAAGTTTTGGAACTTGTATCATACTTGATGCGTTGGGTTGAAATTTTCCTATGGTGACTAGTTAAAAACTTGTTTCTGATTGAGATACTTTCTTGGGTGTTATTTGTTATCAACAGGAGCATTATTAGGCTTTTTCTGTTGTTTGTAGCTAATGCTTTTGTTCAGGAGTTGTTTAGGATAAGGAGAAATTGTTTGGTAAAACTGGTTTCTCTTTTTTTGAGATAAGGTTCAGCCCACAGGAATTGAAGTTATATTGGTTCTTGTTAATTTTGCTGCTGGTCTATAACAGAGCTGGCTAGTCAAAGCAAGTTCAATTTAGTGGTAGAATGGAGTCTTTAAGTTACCCTTTTGAGGGGAGAGGCCTTCCCTTCACAAATGATGTAGAATTGCATATAGATGGAAGTAGAAACCTATTAAAGGGATGGGATGCTGAAACGGGTTCGGTTCCTATCAGGGATGTGTTTGAGATTGAGGGCATGGGATTTATAGAGCCTGATGTAGTCAGTCCTCAATGCATGGAAAATTCAGTAGACAATGCTAATGGCGTTTCTGGCAAATCTGTACCATCTACTTCTACCATCACACTAGAATTTGGCAAAAGATTCACCAATTCGGTAGTTAAAACGAACGATGAGAAATTGGTAGAGTCTGGTTCGATGATTGAGAACTTGGCGTGTCCAAGAGAATCAAAGGGCATTCAGTTTTCTGTAGAAAACTCAATCTCACCTTCTCAAGGGCCATCAGTTTCAGCAAAAAGAGCACGGATTGCAAATTTGCAGTCTCAGATTCCTGTTTGCATTGTTTATGGTTGCAACAAGGATTTGAGTTCCTCAAAGGAGTACCATAGGAGGCACAAAGTGTGTGATGTTCACTCAAAAACTGCTAGAGTTATTGTTAATGGCATCCAGCAAAGGTTTTGCCAGCAATGCAGCAGGTAAAGCTTCTTCCTTCTCATCCTTATCTTACATTATGAGCAAGCTGCTGAAAATTTGGTAATGTGATTTCTTTTTTACCTGTATTGTTCAATGAATACTCTGCTGTTCTTGTCTTTGTCCATTTTACTAAGTTATGGCTCTTTACTGCTCTCCTCCTAAGAGAGCTGATACCCTGCTGCTGCTGCATAATTTTTGTTAAGCGGATAATGATATCAAATGAGTTCCTCCTGAAATTTTCCCCATAGCATTTTAAATAACTACTTGAATTGCAGATTCCACGTACTCACAGAGTTTGATGATGGCAAGCGCAGTTGTCGTAAACGCCTCGCTGGCCACAATGAGCGTCGACGAAAGCCTCAATTTGACACTCACTTTGGTAAGCTGCTGATATACTTGAGCAATATTCTAAATTCTTGCATCCTTAAAGAATGAATATTTCTTCTCTTGCATTACTATTCTCTGGTTTGTGTACAATTAAGTTGATTACAAGAACATAACTGCACTGGAAGTTAAAGATAGTACATTGTAAATGGTTCAGCATCTTATTGTTGGAGAATCTCATGTACAACTTAGAAGTCAGATTGCATGCTTGAACAGATATAGCATAAAGACAGCATCCAAACATGATCTCGTGCTCAAACACCATTTTATGGCACCAAAGCACAAGTTAAATATATATAGACTTCATTTCTTTACTAATATACCGGGAGTTTATAGATATCTTATCTACTTACAATCATGTTACTTATCTGTGCTTGGGACTATGTAAAGTGCGGAAAGAAGGTACAAGTTCACATAGCTTTCTAAAAATATACGAGATCTGTCATTCAAAGTCAGTGTATGATGGCCTCCATGATCCACGGCCTCAAAAACACTACTTTAACTAGTTGAAATCTCAAACTGCTGAATTCACTCATTCAAAGTCATGATCAAAGTCTAATGTTTTGCAGGTTCCACATTTTTTGGGACAGATTTATCAAGAACCTCCTTGTTATTCTCAAAAATTATTCCTAATGGTTTCTCCGGTGATCAATGTAACAACCCCACACACCCGAGCAGGCACGTCAAATTGGAAGAGGAGCCAAGTCAAACATCTCAGTCAGCAGTACCCCTGAACGTCAATCAAGTACTTCCAAAACCTCTCCTCCGTCTGCATGAAAACGGAAAGCAATATCCTCCCGAAAATCTTCTCAGTTCACCACTATCAGTTCTGGAGTTACCTGCTGGGACAAATTCCAGCAGTGCTCTCTCTCTTCTGTCAGCTCAATCACCAAACTTATTGAGCAACTCAGGCAGCATATCATCTGACCATCCTCTCATCCTCGAAGAATACCACCAAACCAACCTCGGTCTTTATCAGAATCCCACTAAACCTGCAGGGAAAACTCAGCCAAAAAACTTCAACCCAATTGTTTTTAGTTCATCATCGGATGACGTCGACCAGGGAGTCAGCTTTGGAACTCGTTCACGAGAATCAGGTCTAAATCATTATCATTATCCATCTCCGTCTCCTGAAGGTGCCAACACTGTCGACTTGCTTCAGTTGTCTTTCCACCTACAAAGAGTAGAACAACAGAAATACTCGGGCCAAGTCAAGCTGGAAAACGGCAGCTTCCGCAGTCCCACTTGATGAGGATGGAAGTTGCAAGATCCGTGAAATGCTTATCTGGAACTAATGATAGGAACACTGCATTACGTTTATTCCTGATCTAATCATAGAGATTAATGTACTGATTGAATTGGAAGTTATTATGAATCATTCCATGAATCTTGATGATGAGTTATTGATATGCATGTGTTTGCACGTGTGTGGCCACACAATCATGTCTTTTTTCATTAAGATTAATTGGCAGGCGTGCAACTACCTAATCACATTATATGCTGTCTTTTTTAAGACTAATCTTCCTAGGAATCAAGTTAAGATTCGGGGCACATGGTTTGACTCCTTGCTAATTTTCTTTAAACATCTTTCTAAGTACGTACTTTGATCATTTTGGGACCACAAGTTTATATATATCTCAGGTGTTATATCTTGTTTAAAAGATTTTACAATTTTTATATCTAAAAATTAATTCTTCAAATAATTGATATCATAACATTTGTAAGATGTTAAATGATACATCGATCACATGGAAGAAGTTGAATATATGAACGTCCAACAACCAAAGGAGACAATCCTATTCAATGTACCATTTGGCTCCATTTTTTTTATACTAATCATGCAAAATTAATATTAACTAATTCTACTTTCCAACAATTTAAATTTTTAAATGGGTCGACCGTTGTTTAACATGATATTAGATTCAGGCCAAATAAGAGTTGTGGGTTCGAATTTTATTGTCATCTATTTATAAAATAAGATCTCATATGCTGAATAATACGTGTTAAAATACTAATATTAAATAATTCGATAAAGTACCATCAAACAAATAAACAAAGCATATTATATATTCGACCCTTTTCAAAGGGAAAAACAAAAGCGATTTCAATTGTTTTCTTGATTCTTCAATTAATCCTATATATTCAACCATCAACAGCTATAACAACCATCACATATTAATTATTAACATCAAATCATAATATATAACACATTGGCAACTACAATTATTGAAATGCGTACATACACAAATAACTATTATTAAAATAAACAAACCTACAACGTACCTCATCATAATCATTAGGTTTCATCAGCCAAGTGATAGGCAAAATCATAGAAGCTGCTTCAACCAAATTAAGGACACATAAACCATAATATATCCATTAACATATGTCCGATGCCACATAGTTTATAAATTAATTATACCATGTTTAGCAAGCATAGTTTTCATCGAACAAATTAAAGCCTGATCAGAACTAAAACTAAATAAGCAAACTACTAGACTAATTAATTTCCATGGCAAAAAGTGCCTCCAGATTTATAAGCTGCAGCAACGATTCTTGGTAACCCCTTGTCTCTTCTTTTGCTTCACCTTCCTTCATATTAATTAATCAGCCCTACGTACACAAAAACGGAGACGAAAAATTAACCATAAAGATCCCATTCGACAAAATTACCAGAAAAAAACATTTGTTTTCAACGAGCAGTTCAGATCTTCTATTACAAAATTGTGTTTCGACGAACAAATAGTAAGCGTTGTAATTTCTTACATTGTTGCTGCTGCTGGAAAGAGACCCTTCTGAGGAGCTTGGAATGTACCTAGCCCACTGTCCAAGAATTCGAAAATAATCAGTTAACTAGCTATGGCTAGATTTTTGTGTAATTAAATAAACATACCGAAACTATATAGATATATACTTAATTATATTTCTAAGAAGAATTTTTTCGATTTGAATAATTAAATTGAAAAGTACGTACTACGCATTCATAGCTCATGTTAAAATTATTAATAATTATAATAGAGAAAATCTAATAATAACACAGCAACTTTCAATTTTTTCTTCAATAATTTCTGTGGTATTAGTAGGGCTAATACGTATTTCCAGCAATCGCAATGGATTGTTTTTGCCTCCGTATGAAACACAAGATTGTTTAGATCCGATGAGGACTTACCTATATGTGTGTACAGATATAGGATTTAGGGTTAATTAATACGTATTTTATTAGGGTTTTCATGCATGAGGATCGGAATGAGCAAATTAATTTATAAGGGGAACTCACATTTTTTGCAGCTGCACTGAAAGCCTCTCGATGTGGGATCTCTGGATTTGCTGTCTTGATGCGCTGTATCTCCTCCCTGGACAGAATTAAACATCCAACGATTTATTTATTTATTTATTATTATTTAAATAATAATTAGTTCACAAGAACATATATATAATCCTACTTCATGAACCGATTGTAGGCAGATGGAAGCCTGTGCTTCTTCTCCGGAGCTGCAAAATAGTCCAAGAACACAATGTTAATTCAAATCAGAGAACACGAGACGAAAATTGTTGAAAAAATTATGTAATTAGTACCATATATATACATACATATAACCACCAAAAAAACAAATACTGAGTACATAAATGTACTAATATATATATATATATATATATATATATATATATCATACGTTTGACCACAAATGGAGCTTTCGGGGACAAGGGCTCAGTCGATGTTGATGAAGATGAAGATGAACACTGCCCCTTCTTAAATTCACTGCAGAAATTAGTCTGCTGCAGAAACATTATAAATATTTCAGTATAAATTATTATTATTATTATTATATATATATATGTGTGCTTACATATTAATTAATTTTTCATCCTCTCACAAATTCAAGATTCATACAGATGTACTTGCTATCTACTCTATATGTACGTAATTTTTAAAAAAAAATGAAGAAGAATCCTAAAATGTAAGTATATATATATATATATAGATACCTGGTGAAGAGTTGTTTGGTGATCATAGAATTGAGGTTGAATAGGAGGCTTGGCGCTGAGAAACGAGAGGTTGCTGCAATGCCCACATTTCACAGTCACTGTCTCCAGCAACCTCTTGCATGGAATCCCAACCTATCATTATCAACATCAACTCATCAGCTTTTATTAATTCCAACATCATCACAATCTCAATATCAATTGGAGTTTGAGTTTATAAGCCCTAACTTTATCTTATGCAAGACTCAAAATACATACATGTAACTCTCTCTCTCTCTCTCTCTCTATATATATATATATATATATATATATACTTGTAGCAACTTAATTCTTCATAGCTAGCTAGATTGCTGGTTTCTTACAACCTAGGAATAATATATATACCGCAAGAACAGTGCTGCAGAAGTTGCAGCGGACATAGCAAAGATGTTCAGATGATTGAGCCAAATCCATGATTTTTGTTAATCTATATGTGAAGATGAATGATATATATATAGATAGGTGTGATGAAGTGATGAGTAGTTGTGTGTAGGGAGAAGATCATATGTATGTAGGCAGCAACGCCATATTTATAGAGGTATTTATATGTGTGGTAAAAGTGAAGTTTAGGGTTTGTTTGTAACACAGCTGGATATTATTATGGTGTTGAGAGTATTGCGTCAAAACAGAACGTCTAGGATTACTACATTGCTCTTCTCATACCAACATTTCTTCACTACTAGACAAATCCCATTCCACATCTTCAATAAATAAATACATACATACATACATATATATATATATATCCACCTCCTAGCTAGCTACCTACTTTTTTTCTTTTTTCTGTTTTTTAAGAGAACTAATACGCATACATCGTACGTATATACTAATACTTAATCATTCGAACGAACGGGTATTAGTGGATATAATTATATATATCTTGTTGGTGTACCAATATATCATGTATAGGTACGTAATTAATTAATTAATGAACGAATTGTGATATCATGTCCCGGATGTCCTACAAGATGACTATATATAACTTCCATTGTTCTTGTCCAATATATTACATATAATGAAATAATCGGAATAGGAGAAGATGAAAAGATCATAGAGTTTGTTGAGACATTGCAGCATGTCTGTTGTGTGTCTCAAGATTTCAGCAAAGCTATGTATATATGCAGGTACGTACCTATCTAGCTAGCTAGGGTTTTACTTACTTTCTCTCATTCCTTCTGATTCCTTTTGTTTTCGGGGAAGTCTTATATACTTCATGATCATTACTATTGTCATGATATGCACAATGTGCCTTGAGTGAACTCTATATATACCCTCTAGCTACCATCCTTGTGTTGAGTTGCCAACATTGATTAACATTCACTAATTTATGGTCTTAATCATGGGAAGTTTTAATATGACGAAAAACTTGCAAAATATTTCTCGATTAGCTATCGTTGGAAGGCGTTGATATCAACATATATATATATATATATAGATCAATTCAAGTGTTATAAGTGATGATACACTATTTTTGTGTATTATAACATGCATGTTTCAATTTATATGTGATCAATAAACAATTAAAGAACACGACAAATAACAAATAAAATATGTCAAGTCACCACAAGTCACGCCAATAGATGCAGGCAGAACGATTAACAATAAGTGAAGAAAATATACATATTTATATGTTTTATTTATTTTAAGAAATTAAAGAAAATTAAAAATAATTGAAAAGTAAATGTATAATATTTTTTAAAATAGAAAAAAGAAACATATATAAGAAGACAAAAGGCAAGATACGATATGAGTGGGAAGTAGTCCTATGAAATGATTCGAGTAATCAAGTTTTGTTTCAGTTTGCATATATATAAGCAGAGCCCATTTTGATGAACACCAGGTCTTCATTGGACTACGCCTTTTCCTCTCTCATCTAAGTCACGCCCCTCCCCCCAATTATTGCACTATTTCTACCTAGCTACCTACCTACACCTTTTTCAATGTTAATCCAATAAATTCATATATATTTTCATAATTAATTCAAATATCAAACATATATATGAATTAATTAATCAACTTATTATCCACATTAAAAACATAGTATTTTGTCAATATTTTATCCCCCTTCGGACTAATTTCTTCTTAATTGTTTTTTTTTTTATTTGATTGATCTTGTGGTGTAATGATTAGATTATTTTATCCCCCTCGAGCTCGTTGGACGCAAGAGTTGTCTAAAATGAATATCCAAATGGATATATTTTAACTTTTTAATTAAAACTTATATGGTACTTATATTACTAGTTCCTAATTAATGTGGAACGGATATCCCAACAAAAATAGAGATTATTTTTCTAAATCCATGACATTATGAATATCTTAGCTAGGATTTTTGCACAAAACATAATTAGGGTATATTTGGATTTGAAAAAAATATTTGTAGAAAAACTTTCAAGTGATTCCATTTAAAAAGAATTTGAAATTCATTCAGAGTGTATTTGGATTTGAAAGAACGATTTGGATTTGGAGAAAGCATTTCAAATAACTTCATTTGGAAGAAATTTGAAATTCATCCATCTTTATCAAAACTTAGTTTAAAATAAAAATTGAAGGATTTGAAATCATTTAAATTTAAAATTATACAAATATATTCAGTCCAAATGCAACCCATTTTTATCAAAACAAAGTTCAAAGTTAGAATAAAAGTACTTAAAATCCTTCAAATTTAGAATTATCCAAGATTTTTTTATTAAATATTTAAATCCCATTATTTCAACTATTTCAATCCAAATACAAAGAATTTCTTTGAAGCACATCTAATTAAAAAACGTTTTCTCTGCCCAAAATGCATCTGGAATATATATATATTTAAGTTACCTAATATTCCCTGTTCAATTAAAGCAACCAACAGTAGCACCACTACATCAATCTTGTTTTTCTATTTTCAGCAAACCTCAAGTCCGTAATATCACTTCAAAACTTGCCAATAAAGTCTTGTCTTGATGGAAATATTGAGGCCATAAGTGTCCCTTTTGTTTTTATTCTTCAGTCTTTCTATTTTCATTATATATAATTAATTTCATCCTATTTTTACCACCCACATATCACTAAAACCATCATTTTATTTGTTTATAACATTTTCACCAACGTAAAAAAGATAAAATGGATAGTTTGGATCGATCTAGTTATATGTATTCTTTAAAAAACTCAATTCAAAATATTAATTTCATATTCATGTATGTTTCCGTTCATGAATGAATTTAAACGCTTTTCAATTCCTACCAAAAAAATCCCATGAAAATAAAAATATCAAATTTAAAAATGAGAAAACCAAAGAAAAAATTAGCTCAACTATATCTGAATTAGATCTTTAATTAAAAGGTTTTGGATATATGACTCCAAATTATATAAATATCAAAATCAAAATTTCTATATATGAATTAAATTGCATTTTTGCTTCAAAGATTCCATGGAAAAAGGAAAAAGGAAGAGAAAGGTGAAGTTGACAGATGCCAAAATCAATTGTCACAATCACTTAAAAGTTGGAAGGGGCGGGGTTCAGGTGATGGGACTTTTCTTTGGGTTGCCAAACCTGGATTACAAGCCAATTTTCCACTTGCTTTCCCCAACTACCTTTGTTCGTGTTAACTGACTTTCCCTAGGTCTTTCTTCTTTTTCTGCTATCAATTTTCTCATAATTATAACTTTCCCTATTTTTTTTTTAGGATAAAATTATAATGATTTTCTTTAACTTTAAATAAATTATAAATATTCTCTTGATTGTAAATACTCTTTTAGATTACTGCCGTCTAATAAATATTTCCTACAATGGGTCGTTACGAGGCGGTGTTTGTTAGACAGTTATTAATCACGATAGGTTATTTATAATTTTGTAAACAACAAAAAATATTTATAATTATGATAAATTTTTTAAAAAAAAGTCTAATTTAATTTAGTTTATCTTTATTTTTACTTTAACCTTTAACACAAAGGTATAAAATACAAAATATTATTTTAGATATATATTCATCTTGTGATATAATATACACGACCTGCACATAAAACAAAATGCATGCGTCAAAGCATGAAATATTGAACTATAATGTTATGATTTAATATGTGTTGGTTATGTATATAGATAATTAATGTTGATGAATAGTATATTAATTGTTATAATTATCAATGATATAGACTATGATGTCTATTTGGGTAGAAGTGGATGGTGATCTGGCGACTTCGATGAAGTGCCTAATTAGTATTTTGACCTTTGAGGGGTGATTTGACCTCTTCGAAGCCCTTTGAACCGCGATGAGTGATTGAGTTGGCTTGTAATATATATTGTTAAGTTTGTTGAAGTGATCCTTAACTATAATTCTATGATATTTAAGTCAGATTCAGATTTTTAAGATAATTGGGATCATAAGAGTTATATCAGTGGGGAACAAATTCTTATTTATTAGCGGTCAAATATTTCGAATTTTATGGGTCAAAATATCAACTCTAGAGTCCTTGAATGGAGAGAGCATCAACGTCTATCATTTTGAGTTGTTTGAATTATCTGAGTGAAAATGCACTTGTAATCTGCCTTTTTACAAGGGTAAATGGGTTTTTTAAAAAGTTTTATCAAATAATTCCATTAAATCTACTTATAATCGATTTATCAAAAATAAAAAATAAAAAGATAAAGAGTCAGTATATTAATTGGGGAAGAGATTCCGTGGCGAGTTGTTGGAAGATGGCATGCATGCAATTGGCAGTCAAATATTTAATATTTTTTATTTATGTTTTTCTCTGCATGCATTTCAGTCCTTTATATGGATTTGGGCATAATCATTTGAACTATGACTCCTCTGTTTTTTCTCCACTTTGGGAACATTGGATTAGACATGTCGACAGCTCGTTGGTTCTCAGAAGCACACACATACCCACGCGTGTCTCTGTGTGTTTCTCGTTGTTGTTTGCTTTCTTTAATATTATGTCGTGTCTATACATAAATGTCCTGCATAGCCCGAAATAAAGTGTGTGTGAATGCATATATGTACGTAATTTGTTTAAGAATTTATCTGGATTTGAACCAACTTTTATGTATATATGGGATGTACAATATAAAATATGTTAATTAAAATATAAGATCGAAAATATTGATACTTGAGATTCATTTTTTCAGCTAAAATGTATATAAGGACAATTCTAATGGTGAACTATCTTTCATCCATTTTGATGTTATGTATTGATATTATATTCATACATACATTGTACGTGATTTTATTTTTGGATTTTTGAAAAGGACAAGTGTCATCACATATTAATCGATGCCAACGTTGATAAAAGATTTTATGATGATTCGACTTGAAATATGCGATAATCCCTATCATACGAGAATTCCAATTGAACGACAAATTTTCAAGTTTCAGCTTTTTTAAAGCGATTGATTTTCCAATGTCAAGGTTAGTAATTAGTCATAAGTAACTTGGACGATGGCAATAAACCCATTGAGTGTATATGTAGAGAGATGAATATCTTTTGTATGGAAAAATGATCATAAATTTGAATTATAAATGAAGGAGTTGACGGTAAGGTAGAAAAATAATGAAAGAAGTATGCATTATATTATTTAAATATTAATCAAAACTTGATGAGGATAACTATTTCTCACACCACCAACAAAGTCGTTGTAGTATAGTGGTGAGTATTCCCGCCTGTCACGCGGGTGACCCGGGTTCGATCCCCGGCAACGGCGTCTTTTGGCTTCTTCACTTTTTTATTTCCTCTGCAACAGATCGAGCTTTTCAAATCTGGCTTTGACATATATATATATATATATATTATTTTAATATTTAATAACAATTAATAAATTGAAAGTTTGAAGAGTAAGGTATTAGAGAAAATGAGTCATAAGTTGATTCCCTGAAAGCTGAAACTGAATCTCCATTTATTTAATTACTTAATAATTAAACGCTGGAAAATATTTATAATTTGGAGCGAACTCAACTGGAGTCTCACTTTTATGAATCATTTCATTCCCGCCACTTCTCTCTCTCTCTAACAAAAACACACACACGTACAAGTGCATACACGCACAGCAAGCATCATTCCAGTAAGAGAATTGAATAGAAATCAATGGGTAGAACTGCCAACGAAGAGAATTCCGACGGTATAGAAATCATATCAATCGGAAAGCTCTACACTGGTCCATGGGACAAGAAGTATTGGAGCTCATCTAGGGTTTGATTCTATGATTCTATTTCATTGTGTGTTCAAATTAGATCCAATTGTGACCTTGTTTTGCTTTTTATTTTGCTTTGCTCATTGGTTATGTTCAGCTTGAATTTCATTCAAAAAAGGTTTTTCTTTTCTCGCTCTAGCTAGCTTTTGGTTGTGGTTATGGTGTTTTGTTTCCTTCTAATTAACGAGTGTTTAGCTCGAAATCCATGTTTTGTTGAAATAACGTATTGGAATTGCGTATGCGCTTTTTAGATTGTTTGTTCTTAGCATTGATTTGATTTCGTGTTAAATGTTGAATAATGTGTTTGATTAGCTTTTTTCTTTCAGATATGGCATCAGTTTAGTCTCTTTTGAGAATTATATAGTACAAAATTGATAGGCAGTTTATCATTTTGTTCAACAACTTTTTGAAATTAAATATTTAATTAATCATTATAAATGTGGCTTGAAATGAATATTGGTGCAGCCGAAATATGTTAAGGAAAGGTGAAAATTCTATAGCAATTCAATTTTGAGTATCTTTCTTTCACAATGTTTATGTGAACTTTTGTTGCTGCAATGATTGTTAGCAGTAAAAATTGCTTGTATTCCAGTTATAAATTTGTCTCATTATGATACTTATTGTGGTAAGGTTGTGGTGTTACTGATAGAGCTGTACTTAATACAAAATCACTGTGACATTGCACCATCTTCTGTTCGGTGAGTTTTGTGGTGATGCCAAGAGTTGGAGCTGTTTCATGTGAGCTGTGTGTTGGTGAGACATGATTCCGATATTTTCTGTATGTTAATTCCTGTCACCATGCAGGGCAAAGACCGGTATCCGTATCCTGTTGGATTCAAATCATTAAGGACTCAAAATGGGGTTACTTACATGATGGAAGTTCAAGAAGGTCTTAAAGGTCCCTCATTTACGGTGTGTAGGCATCATACTTCTGTGCAATCTTGCCTCTATTTATTGCCCACATTATTAACTACACTAATATTGGCACTTGATGAAATATTTTAGATTAGTTCAACTGATGGAAAATCATGTTGTGGAGACACTCCAGACATGGCATGGGAGAATTTGCAGAAGAAAGGCTGTTCAAAATTGTGGCATGGGAAGAGATTTTCATGTAAAATAGATGGAGTAGAGGTACATCATTTTCCATCTTAATGCTTCCTTTTTGTTTAATGAACTCAATGTTTTCCTTCCCCCCCCCCCCCAAAAAAAAAAATTGAAAATCTTTCTGCATATACAATATTTCTAGATTGAATATACTTGCAGTTTTGAGTGTTTAGATGCTCTTAGATTAGTGATTGGTCTGATATTTATGTGGTCAACTCAAACAAATTTTAACATTTTCCATGTGATGAGGGAACATGAATTCCTTCAACAATATACATTGTTCCCTGGGCTCATAATGACTGTTACCAAGCACCACAATGATGGAGTTAACTATGACTATTTCAAACCCAAGTATCTTGGATTTTGCTTAAAGAATGTATAAAAGTGCTAAATCTGTCGTACTACATCTACACGGTTTTTCTGTTTCTGTAATTTGCAGTTTTTTGGATTCAAGAACACATTTGTTCAGAGGTTAATGCGCGAATTGGTAGCAAATGTTGGTGGAACAGCTGAACAGAGTTTGTTGCCATCAAACTTCTTAAGTGGAGCTTGCCAGAGCATTCATCAATTGCAGTGCAAAGCATCAGGTCCTGATCCTGATTTGCTGAAATATTTGGCGAGACCACGTATTACAGGGAAGAGAAGCAGGAAATACCAAGTTGTCAATAGTAAACGACTTAATGGGACTCATTTCGAACATCATCAGCAAGAAAATTGCAAAATGAATGCCAGTATTTCAAATTCCAATCAAGGAGATCAATCAAACTGCGGAAGCAGTGATCCTTCAAGTTCTGCTGCTGCCAGTGAAGTCTCTCAGTTTCGTAATAGTCGAGAAGTATTAGGACCAGAACACTCAGCTGCTATAACTGAGAACGGGAACAATCTACCTGTTGCAGAAAGAGGATTCCAGGATTCTTTAGTTATGCCTGATCATCTCAAAGTAGGAGGTGATATTTTCCAAGAAAGAGAACTGATGAGTTCTATGAATCATGTTGGACTGGATGTGGATAACTTGCTCCAAAACCAAGAACCTGTCAGTGTGTTGATATTTTTAGCTATGTTCTTATCTTTGTTATTTCTTACGATTACACGAAACACAAACATTACACCCTGATTGAGGGAGAATTTATGTAATCTAGTTCGTTAATAGATTTTGCTTGGTGATTTAATGACAGAGTGGTAAATCAAGAAATATTGATGTCCAAGTCCCCAATAACTTATTACCAGAAGAGATGGGTGGAGAAACAAATGTTCAGCATGGCATGCTGGTAGCTAATGATGCTGATCTTTGGGCTCCTGACACTTTGGATCATGCTGGAGGTAATGGAATTAATAGTTTGGTTTGGATGTACCAAATACCTTGCAAGCACTCGTTAAGTGGAAGTTCTTGAGTTTTCATCCCCCCAACTTCGGACAATCTTTGAGCAACACTTATTTCCTTTTGCAGATAGCTCATCAGTTCATTCTCCAAAGAATGATGTGGAATTACATTGGATTGTGAAAGATGCAATTGTAAATGATGTGACCAAGTCTGTGATTTTAGCAACTGATTCCCTTCTAGAAGATGAAAAAGGCACATCTGTTTACAACCCAAGCTCAGAAAAGAGTGATACTGATTCAGTTGGTCAAGAAATAGCCAAGTCCATGATGACAGTTTTACTTCCTCGTGCTGTTCCTTTACTTAAAACATTCACTAGAAAGAAAAAGAAAAGTGCAAACACTTCAAAAATCCCTCCTCCTAGATCTCAGGAGGAAAATAAAATGACCAACATTAGCATGAATGATGCGACCATTGGTAGAGTGTTTTTCTTACTTCATTCATCTAACTATATATTAATTTCATCATTAGTTGGGGCACTTGTCTTACTGCATAGTAAATGAATTTTTCAGGAGTTCTGCAAAACAATTTTAACCTGTTCCTTTTTTTCTTTTGGCCTTTATTCTTTTTTTAATTTTTGTAAACTTGCCAGCCAGAGAGGTAGCTGAGCATTCAGATTTGTGGGGAAAGAATGGAAATGCATGTATTCCCTGTGCTGGTCATGATTCAGTTGTCTCCACCTCTGGGAACTCAGATTCTGTGGTGCCTGATAGTTTTGAAAATGAAACTGATAATCCTCAAGATCTCCTTCCTCTAGCTGATGCTTTCAAAGCTGGTCAAGTGCCATCTGGCATAGACCCTTGTGCACGACTGCCAACCAATGGAAATGCAGAAGCAAATCCACTGCTTAGTAGTAGTGGAATTAGAGAGCATGTCATAAATCTTCATTCTGAAGGCCAGACTGTTTTAAGTGAGAAGCCTATAAAAGGTAATGGACTAGTAATCTGAATTTGCTATAAATTTTATTAACCACATTCATGAGATCAAAGATCTAGGATTCTCCATGAGTGTCCTTGCTTATTATATAGAAGGTTCTGTTTCTATTAGTGAGAATGTATAACAGTTGACCTGTTCACTTTCTGAAGCATTAGGCATTCTTACTGCAAATCAGAATCATTGTCTACTGACAAGGCATGCTGAAAGATTGGGGGTGGATTTATGAACATCTCTTTCTTAAGCCCATTTCTCTCTGTAGTTTTGCTTGTTGAACCTGAATTTTGGACTTTAAGTTCTCTATATTTCCCTGGACTTGAAATTCAAAGCTTCTTATCTAAATAACTGCGGATTCTCCAACAACGACAATATGTTGAATGCTCTAATGTAGTTGCTGATCTGATCATGCATTATGCTACATATGAACAGACAGTCGGAAGGCCAATGCCATGTTAGTGGTTACGACAGATGCTATTCTACCTCATGTTATGGAAATTACAGCCGACTCAAAGACAGCCAGATTTGACTGCAATTCCATGGATAAACTTCCTTCTACTCATGCATCATCATTGCAAGGGACTTCTAGATCAGAAAGTAAAACGAACAGAAGCTTCTCAGATACTTGTATACCTGAGGTATGGGAGAATAAACATAATTCTGCACTTTAGCTGCTGTATATAATGAAAATCATTTACTAATTTGTTCAACAAATCTGGATTTTCATGTGGTCAGAAATCTGATGCTGAGCATAAAGACAAGGACTTTGCTGATTGTAATAAATCAGGTTTAAATTTTCAAATCAAAAGTACGAGTTATTCCTGCAGTGTGAGTGCAAACAAAAAAATGATTGATGATTCAAGGTCAAATGGAAAAGTAAAGTTAAAGAGCAAGCTACAGGGTCTTCCCGAGCTCTTTGCATGCTATGTCCACCCGATGCCAGTTTCAATGGTGGAGCTGATTGGTAAAGAAAATGAGATTTTCATTTGTGTTAAATGTGGACACTCAGAGCAGAAGGAGAACATCCTCTTTGTCTACAGGGCCAGAAAGAATGGAGAAGATATGCGGTACCCTTCATTGATTGGCCATGTGCCAATTGCCTTGCAAATTCCAGAAAATGTACTTGGTAGAAATGTGAGATGAATCATTATCTTTTGCTACATCATCAGTTGGAGTTGCTTATTTCACAATACTTAACATGTAACTTGTTCTGCAGATTTGTGTGGAGAGATCTTCAATACAGTTAACCCCAGATGGAGAATCACTTGTTCTATTAAACAGCACAAAAGTTCCTCACTGTAGGTATATCTCCATAGGACCTACGAAGCTTAGGCAGTTTACACATGAAGCCTTATGTTATTCTTGAAGGACTAAATTTGTTCCTTTGTTGTCAGGGAGGGTAAATTGCATTGTTCATGTCCAGCTTGTACTTCAGATTGCTTTGAGGAGAATGGTGTTAAAATTGTGAAATTAAGCAGTGGATATGCATCACTTGTGACAAGACTTGAAACAACTCAAGGTGTTTGTTGTTTATTAGTTTGTGAACCTAATATTCTTCTTGCTGCTGAGGAAGGCGGGAAGGTGAAGCTTTGGGGCATGAACTCTGGATGGAGGTGATTCCGTGCCTTCCCTTTTTATGATTCCTGAGAGGAACATTAATTTCTTCCGGATCAAATGTTGCTCAATCTCTAATCTGTGAGAATAACGTTGATACTTGCTGGTGTAGTTCTGTCATTGTATTACACTTGCTTCTCGTGATTTTCGATGATTTATTTGCTCTTGATGCCAGTCATATAGGAACTTGTAGACCATTCTCTTACATTAAATTAAGTGCGTGGATTGATTTTTTATCCGTTTAGCATCATGGATAACAGGGAAGATATGTTTAGCTCTACCAATGCCATATTTTCTTACAGAAAGCAGAGTACAGAATTATTTATTTGAACCCATATCTAAGATGATGAACACTTCTCTAGGACCTTTCTAGTTTTATGCATCTCTATTGAGTTGACGTACCACAATTTGACTTTTGTTTATAGAGGGAATTTCTACAATCTAACTATGAAAAGCCTTTAAATCTCTTTCAAAGAACAGTGACAGAATGAAAAGCCACATTTTTAATGCACACAAAATATTTAATTTGTATATTTCAACAGGGTCTTTGACTTGTTTCATCTCAGATCTGTTTACTAAGTTCCATTTGGTGCAATATGACTTCCCTCAGTACTCAGCATTCTATGTCAAATTGTTGGTGCTGTGTTTTCTGTTTTAGATAGCTTTGTATTTCTTTATGCTAATTTTTGCTTCTCAATTCACAGTGGACAGAAAGAAGATTTGTATTTACCTACATTTGACTGCGTGTTTCCTAGTATAGTGGACTTGAAGAGAATTCCAAAGTCTACTAATTTGGTTATTGGCCACAATGGATATGGTGAATTTGGCTTATGGTATGTTGCTCTTTCGTTTTGAAATAATTTCCCCCTCTTGTTTTAGTTCGACCGTGAATTTGCTTTGACCAGGTGTATTATCAATTATTTCAACAATGTCTGGTTCCTTCTTTACTTGCAAGCTTGGGAAGATTATATATTATATTCAAGATACTATTTTCATTTTGCTAACAGTGAAGATATATGTTCGCCTTAAGACACATATAACTAAATATAAAGTAACAAGAGCAAAATGACTGTGCGGTTGCTTTCTATTGCACTTCACCTTAAATCTGGTACACATCAGTTTTGCCTCTTGTGCAGGGATATTGACAAGCGCCACCTGGTATCAAGATTCTCTTCCCCAGGCATGTCATTTTTGGAGTGTGTTCCAGCCAGTATTTTCAGATGGCAAATAAAAGGAGAGTGTAAGACGGGGGTGCTCATAAATGAAATCATGGATGCAACAAGAAACTGGTTTTCAGGGAGAAATGAAAACCAGGCTTTCTCACCAAAGGATAAAGACGTAGCTATCTGGCTTCTGATCTCAACTGCCGCTGATCCAGATTCTCAATGTTATAAACCATGTGAACAAGAAGCAAACCTAGGTAGATGTTGGAGGCTTGCTTTGTTGGTCAACAACACAGTTATCATCGGAAGTGCCTTGGATGGAGGGTATACTTACTATTCCATTTTAAATGTTAAAATAGGCGACTTTAGCCACTGAGTTGTTACAAACTCCAGAATTATTATTATTTGCGCGATTATTATGTCCTGGTTGATATAGATTCTCCTTGCAGTGCTGCTGCTGTCACATCTGATGGTCATGGTATTATTGGTAGAAGTGATGGACTGGTTTACATGTGGGAATTATCCACAGGAACGAAGCTAGGAAACCTACACTCCTTCAAAGGTATTTTTCCATGTTTTAACTGAGATTTCCAGAGAAACGGAATATGTGAAATGTCTAATTTACTTGAGGCTCATGTCCTCCATGGAATATAATAAAACACGGAAGTTATAGGTCTCGGAAATTATGCGTTAGGTCGTGGATTATATAATATCCAAGTTTAATTATGTTACTCAAAATTGTAAGCATGCATTTATGTCAAGCAAATGTCCAGCATAGAGTAACATTTTGTGAAACTCATCAATTTCTTCCTTCCATGAAAATTTGTCCTCACATATCTTCTTCTGGATGAGCTAAGCTTGTGGGGTGTAGACAACTTTCATTCAACAGAAAGCTCTTTCAAAATACATGTTACTACTTTTAAAAGCCATTGATTGAGGTTTGGGATGATCTTCAGGTAGCAGAGTATCGTGCATTACAACTGACACTTCAAACTCAGGTGCTTTGGCAATAGCTAGCGGAGGTCAGTTGCTGGTGTATCTGCCAGCCATCTTAAAGAAACCTTTTGCGAGATCTGTTGATGTCACTGGTAACAAAATATATTGTTCTTTGTCCAACTGGCATGGGATTCACAATTCACCTGGACGAATTAAAAAATCAAAACAAAAATGAGAGAATCCGGTGGCCTGATTGCTGTAGATGAAATTTTCTGGTTTAGCGCTACAAGTTACAAATTATCGGCTGACTGTTTCTTTGAAACTCATGCACTTCTGTCAAGATGTATATATCATAGTGAATTTGTATTATGATATTCAGTCTGCTATTCAAAAAAGAATTAAATCATGTCATAGGATCTGTTTTTTTATATTTTCTTGTTTTGTCTGAATTTCCAATTACTCAATTTTCTAGGTCATTTAACACCCTAATCAGTCAAGTAAATCCAGAAAAGGAGTTGAAATATTATTGCTTATACAAATGAAGAGATCTCGTAGCATATGAATTTGAAAGAAAGAATTCACATCGGATGCACTGATCTTGTCAAGAATAAGTACATAGACGACCTCCAAGTCAAATTAATATATAATGAATAATATTACAACATATCAAAATGGAGTAAAATAAATGCTTGAATCTAAAACATTATCAAATTCCTCAGAAAAAATCATCATGATAAGTTAAACAATTAAAAAGAGCATCCAACGCAATCCTACCAACTCACGACCAAAAAAACAAAAGCAGAGCAGAATCTATTTTGCAGCGCCATTGGGGAGCTTGTCTCCAGAAGGATTGAGCTCGTCCCAAGCTTCAATCCATGTAACCATAGCATCAGCTAACTTAGTGAAGTAAGGATCTACAGACGAAAGTTTGGCCTTCACTAGTTTGGCGAGCTCAATGTAGCACTGCTGCACAGTTGTGCATTCCTTTGGAAGGGTTACAGACTGGAAAAATGGAATGATCTCTTCCTGCCAGTAGATCCCTTTGTACTCCTTTTTCAGATTGACAAAAGGGTTGCTGGCTTTGCTGTGCCAAATGTACGGCAGACCAGTCTTCACGCCAAGATTCAAATGGTCGCATATCACCTTCAAGATTCATGACTAATCAGTTCAATGCCGTGTCATTGATAAATATCGACAGATAAATCTCACAGGAAATGGGAATGTGAACCCTTATTTCTTACTAGAGATAAGGGGTGCTGGAGCTATGGATTAACATAAGTTTATTCTTTGATTTAGTAATTATGACTTGAATTTGTGAAACATTTTATGGAAATATATGAAATGCTGAAATGAAAACTTGACGAATAGCTCCAGAACTGCAGAATGTTATAAAAGAAGTAGACAATGGAAGAAAGCATTTGAAAGTACCTTGGTGCACCAGCCAGCCCACATGTCATCGTATCGTCCGATTGGCTGACCATCACCCATGAGTCCAAAGTACATGGCCGGTCCGATCAGGTCACGGTTGAATGCCAAATTCATACCGCACATCGGGAAGATGGTGCCCTTGGGAATTGTCAAAACGGCATCCACATACCTGGAAACAGCAAAAATAGGTTAGAAAATGCAGTACGTTTAAGAAACAATGGTTTTCGTAATTCAGGAAGCGCATGCCTCGTGTTCCTCTCACGGGGCTTAACAAGCTGGGTAGGTGCATCATAATCAGGGATATTGAGCCAAAGACCATGAGAAACAGCAGTTGGAACACCCTCCCGGAGACTGAAAGGATATCCGCGAACAAAATCTGCACCGTCTCTATATGGATCATAGAGAGTGTTGAAGAAATGTGGAGTCGATGGACTCAAGAGATTCTTTATGTGCTGCTCGAGAGCATTGATATCTTCGCCGGATGGGTTTTTGGCGACCTGCTCATTGAGAAGGAATAAGTAACATCAATATATCAAAATACGGGACAACATTAGTAATCAAGTAAGTAACTCACTTAACATTTCAAGCCAGCCACAAGTTCTAGTATTGGTGTTACTTAAGCCAGAATCGTAAATCGTAAGCCTTGCAAGAATCTACTTGTGGAAGAAGACTAGTTCTTTTTTCACTGCTTGGTAGACATTACCATGTAGATCTACACTTCTCAAGTATGGATCCGTAATTCCTTATTGAGCAAAAGATGGTACTAAATTAGTACATCTACAACCATTCTATTACTTGGTACCAGACGAAATCGTCAGACCATACACAGAAATTCAAACAAAAAGAACACTATCGTAATCCAGAAAATAGAACATCAGAGAACATATGCACAAGAATGAGAATAGAAAGAATAACATAAATAGTTAAAAATGAAAGCACAACTGATTTTCAACTTTTAAACTTAAGAACAATGTCTGAATTAGCAGCAGTAGTCAAACATGAACTGTTAACATCAAAAATCAAAATCAAATCACCAAAAGTTTCAAAATTAACTTCCGATAGGGAGACTTCAAATCAAAATCCCCCATACTAATTTCCCAATTCAAACCCCAACTTAAACCCTGAACCCTCCAAGATCCAATTTTTCCAGACCCCAAAATTCCAAATCAATACAAAGATCCAATCTTTCTCTTCATCTGCAGCTACCCACAAACAAGAACATGTAAAGATCCAATCTTTAACATAAACATAATAAAAACAAACTTAAAAGAATTTTTTCCCAAAAAGAAAAAGCATGCAAGGAACTGAAAAGGGTGCAAAGAAAAAGATTCAAATACTCACAAAGCAATCATCATCAATGGTGTAGATATACTTCTTCTTGGAGACCATGTACCCGAAGCATCTGCAAGCAGAATCCTTGAAAGAGATACAGGAAGCCTTGGGGCCAAGAATTCTGTTGATATCGTTGCGGTTATAGAGTTCATAGTCAAATCCTTCAGGCACTTTGATTGTTTTTGAAGGGTCCCCATCTTGAACAATGATTAGATGGTACGACTCAAAGAATGGCCTCCACATCTCCAAGAAATCAAGGTTTCTAATTGTGGGTATCACTATATCCAACTCATCTTTCAGCAGAGGAGCTGCTTTCTGTCCTGCCATTGTTTCTCTCACTCACTCTGTGTGTGTTTGTGTGTGTGAGGGAGAAAGGGAAGAAAATGAGAGAGAGAGAGGACGGTGTTCTTGTCGTCGTAGATTAGATGTCCTGTTTATATAGGGAAGAGTTGAGATTTTTGCTCATACTTGAATGAGTTTATGTGTAGTTAATATATTAATTAATTATCTTTTTCAAGAATAAGTCATGTTAATCTTTTCAAAGACTAGTGAAAGATTTTTATGGAAGACAACTAGCAATTGTTTTATATTATTACAACCTTTGAGTATTTAGAAACAACAGACTCATTCTCATTTGCTTAATAAAATAAAAAGTTACTAAATTAGGGCACTTGGTTAGGAATCCAATACATGAGTTGCAGGGTTTCATCTTCCACACAATTTTCAAAATTTCAAAACTAAATCAAGATTTTTCAGTTTTCTATTACAGTAATATTACAACTGTCATGGGCTGTACTGAAGTGAAATTTTTGAATACTGGAGATGACATTTGTAATGTCTTTATCTAAATGGAACAAAAAATAAACTTTTGATGATCAATATTGTCTGGTGCTCCAAGCACTACATTACAAAGAAATTAGCAGTAATTAGTTGCTCTGCTCCTTAGTTATAGCAACAGTAGTAAAACAATTATTTGATGAGTAGGTACGTAGCTACAGAAGATAATAATCATTAATCATTTGTTAATAATTGATTAGGTAGCAGGACTAATGGGAATTTTATTTTAATTACGGACAGGGTCGTGCGTCAACATGTTTGAAATCGTGTTTGTAATTTAGCATTATTTGAGGAAGGTTTTGCTACTACTCTCTTCAGCACTTGCACCTAATTTTCTTACATTCATTGCTAGAATTAATTAAGTTTTAGTCTGAAAGTTAACAAAGTAACAGATGTTTGTGTCTCGTTTTCTTGGACATTTAAAAGGCATCATGATAATGCACCACCCATTGCCATTAATTCATTCACCAAAATATAAAAGTAGTTTAAAACCAGGGTTTAATTTGTACATAATGAGTAGATTGATGAGGCTGATGATGACAGACAGCTTTGTCAACTCAAAGGTTGAGTGTCTAATTAATTCATGTCCCTAACATGTCCAATAATATATATATATATATATATATGTTTATGTTATTTCATAGAGAACATGGATTGACACCTAATTTTGCAGTCTGATTCTTCTGCACGTCCTGTCCCACGTTCTACTACTGCTTTTTCACAGGTCATGCTCATGCACCTATATATATATATATATATGTTTCCGATTTATTCTCCAACCCCTAAACCCTAAAACATGCATCCCATATATATATATATGTATATGATTTCAGCTTGTCACATCCATGTGATGATGAGGCTGTCGACCCCCCTCAAATTGGCTAGTCCCTCCTTTGGTATGATCACGGATCACTCACCTTTGTTTTGAACTTGGTGCAAAAAGATTATATATGGGCCAAGTCTAAACAGATATCAATTACTATCTTTCAGCAATACAATATGGTGTTACATGGAATTGTGAGTATACCTTCACCCGAACAGTACGAGCCATTGTCCGGATCATAAGAGATATATATATTGAATGAGATGCAAACGAATCAAGTAACTTATATTTAATATTATACGTACATTTATACCGTGAATTAAATATATATTAATTTACATCGTTTCATTTATTACAGTTCATTTGACAGCCGTATGACATGGACTCAAATATCATTATAGCTTACACAACTGATTTGAACCCCCAGATGTGGAGATCATCATGTTCCTTAGTATTCTATGCAATAGACGAAATGCATCGTTCCGAACGGGTCCTTTGCCGATTTGGGATGAGACAGAATATTCCAGAAGCAACGGATACTCAGGACATGATCCTACATCAGATCTCCCGAAAAAATCATACGGGCACAGATTGGAACTTGCAGCACATACAATACATCACTAGATGACAAAAACGATATTACACGATTGTACAAAGGCTCCCCATTTCTAATAGCAGAGAAACAGAACAAGAATATTGGAAATGGTACTACAATATAACACGAAATTTTTTGTCATCATTTACTGACAGACGTGTGGAAAGCGGTTACCGACTTGGAGATGCACCTAAATTGCAAGTTGTGGTATGTTATATAATATAGAATACTTTATTAAAAATATTTTTTTTATAACACAATATTCATTGTTTTTCTACAGTATTCAGGCAGAAGAGGTCAATACCCTTCAAACTCGTATTAATCTAGACCACTAAGTATTGAAGGGTATAATCAATTAGTGGACAGATTTGAACACAGATCACATATTATCAAGAAAGCCATAATCCATCAGCTACAACAAATTGTTTCGCCATCCGATGATGCTCCCACCATATCCCACAGGCAAAGAAGAAGTTCTAGCCGAATGGTTATTGGTTCAGTTGAACGTCATGATGTTGGGGTGGATATAATTGGTCCTTTTACAGTGTATACACCTCAAGATTATTACGTGTCATAACCTCCTCAACATTACTACATGCCTCAACTGTCGCAAGATGATTGGTTTCAATCGGCTTCATATATGCCAAGCCAAATAGAAGATTATTTTTCACAAGTAAATCTTGACCTTGGCATTGATATTAATCAACCATATGCAACATGATACAATATTTTACCAATTTTATTTCCATCATTTAGTGCATATCGTGATAATGTGAAGTCTAGTTCTGCGACAACATCAAGTCAGTTGGACATTAATCCCAGTGATGATGATTAAGGCACAAATTGAGCCAATGCAAAATGTAAGCGAGGAAATAAGAAGACATCGGCATCAACGCCATAGACGCAATTGTGGAACGGGTGGACACTTTTTATATTTGCGTTTTTATTGTATAGTTCATTGTAATTTTTTTAGAATTATATAGAAAAAAATATATACTTTTACATTTGTATAGTTCATTGTATTTTTAAAATTAATATAATTTTAACATTATAATTTTTGAATTTTAATATGTTGTTAAAAATTAATTGAATATAATTAATTTATAAAAAAATATAATGAAATAAATAAAATTATAAAAGTTCATGTCGTGGAAGTAGCGGATCGGGTCCACGACTATGCGGATGATGATTGTACTATATTATGTTTCTCTTTTAAGAAAAAGTATTCATCTATATAATAACGTCAGATGAACCATCAACTTATTATAAAACTCCTTAATTATAAATGATTAGTGTTATATTTTCTCATGGAGTAACTGCGCGTTTCTTCTAAGTTTTGATTTTGTTACATGTAAATCCTTTATAATTGAAAACGTTATATTTAATATTCTAAGATTTTTTTTATCTAGCAAATAAATTATTTCAGTAGTAAAAATTATCAATTTTGATGATATTGATAAAAAAATTGAATAAAAATTCATATTTACTAACTTAGTGTGTAGGTCAAATAAATTTTTTTTAATCAAATTATCATTATAATGATAAAATTTACCTTCTTACATTTATTAGTATGTGAAGATGTCTAAATGTATTTTGGTCAAAATAATTTTGCTTAACCTGCAATAAATAAATAATAAATCAATTGAGGGTAAATATAAATTTTCATTCAATTTTTATTATAATACTAATAATTTTAGTGGATTTTGATTAGTAGAGGAATCTATTTGTTACAAAAATATAAAATCAGAAAATACTAAATATAATTTTTCAAACTATATGAATTTATGTGTAATTATATCTAACCTCATTAGTTAAATAAGATGTTCCGTTTCGGGAAATTCTTATTCAAACTGGGTTTGGCCGAACCTGAACCAATTATATGGCAAGTGCAATATATTTACCGTGTGATTGATACACAGTTCAGGAAAAATGATTAATCACGAAGTATACTCTTACTTTCTAATTGGTTTGATTCGACTGAATCTGGTTCGGTAAGAATTTTCCGTTATTTGTGGTATTTTCCAAAATTTAGGGGGTACATCTGAGATTAATTAATAGAAAACCTATACAAACAGCGCGCAGCGGTCGCCGGCGACAGATTACCCACACAACGCACACTAATTTTCTCCGGAAAGAAAAGCTATGAATGAGGGAGTGCAGAAGAACACCCTGTACGTGGGGGGTCTGGCGGAGGAAGTAAACGAGCACATTCTGCACGCCGCCTTCATACCCTTCGGGGACATCAAGGATGTGAAGACCCCATTGGACCACGCCACACAGAAGCACCGCTCCTTCGGCTTCGTCACTTTTCTCGAAAGAGAGGACGCCGCCGCCGCTATGGACAACATGGACGGCGCCGAGCTGTACGGCCGCGTGCTTACCGTCAATTACGCACTACCTGAGCGCATCAAGGGTGGCGAACATGGCTGGGCGGCGCAACCTAGTAAGCTTATATATAATTTTTTTTCTTCCTACTCTTTGTTTCATTGCCAATTGGGCCGTATCTATTAAGGATTAAAGAAAAGATTATTGTTTTGCGGAGAGTGAGTGGACAGTTGGGCACACCAAGTGTTTGATGTTTTGTCTCTGCGAAGAAGTCGTATAGCAGTGAGCTCATATGAATACTGTTGTAATCGCTAATATGGTTGCCAACTTTTTCTTGATTGGTTGATAGGAAAAATGCATTGCTAATCTTGTTGAAAAATTGCAGTTTGGGCGGATGCTGACACCTGGTTCGAGAGACAGCAGCAGGAACAGGAAATGCAACGACTGCAAGCAGAGCAGCGAGCAGCAATGCAGGCTGCTGAAGAATTGCACAGGAAGAAAATGGCTGAGGATCGACAAGGTGAAACAGAAGAAGCTGATACGAATGAAGATCCGATGGCAAAGGCCGAAGCAGAGGTTTTGAAGCAGAACGCCGGGGCCTAGTTTGGAGCTAGCAAGCCTGCCCAGGATGATCCACCATTACAAGTTTGTGTATCAGACAGATCAATGTGTTTGGAAACTCTTGAAATTGGTGTTGGAAATTGTTAGGTTGTGTGAGGATTTTTAAACATTTCACATTGGACACACGAAATTAGCTGCTGTGCTTTGCCTCAACGTGATGAATGGTTTATTCATAGGTCCGAGAATTATCGAAAATGAATGGAATCACATTTGGTATTGGTTTTAAATATTGGGATCGTTAGAAGAATAGCTCTTTGTTATGATCAATTATCATGATTAAAAATATAAATTTTGATGATTACTAATTAATTACCAAGGTTTCGCAATATATAATCTCCGTTGTTTCTACAAGCAAGACCAAAACATTAGGTACATCTAAAATGCAGTAGCAAAGGGAACCGGAGCAGCTTGCACGCATTGTACAAAGAGCTTGAGCTACACGAAGAACAACGCATAATCTGCAAAGGAAAGAAAGGTAATACTGACATTAATTCATTGTTTCTAGACCTGGAAAAGGGATGTGTTAGAAATAAGTTATGGCGAAGAGTTTCTTTTCGCACTGACAGAAGTTATTTATATAGCAATACTTTGAGAAGTTTAGCTGAATTAAACTTGGAAGACTTTCACAGGTTCAATGGAATTAGTAGAGTATCCGAACCACAAAGAGGGCAAGCCCATAAACTCGGGGAAAAGGGAAAAAGGGAATGTTGGAAGTGGAGATGGGCTTTGAGCTGGCTACTTATGAAAACGAGCATTCATTCACAGGAGCTATCAACTTAATTTTCAGTCTAGTGAGTGCACGGCCCAATATCCCCAACACAATAATAAATTTGGCTTTTGTTTTGAATTAAATTTTATATATTTTTTCGCTACTCATTCATTCCACAATTATATTTTCAAGTATATATATTTTGAACGAGTTCGAGAAAGAATTTTTTACCTAATTAAATAATAACAAGTGTCAAATAAGATATTAATTATCAATTTTATTTTTTTATTTATATTTTGAAATTTACTAAATTAATTCAAAGTGTTAATAATCAATCTTAGTTGATGTTTTAATATGTATGTTGTCAACGTCGTCAATCAACGGCCGACAAGTGTCAAAATAAACTATTTCAGTCAATCAAATTATGCTTTATAGTAAAAAATACGAGTCAATCAGATAGGTCCATGTGGAGTAACTGTTTGTGCGTACGTTTCAATCAAATTAAAACAAATATTTTTTATATTTATCTCTTTAGAGAATACAAATATTAAATGATAATGTCAAATTAACTAAACATGTCCCTCTAAATATTAATGTATTTATTTTTTAAATTAAAATATAAATAAATAATATTAAACATGTTCAAGTACATATGACGTCTATATAAATAGGTCATTAAAGCTCATTCGACACACATACATAGAAAACGAAGGATGGAGCACGAAAAGAAGGCCAAAATATTTCTCTCATGAAGTTTCTTGAATTTAAAAATATTCAAAGGCATTCAAAGCAGAGATTGAATTGTTCTTCGAAATTGCACAATAAATTATAATATTTAATTTAAAATTACAGGCGCTAAGACTTCAAATTCACATTATACATATCCAAGTAAATTTTTAAGAAGACCCAAATAGCAAATTCACTTTCACATTTTCAAATTCCAAGTCAGGACTGTAGCGTTTAATTCGAAATTACGTATCGAATTAATGTTACAAAAATTCAAATTGAAATACAAATGAGATATAGGTGAAGTTTTACCTTTGATGTTTTCAAGTCTATAGATTAGTAATTTGAAAAAAGGGATCAAGGGATATAAGAGATTTTGTACTCATTTTAATTTATTTGAATCCATATATTTTATTTGTAATAATCTTTTGTCTTTTTAATTTACAAATACGATAAAATTCGTGTTCAGATCCACAACCTCCTTTTTTTCTCCTAAAACTTGAGAATGTTCATTTTTCAATTTTTTTTATTTATTTAAATCAATTTAGCCCTTTGTGATATTAGAAATAAATAAATTATCCCCTGTGAAAAGAAAATTAAATTATCTCCATGTATTTTTTTTAAATAGAGAAAATTACCCCTCACGTGATTTGTGTAATATATGCACTTTTTTATTTTGATTATAAATCTATATTTATAATCTTATTTAAGGATCATTGGTTCTTATTTGAATTTAAGGTCCAAATTTAAATAGTAGATCAATGGTCTAAATTTTACTTAATTAAAATCAATGGTATAAATGTAAAATTGTATATTTATCTAATATATACTTATGTAAATTCTAATAAATAATATATTTATACATGTACACAATTATATATAGTGAGAGAGAGAAAAAGAGAAAGAAGGAGGACCACAACGATGGAGGTTGGAGGAGGAGGGGAGGCAAGGCGAGGTGAAGGGGTGGGCAACAACTGGGATAAGGAAGGGTGGGGCGGTGGTGGGGAATAGGGTGACGACTCGGGAAATAGTGTAATGTTGATCAACAATCAATTTTGAACGGATTTTATATATAAGATGTTTACAAGTTGACAACAAAATTTTATGAAGCATATGATTACAAAATACCATCAGTTTCAATAGTCCGTCTTGATTGTTACAGAATATTAGAATGGACATGAACTCAATACCCATATTGTCAAAATCGCGAATTGTGTCATGCGGAAAGTGGACACAATCTGGCATCCCTTGCAGTTACGTTCGAAAAACTATGTGTTGCATGCATGATTATTATTTCATCAATGGTGAAGGACTATTATGATTTAATGGTTTACAGAAATACATATTTTAAGTCATTGAACCTGTGCATTTTGAAAATTATTGGGATGTTCCGGAAATTGAGTTGGTCGACGCCACTATTATTCGTATCTCTACACGTCTTGGTCGAAACTGAACATCACGTATTCAGAATGAGATGGATTGGCCGCAAATGTATGAAAGGCAAAAAATCCAATAAAGAAATTTTTCTACAGAATCAAATGTTCCGGGGGGGGTTTCTCAACAATAATTGACTTTTTAAACTATTTTTTAAGAATTGTTTAAAAAAAATATACACTATTATATTTGTATAGCACGTTGTATTTTTTAAATATGTATATAATTTTTTTAATTTTATTATGTCATTAAAAATTAATTGATTATAATTAATTTATAAAAAATAAAACTAAACGAAAACAAAAATAAAAATAGGTGTTGTGGATGACATCCACGACACCCCATTTTCTCAATATATATATATATATATATATATATTAGTGATCACGAGTCGATATAATTTTAATATATATTTTATATTATTTTTATAAATTTCTTTATTTAATAATAAAAAAATTATTAACCCGTAGTGGGATAGGCAAATGGGAAGGTTGCTTTGCCCCAACCTGTTTGTTTTAAGTTAAACAACAATAGCAAGGGAATGATGAATTTGTTGTGATTTCTCCATCTACACTTTAATCCAACACTTTCAATTATATTTATTTATATAACAAATAATCATATATATACTTTTATTAATTATTGTTTTTTAATAATTTCTTATTCACTCTCATTTAAAATCATTTTTTTGTTAATTATTTATTATATTAATTAAATAAATATAATAAAAAAATTAAATTATGCACAAGCAGTGGTGTTTCAGCTACAAGTATATACATTGCTGAGATGCATGTATAAATCAAGATTTTAAAATCCAACTTAATAATTCTTTTTATATTTTATACAAAGAGTTCCCTCCAAGAATCATGAAATAAAACAATCAAGTGCTGATATGATTTCTAATGATTATATATCCAAAAAGTTTAGAATCTGTCAATATTTAATAAAATTATGATTCAAAATTAAAATTGAACAACTTTTAGGTCTTTTAATTTATAATTATTTGAATTTTTTTAAAAAAAATTTTAAATTTATCGATACGAATGTAACCAAATGAAACACCATCTTTTATAAATCCCCAACTAATTTATTCACATATAAATGCTTCACGAGTCTAATTAATTAATCAATTAATTACACTTATGATTTTATTGATTGCCACTTTAAAGAGAAATTCAAAATCAATCTCTATCATCTTTTATGTAAAATATCAAAGAAAATAAAAGAAAATGTTTGGACTCTTTAAGAGAAAGTTAGCCATGTTTATGAAATATCTTTAATCACTTATCATATTTTTGTTCAAAATAAATTAAAATAAGTTCTGTGATTTACAAATTATACTTTTAAACCATTTAAATGAAGTAAGTTTAAGCAAAAAGTTATATAATTTTTTCTGCATCAGTTTTTAAAAAAAATGCTATTTTTGTCTTATAACCTAAGGGACATCGCTTTTGATACTACACAAATTAATTTTTAGAATTTAGTTCTGTAATTTTAAAATTTTAGTAATTTTAATCTTTTTTTTTTTTGTGAATTTAGCCAAAAAATTATATATGATATGACTCACTTGAATTATAATGTAGTCATGTAACTTAGAGAGGCTGGCATTTAAAGTTTTACATGAACTGATTTGAAAGACTAAAATTGCTATTTGTTTAGGTCATGTACAAATTACATTAAATTTTTTTGATCAAATCAGCCCAAAAAATGACTAAAATTATCGGACTAAGTTACAATAATTAATTCTTGCAGAATAAGAAAAAATCCTCTTAAATTACATAATTAAATTCCTACATTTTTTTATCGTTTTCTAAAATTGTAAATATGTTGAATTCATCATCAAATACTAACAATTTGAACCCTTTTTTTTTAATTTTTTTTACTTTCACTTTTTTTTTTAAATATTCACAATTTTCATTTCAGCTAAATTTTCAACTGTTTTTACAATTTTTTCTCACTGTTAAAATAATTTTTTTAAAAAAATACATACCCGTAAAAAACACAAGAGAAGAAAATATAGAAGCAACCGAATTAAAACCACAATTACACCCATTTTTTTTTTTTTTAAAAAAAAGAAAGAAACTATGAAAGTCAGTTCTATCAATCAAAGATGTACATGCTAGAAAATCAACCAGAATCACTCAATCCAAAACGCCAAAAATAAATAATAAAAATAGAAATATATCTAAATTTAATTACATTTTCAAGGATAAAAAAAAAAGAGAGCATATTTGATAAATATTTGTATATGGAGGGTTAAAAAGTGAAATTTAGATCACTATGGAAGGTAATTCAGCGATTGATCATTGTCAGTCCACTGGTGTTGACTCCAGTATGCTGGATCTATGGCAGCCGTTAGATCAAACAGCCCTTCATCTTCTCCACCTCCTCCACCGCCGCAGCTCCCCCAGTCCAGCGTCGCCGCTGCGTTGTTCAGCCCTCCTGTCATTTCCTGCATCTTCAGCTCTTCCACAGCCGCTGTCCCCAACAGCCCAGGTCCTGGGTTTTCTGATACCGGCTTTGGGTTCTCCTCCTGCGCCTGCGAGTAGGAAGTCGTCGGAATGTCGCCCATCCCGAACCCCATCATCTCCGACGACGACGTCATCAGGGTCGTGAAGCTCCCGATCTCCGTCGTAAAGATCTGGCCGTCCCTTGGCTGATTTACGATCGGCTGGTGATCGAAGTTAGGGCTTGCGTTGAAGAATCTCGCATCCGGGAAACTGTAAGCCACGGCGGAGTTCGAAGTCGTGTTACTCGGTGCGGAGCCTTCTTCTGCCATGGCGGAGGTAGGAGTTGCGGCCGTGGTGGCGGCGGTGAGGCTGGAGCTCTCGCTGCTCGAACTTTGCGCATTCGAGCTACGTTCTCTCTGCGCTTCGCCGGACGGAGCGACGCTGCTTTTCTGTTTCGAACGCTTCGTCTTCCGGCAACCTCCCCCGACGGGAACGTTGCGGAGGACGCCACCTTTGGTCCAATAACGGCGGCAGCTCTTGCAGAAGTGGCGCGGCTGGGAGAGATTGTAGTTGTTGTAGTAACAAAATTTAGTGTTGACCGAGTCACAGCGGGGACACTTCAAAGCCTGATGGCTGGGATGGCTGTGGGGCCGCAGCCTCCTATCTCCGCCCCCAAAGAACCTACCACCACCACCGCCGCCGCCTCCTCCACCGCCAATGGCGTGTATGTCTTGCATTATTCTTTACAAATCCCTCAAAAAATACAAACCAATCTCAACAAAATTTCTGGGCATTTGCCGAAATCAGTGAAAAATGAGTATCAAAGGATAACAGAGCAACTGAACTCTCTCTCTCTCTCTCTGACAAACAAATATCCCCCAGCATATCTTCCAATCCAAGTATTTCTACATCTTCATGATTATGCAATGGGGATAAGTCCAAATGACGTAAATACCCTCCCGCAACTGTCTCAATGACTGTAGTGTCCGGGTAAGTCGAATTACCCAACAAACCCCTGGGGTCCTCGCGTATGGACAGGGACTCGGAGGTAAATTCGGTGGAGGAAATATTTGTGTGTGTGGAGTTTAGCGTACGCCGTAGGAACATGACATGACCGTACGATCCGTGGGGGATTCAAAAGGGTAACACGTGGACGGTATGGAAGATGGGAGATATCGCTGGCACAAATCAGAGCCTGTCGAGTTGTCGGCCAATGTTATCATCACTCACTGCTGCTGCACTC
Organism: Sesamum indicum; assembly: GCF_026168435.1. NCBI lineage: Eukaryota > Viridiplantae > Streptophyta > Magnoliopsida > Lamiales > Pedaliaceae > Sesamum > Sesamum indicum. The sequence continues at coordinate 15,082,014 of NC_142657.1, forward strand.
TTCCGTGTCAGTTATAACTGGTTCATAGATTGACACGTCAGTCTAATAGTTCTTCATTTTACCTTTTCTTTGTAATAACAAATATTGGTATATCTATGCTAACATATAAAAAAATAAATAATTTCGTAATACAAATAACAAGTTTTAACATCACAACATCAAATTTTAAATGTCAATCATATTCTTAAATATAGTATGATTTTAAGGATAGAAACATACTCGATTTATGTATATATGTTAAAATTTCATATATTAATTAAATGAAAGCAAAAGAAGATAATATAATAAAAAATATACTGATTAATCTAATTCAATAAGATTGTTGTTTTATGAAATAAATACATATATTTGGGTATTTATTTATTTTTAAATGGTCCATATTATTTTTTAATTCGCTAATAATTATAAGTTAATCTTTTATTATCATATATATTCCCAATTTTCACTCCACCTTTTCACTTACTATATTTTTAATTGCGTGTTGATATTTATTTTTAAAATATATATAATTTATATTTTATGGTACGCGCACAAGTATTACATAGCAAGATAATTTTTTGCATGTGGCACATTATATTTTAGGTGTAAAAAGTACATAAATACTTGAGTTTCCAAACAATATCATTTTAGTATCCCGAAATTTAAAAAATGATTTAAAGAGTAATTAACTTTTGCTATGTTAACAAATAACACCATCGGCACTCTAGTTTCAATAATTATCAAAATAATAGCCGACTCCTATATATATAACAACTGACTGATTTTTCCATAAATATCTTCCTACTACCTGTTGATGTGGCAACATTTCATAGACGTGTAAAATATGATTGATGTAACATACAACTAAACTTTAAATAGAATATGGGAACGATGAATGATATAGGATGATTAAATTCTGCAGTAGAAAACCTTTTTTATAAATTAAAAAACGTCTAGCCCAACTTTTCTTTCTTTCTTAGTGGTTTGGAGAATAAGAAAAGTGATCCATTCTAGGATTCTGTAATGACTTGCCTTTTCTGCCCTAATCTGTCTGCGCACTTGTTTAGCCTCTTTCTTCCTAATGTGTTCCAATACTTCATCTTAGCTCAATTCACCCAAGCTCCATCTAATGTCTTCTATCATCCAAACATATGCAAATCCCATGATTTATGCAATAAACAAACTAAAAATTTAGAGTATAGGTTAAAATAAGAGCATTAAATCGTGTCCTATCAAATTCCCAGTCTCTTATAATATTATTTTGATAACAGTAATGCATCCGAGAATTAGTTTAACTTACAAGTTATTATTACATTATGTGTAACGTACAGATTGAATTTTTTATTTCAAATTCTATTATATCTTTTATCCTATTTAATATATACATTACGTGTATAAAAATTATGTCATTTATTTTATTAAAAAATTATACACACGTGATGTGCATATATATATTATATAAAATAGAATTTGAAATAAAAAATTTAAATCGTGTCATGTCTGGTTATAAATAGATGTTAAATGTCAAGACGTGTAACAAGAGAAAAATGGCATATTTTAACAACATTCTCCATTATTTAATGCAACAAAAAAAAAAAAAAAAACTTACTTCACTTGCACTAATATATGGAGTTTGTGTTTGTTGCGTTCTGAATATAGTATAAGTTTCCCTTCACATCCGCTTTCTTGTAATATATTTATCTATATTTTGGTCTAGTTTTATTTCTAAGATTTAAGTAGTGTGTATTCAACTACCACCATTGTAATACAAGAAATTATGTTAATAGTCAAAATAATTAAAAAGGAGAAGGAATTTATTTGTAATTAGTGATGAATTTGGTAATGGATAAGAATTTTATGTTTTTGTAATTTCAAAATTAACATTAGAAACTAAATATTTATTTGTTATAATTAGAAAGAAATTTTAATATTGCAAATTAAACTTTGCATTTGGCGTTGTAAAAAGTATTGAAAAGTGTCCCGATCGATATTTTATTAAAAAATATTTTTGTCAGTAAAATTTCAAGGAAAATTAATAATAAAAAAATTCGATGCTAAAATCATCAGCAACGAGCTAATGACCATATATATACATGTATTTGCTCAAATTGTTACTAACTTATCAGCAATAAATTTTACTATTTTGCAAGAAATTTGCATAGTTGCTAATCTTGTAGTGGTGGGGCTAGTGGTTAATGTGACCTTATAACAAGACTTAAACATAACATTGAATTTTGTCGTGTAATATTTGGAATGTTTCGATCTCACTTTTTTTATTTTTAATTTGAAAATCTTAAATTGGATTGAAATAAAATTTTTCTTCCAATTTATCTCTCTTTACTTCTCTTACACACTCATTAAAATTATAACCGATATAATTTTTTATTATATTGATAATATTTATTTTTTATTTTTTTGATAAAATATGATGTATTAATTTATGCATTGTATTCTTTTATATAATATATTTTAAAGTATGAAATTTTATTTATTATATATACACAATAATAACATACCAGGACAGCTAGTAATTATATAAGTTAATCATTTGCTTAACTCTTAGATGTTGAATGTAATGTCCATTTTATCCTTTCTACTTTTCCCCTTGGTCTCCATGTGTTAATTTTTCATTTTCTTCTATTTTTTTTATAAAAATAAATACAACGAAACCAAAAAAAAAAAAAAATCAGGGCTACAATGATATGAATTAAATATATTTTGTTTATTAAAAAACCATTTTCTTTGTCCCACGTGCGTCTCAATCCATCTCATCTTGAACAGGATCGGGCCACGCAGTCTTTTTTTTTTTTTAATAGAAAAATCTACACTTTTCTAATTTTTCCTTTCTCAAAACCTAAACACTAGTTTTGAATTGGTCTTGGCCGTTGCAAAGTAGCCAAGTTCGACTCAAGCATTTTAAACGAATATGAAGATTCGTGGCCTGATAAATTTCAACCCACCAAAACGCCTCTACACTACAAATAAGTCTAGGTTAGCGTTCAATTTACACACTCTAAGTGTGAGCCTCTCTCATTCTCCACTGCTATTCTCATTCATATATGAGTGAATATTTTGAGTTCTTTGAAACTCTCTATGATAAGTGCACGTGTTAGAGATTATAATTGTATTAACGTCATAAATGATTTTTATTAGCGCACCTTGATAATGCCAAACTTTCACTTTCAAGGTAATGATTTTTTCCACGGCACAACATTCTTTTTTCTTGCAATAACAAAAATCCATTACATTTTAATAGTTGTTCCTACCTCAAAAGCTCTCCCTGAAACGTTGTATTTGGAACTATTAGATGGAACCAATTTCGAATGATGGTATGCTAAATTCCTCATCTTCTTTGAACAACTAGAGATAGATTACACTCTTCTAGTTCCCACCCAAAAATCTGGCAGAAAGCTCTATCATACAACAAGGATAACAAATCAGTCAGAGATCATTTGCTTAATCACATGTCCAACTCCTTGTTCGATTTATGTGTCAACAAGAAAAATGCAAAGGTAATTTGGAACACGTTGGAAGCAAGGTAAGAAGGTGACGACGACGGAAGGAGAAAATATATTCGGTCGGGAAATGACTTTAATTTCAAATGGACGATAGTAAATCCACAATAGACCAAATCCATGAGTTTGAAAATCTTGTGATAAACAATCTTAATGAAGATATGAAAATATGCGAAGTCCTATAAGCAAATATCCTCCTTGAAAAATTTTCACCAACCTAAAATGACTACTGAAATCGTTAAATATTTTTACTATAATTTTAAAATAATATTATCGCTAATAGATATGCATCTGCATACCTATTAATGACATCAGCCTAATATTTATGGAAAAAATGATAAAGACAACAAAACATTTCATAATATATGTAAGGGAACTTTGGCTATTTTACAATCTTCAACATTATTTTTGTCATTTTCTTAAGAATACAATGAGGTTATATAGCTATTTCCAGAATAAAGGAGCTAAGGCACATTTTATTTCCCCAAAACACAAAAAATAAAATGCTATTTGTTACACTCAATCTACTTACATACAAACGAAAGTAGTAGTTTTTCACTATCCATGTCTTTGAGTTGGGTAATTTTGGATGAAACAAATAAAATTAATGTGAATAGTTTATCCAATGGGTTAAAGATAATCAAAACTTTACTTCTTGTAAGATGATAATGAAAAAAAACTCGTGAACCCCCCCAAAAGAAGAGCAATCCCCTCTCAGCTTTTGGCTAAGAAACTCACTGCCTCTCTGTTTGTTCTTGGTTTGATAATTTCTTTTATTAGGATTAAATTGTTGTACATATATGTGTGTGTATATATATATTTGGAAATTGTCTATTTAACCGCAAACGAGCAACGTACTTGAACTTGTATACTTTTATATTAGTTAGTGAGAACTAATAAATTGTTAATCTAGTAGTAAGAGAGTTAGATCCCGAGGCGAATTCTTGACAACGAGTAGTGTTATAAATATAAAAACACTTGTTGAGAGGGTCCGACTCTTCCGTTCCAATCTCGAACATAATTAATTAATTTCATCCTCAAGTTGAGATAAGAATATATTTATTGTAAAAGAAAGGCTCGAGTTTTGTTGTTTTTTCCTTTTCTTTTTTTAATATATTTTAAATTAATTTAATTATTTATGATAAAGAGTATAACTGTAATTATTAAATAAAATATTAAAAAGAAAACTAATAATGGAGCAAAAGGGTATATTTTTATGAGGAGAAATTATTGATTTGTTTTTAGAACAAGGGGTAAATTGCTTTTAACCCAATTATCTCCTCTAAAAACACAAGACAAATTACAATAATCCTTTTTGAAGAGATCCCTTTTGCATTAAAATATTTAACATGTTTAAATTTGAGGTTTGATCATTGATGTGGTGCAGCCTCACACTAGCACACCAACAGCTGATAGCATTATAGTCAAAGCAGTAGTAAATAGTAATTGATTTTGATTCAAATTTCTGGAGTTGATTGATGGGAATGGTGACATAGCACATGGGCCGGCGGGGGGTTGGGGGGCCGGCGTGTGTAGGAGGCTTGCTTCTGGTACTTGTCCACATCTCTTTCCCCTTCTGTGTATGCAAATCCATAGCCTATTTGCCTACACATATATTGTCATATCATTCATTGTGTTTATTTCAATCTACACTCTCTATCTGCCTCCCTCACTTCCACTCCCTATTTATTTTATTATTCTTCACTCTACGTAATTCCCATTCATATATTATATTGTCAGATGACTCTAAATATGAAATTATATGAAAACTAACCACTATGTATATTTTCATTTTTAAGTTATTTTTTAGACGAGTTAAAACATATTCAATGTTTGTTATTATTCAAAAATACCTTATTTAGGTATTTTTAACTGTTTTAACATAAATACATATATATATACATAAATATATATAAAAAAAGACATGATTTGACAATGAATAGTTTTGTCTCCCAAAAATACAAGATTAAACATACAATATTGATTTTAAATACAAATCAAATAATACATACTATCTCTAACACACACTTATTTATCTTTATTTTTCTCTCTCTATCTCCAAAAACACAACAAAGCACTCAAAAAATGAATCCAAACACTATAAACATTTCTACTGTAAGAAAATGAAAAAGAAACAAGTTCCACACAAAAAATGGCTTTGTTTGGATTTGTTACTTCGCATTTTCCGAGACAAGATAAAACACACTCAATGTTTGTTTTTGTGTTTTTACACCTTATTCTGTGTGTTTTTCTGTTTTTCAACTTTCTATATAATATATATATACATTTATATATATAATAATATAAAACAGACATGATTTGATAATAAATAGTAATTTTTATCTCCCAAAAGTACAACATTAAACATAAAATATTTATATATGTACATATTTATATATAAAAATACATGATTTGACAATGAACAATGATTTTTATCTCCAAAATCCCAACATCAAACCTACACCACTTATTTTAAAATATTTTAAATTTTTTCAAAATACAAATTCAAACATATCGTCTATTTTCAACATACACTTACTTATCTCTATTTTTCTCTCTCTATTTTCAAAACACAAAACAAAACAACTAAAATACAAATCCAAACATAATGAAGGTGAAAGAAATATGGGATGTATAGTAGATTGGATGAAAAAAAATATAATGACAAAAATATTAAAATTATTATATTGATCAATTTTTGAAATAAAAAAATAAATAATATCATAAATTTTAGGTATTCAAAAATTGATATAATATTTTTTTTTAATAATTAGTCGTTGCAGCATATGATCATTTAAAAAATAACCTTAATGTCAAAAGATGAGAAAAAATATAATTGTAAATTAAACAAACATACAGAGAAATATGAGAGAGAAATGTGGAGTGGTGGAATTAAGAAAAAATTGTGAGATTATTAAAAAATTATTGAAATTACTATTTTTTGACCAAAAAAAGTTTGACGTGAAGAAATAAATTAAAGGATAAATTGAGTATTCAAAAATTAGTAAGATAAATGGTTTTATAATATAATAGTATAAATTATAAAATAAATTATATTGATCTTTTTTTTGTATTAAGTCCAAATGTATAAATATTTTATAATTTTTTAAAAAAATTATAAATACACTATTTGAAATGGTAGCTGTAAGTACAATTATACCCCCATTCACATATACACACACCTTGAAATATGTTGTACTAACACCATCTTAGAAGGTGTAGTTTGTGTATTTAGCCTTAAGCTTAAGGGATGTTAAGGTAATTTATTTTATATAATTTTTATAAAAAAAAACAATAAAAAGTATGTGATGATTATTTATATACATAGTGCCTTGCATGAATTTTTTAATCTGTGCGGGCATCTGTGCATATATATATAAATACATACTTCCCTCTAAAATAAATAGAGTAATTTAAAATCGAGAGATAATTTATATTAGAGTTGAAAAAATAAATTTTTCAATCAATATTTATATTACTAAAAAGTTAAAAAATGCGTTTGTTTATATGTATTTTTACTGAAAAAATCTCACTATATTCTCATCTTATTTATTATTTTTTTGTTTATATCTACATATACGTATGTTCGTCTAATGATGCAATGACATGACATCAGTTATGATCCTAAACCAATAAAAAAAAGGATATTGTTATATAATTTTATTTTAATAAAACGCTCATTAATTTGACACCACTTAAATAAAAATATATATAATTTATTAATTTGACAGAATTAACAACGAAATAACAATATCATCAACAAATTCAAATATATTTTTCTTTGCACACGAAAAATTATAGAGAAAAAGATACGCATCTTTCCCAGATGAATTCGAAAATCGAGAATGAAAATAAAATCAATCATTATATCAGATACATTCTCAAGGAGACAATAATTTTAGAAATCAAGTTTACATAATTTCAAAAAAAAAAATAATCTAATTTTATGTTAAAATATCTCAAGATAAATCCAGAAGAAATGTGTGTGTGTGTGTATTGTATTGAAGTTGAATGGGAAGAGGAGTTGAGAAAGAGTCGCATTCGGCTGTGTTTGTGTCCCTCGTGCATCTCAATCCCTTAGATCGGGAAAGATATGAGCGTTGCTGAGGTCCTCGTCTTGCGATTTTAACACTCTAATAATGGAAGTCGCTATCCTATGCAGCTACCTTTTTCTCACGGCCATGTGGACATATCCTTCACAATGGGTCCCACACTCGTGCAATCTTCGATTGCTTGTCTATCTAAGTACTCTATTTAGCTATATGCATATTTAATGCATGTGTAAAATATATAAAAAGTAATAATATTTGATATAATTATAGTTTTGGATAAAAAAATTTAATTAATATATTTATTAAATTTTTGAATTTTTTTTAAGCAAAATAGAATACATATATATATATATATATTAAAGCAAGAAAAATGAGGAGTTTTTAATAGTTCTACGAGATTTAAATACATATCATTTTTCAAAAGATCAATCAAAAGGGTCGGACAAGTATCACAATTTTTGCTAACATCATTTGCAGTCGCATTCTGTGTTAAAAGATCGGTCATATACAAAATGCAGAATTGCAGATTTGAATTTAGTCAAGTTCCTCCAACATTCTCCAAGGAGATCCCCAGAGCCCTTGTTCGAACAAACTTTCTTCATGTTAAAAATTTAAAAACCAAACTGTAAATCTGTTTCAATAATAAGGTTTTCAATGACGAGAGTCGTCGCTGTATTTGTCCCTGGCCAAATAGCTCAATGTTCAGCCTTATTATCACTACCAATTTTAAATATCCATATTGGACATTTGATTGCACAAAAATTTTGAACTTTAAGTTGTGTACTATTAAGGACTGTAATAATGAATCACGGATAAAGATGAGCTGCGGAAAGTTCAGAAAAAATAAATAAGAAAGGTAAAAAATATTATAAGAATCGTGGAATATTAATGGTAAGTGACAATGATAAAACGTTTTCAAGTGATAAGTGGGTTCAAAGTCGTGTCAAGGTGTTTAATTAGATTAAACGTATTTTAATTTGTGCGTCGATTTAATATGATTAGATTTTGATTTTTGACAACTAATGGTGAATTATAGAGACTCTGATTGTAGTGTCACACAATCTTTTTTAACAGAGTTGTGGAAAGTCATCTCGATTTTTTGTTCTCGTAAGAAATTAAGAACGAGCCAGTCAAACATGGGATTCAACATAGCCCTTTTGCAAATAATCTCTCATTGATTTATTGGTGCAACGCTCTTTCTTTTTTCTGGAACGAGATATGATAAAATACGTTTTGTGTATCTTGACAAAGTGATGAGTTGAACATCTATTTGTTACAAATTTTTCATTCCATGTAGATTGAGAGAGGGGTCCTGGATGTGTTTATAAATTGAAGTATCTATCATTCTTAGCAATCAATTTTTTAGGGATGGACGTGCCCCCTATAAAGCAAATTTCATGCCCATACATTAACAAGAAAATAAAAAATTACAAATGGATGAAATTGAATTTAATTATATATTGTCGGTAGAAAATCTCTATTGAGAATGTTTGATTCTTCACTTCAGGAAGCTTCAAATTTGGAATTTTGACGTTTTGATCTACTTTGAGGATGATTTAAGTTTTCAACAACGTTAAGTCGAGAATCTTTCAACTTATAATCAAAACCTGTGAATTTAATTATTGACTTGAACTTGAGTATTTCTTAGTGAAATAAACCTTTTTATCTTCCACATAAGGTTAATTCGTGTTTCAATAATGTTAATTTATGGATTTGCACTGTAATAATGAGCTAAACATTAAAATTTATTAATCTTCTTCAGAAATCTTTTTATTTTTGTCTTGAACCACGTTGATCAATGTTTTAATATTCAGACCATTGATCCAACAACAAAATTGATTGAACGAGGAGTCAATGATTCTGAAATGAGGAAGTTCAGTTGAAAATTTTAAGGAAATATGGTTTGTTGTTGTTATAGATGCGGGTACTAGGAGAAAATGGGTAAATACTACTAAATTTTTAGGACATTCTAGGAAATATATATATATTTTTTGTAAGTGGTACAAAAACTATCTGCTTATATATATATATATATATATATATGTTCTCGTGCATTCAATAATAATTAAATTCGAACTTAACAATAATCAAAATAATTAAATTCGTAAGTTTTGTAAAATAATTAAAACAATTTTTTTAATTTGTAATATTTTAAATAATGAATTCAAGCAATGAAAAAATGCTCCCATTGGTCAAATCAAATAGTGTCAGACTTGTCAAGTCTTTGTCAGTGGGTTTTTTTATTTTTATATTGTTTAAACTTGAAGATATTTTATAGTAAAAGCCAAAAATGAGGACCCAAATTTTAATATGGCAATCGGATTGCTCAATTTAAATTTAACAATGGGTAGGGTCTTACAGTTATTTTTTGAATATGGGTAGGGTAATACTCTATTTATATTCAAAAAATAATTTTGAGATCCATATTCATATCCTGTCCAATGGATAAAAGGCATTATCCTAATTTTAGACTCGTGAAATTAAATAACTGGGTATGAGTAAGGTTTAAGATCCTAAAATACGTATGGATTATGAGTAATGACTTAATACCCTAAAATACTCATGCGTATTGATAGAGTTTAAGCTCAAAGATGTTCATTTATTCATTAATTTAAAATTATTACATTTGTAAATTTTTACTAAATCGATCGATTTATTATTTAAAAAATTTAAATAGTATAACGTCATTTCATTACATATTTTATTTATATTAATTACTTATTGAAAATTTTGACCAAATATGCTAGAACTTTTCAGATTTTCTATAATTGCTCAAAAATAATTTTATGATCAAATTGAGCAAACTTAACTTGACATTATTAAAAAAATAAGAATTAACTTAATTTAGTTAATTTTGACTAATACATGTAATAAATAAAATTTATTTGAACTCAAATTATTAAAAATTAATCAAATCAAAGTTGAATGCAGATACAAATTTAAATAATACTTAAGATATCTAAATGAAAGTTAGATATATTATACTTAATTTTATTTACTTTTACCAACTCTTACTTCTTCATTTTCATTTTGAACTTGTCTGGACTTCATAATAAATTAATATTATTGGTCCATTATTTGGATAAGTTTAAGATTCTTACTTAAAATTTTATTAATATCAGTCCATCATTTGGATAAAATCAAGTTCATTACTTAAAATTCTCAATTTGCGCACATTGAAATTTAAGTAATTAGGTTTAGTTTATCGACCGAAGGGTCATGAAAATCCACTACTAAGTTAATTTAATAAAATACATTGTTTGACTTGAATGTAAATTTAAAATTTGAGAAAATTTAATCTCTTAAACATATTGAAAAGAAGAAAAAAATAAACAAATGAATTTCAAATAGATAAGACCCAAACTCTATCCAAATTTTTTTGGGTATCATTTAGGTGCGACCCTATAGATATTTTATACAGTAGGGTGTGAGTATGGTATGAAAAAAATATTATAAATATTTATTGGATTTAAATTTCGATAGGGTGATATCCGCCCATTGATAGGCCTAGCACATGTTATCAAGGCCCATTTAGCACAAGCTCGGACCGTAGACCCTAATCCCCAGCTTCTGATTTTCAAAGTAAACGGGAGAATAAGGTGGATTGGGCTATATCCCATGAGGCTATTCATTATTAAGTTGGTTGATTATTTTTTACTTTTGAAATACATGTATGTTTAAAATAATGTACTTCAAAATTATAATAATATAATAAAAAATATTACTTTATTTTTTTTGGGACTTTTAAGTTTTGATTAATTATTAAATTTTAAAAGTATAATTTTTTCATGTTTTTACTTTTTTTTTAAATTAAATCTTCGTTCGATATTTTTATTAAGTATCTATTTTGAATTTCTACCTCATATGAATGTAGAAAAAAAAAGAACTGGAATATCCCACGAGAACTATTATTTTAAAAATTATATTTTAATAAGTATTAAGAGATTTTTTATTTTTTTGTAACTATTAAAAAGCTACAATATTTAAAAAAAAAAAATAGCTTAGAAAATGATACACTTGATAATCCTTTTTACATTTAATCATATTTTGTAATATCTTCAACTAAACATTATACTATATTATCACACAGGATATGATAATATACTGTACGTCAAACCAAACACTATATAATGAATGATGAAATTAGTTATCATCCTATTTCATACCCCATTAAATCCCATCATGCTTAACTTATTACACGAACCAAAAGAGGGGATAGTTTTAATTATAATGTGATTAAAAATTATAAATTATACCTTTTTTTATAAAAGGTGTATATTTAATTTAATTTAAACAAAAAATGACCAGTAGAAAAGGCTAAACAATACAAGAAATTGTATTTACATTCAAAATACATATTTAACAATATTCAATCATAGGATCAAACATAATTGTTCAAATTAATTTGTACTAATCTTCCGTTACATGATGAAAAATACAATTTTCATGTTTTTATTACAAATAAATTAGATATCAACGCACGCAGTTCTCGTGAGCATATAAAAATAATATTGGTGTGAAATGATAAGAAAAAGAAAATTTATGGAAAGAACAAATTATAATTATAAATGATAATAATTATGGAGAAGTAAGGTGAGAGAGAAATATGGATTTGTGAGTAGTTAAGAGAAAAAAAAATATAATTATGAAATTATTAAAAAATATTATAATTACTAATTTGACTAAAACATTTCAAAGGAAAATAAATGAAATAAAAGATAAATCCGGTATTCAAAAGTTGGTATTATAAAAAGTTTTGTTTTGTAATAACTAGTCGTTGTATTATGTCGTCCTTACATGCATATAATAAATAATTTTGTACATTTTAGAATATTTTATAAATAAGAGCAAAATACACAATTCAATACGTTATTAGTTGAAGGACATTTTTAATTTTATAAAAGTTAGTGCAACGGCGTCATCAACCAACATTTGTGAGTATGATTTTTTTTTTTTTAATATTAGTATAGATATAGATCTAGTCATATAGATAATTATGTTTGCTTAAGAAAAGAAAAAAACAAATAAATGATGCAGTTAAAGTATTATATTTTAAATTAAAAAAATTATGTGAGTTTTTTGAATATAGAAACTGTGCTTTGAAAGGAACGTTTTAAAATTCTTTGAAGAAATAGTATCCAATGGAAGTCCCAATCACATTGACAAATAATCGGGCATAGAGAAATTGTAATGTAATCTCCAGCAGCAAATTTTCCTTGAATTCCCTCCTAAAGTTTCGCCATTTTTGATCATTGAAGCTGTGTCGCCATGGATTTCTGGCAGAGAGCTCGGACTTTCGCGGAGGAAGCGGCCAAGAAGTCGCAGGAGCTGACTCAGGGGCTCAGTTCGGCCAACATCTCCGATGTCGTGTCGGAGGCGTCGAAGCGGTCCAAGGAGTTGGCCGCTGAGGCCTCGAAGATGTCTAAGGAATTCGCTGCCGAGGCCTTGAAGCGCGCCGATCAGATCACGGCCCAGATTCCGCCGCCAGCCTTGGTGCTGACTAATCTCGTCGACTCCGCCCAGAAGGGCGGCAATGAGGCTGATGATCTGGAAACGTTCGGTGTTACGGAGGAGTTGAGGGAGTTTGTCACAGGGATTACGACGGATACTTTCCGGGATTTCCCGCTTGAAGGTATATGGCTCTAATTTACTGATGGCTGATTTTGGATTGAATTGTTGTCTTTGTTGGTAAAATGTGGTTTGCTGTTTTCAAATATGATACAATGGAAAGAGCATTTTATTATGTGTTCTTACTAGTTAATATGATAAAGGTATTTCCGGTTGAAGGATTGTGCTATACTTCACTGATTTTTGAGTGAATTGTTTGATGAATATGGCTGCGGTGAACGAACTGATGCAATGCAAGACTCTATAAACTAGTTGACTAACTTTAGTGGCTCTGTGAATCATTGTGCATGTATTTGAAGTCACTGTTAATTGCCAAGGATTAGTGTCACGTGAATTCCACAAGTTCGAATGATGTTCTGTGCGTCTTCTCTGCATTTTCTGTTTGAACCATGGAATTCAATCTAACTGAATAGATGAAACAAAAATGTCTAAAGCACGGTGTAATGCGAACATAGCATCACTCAGAAACTGAAAGAGTTACGAAAATGCTCACTTTATCCCTTCTTCTATTAGCTAGCCATTTAATTTGTCATGGAACTGGTCCCTATCACAATATTTGTTGCAATTTTTACAAAATTTTGGGATTTATTAGGTGAAATTGGTACACTTATCCTTTGTTGCAATACTCAATTGACAATTCTTTGGAAATCAGTGATAAAAGATATACAATAAGATTATCATTGAATTATGGACTTCGTGGTATTCTGTGAATAGATTGGTCTTTCCAGTTTCACATCTTCTGTTTACGTTGATGGGTCTTAGGAAAGGAATGCATACCTACATTCAGAAATTAGATAAAGGAAATGATGATACAAGTTTCTTTTCTTTCATTCTGGATGGAATTGCAGTGTGGAATATCTACATTGGCACCTTCACCTTGTAGTTTGGGTATACACTTCTTTATATAATTCTGGAATGGAAGTAAAATTTTTTAGGCAAACGAGTGTCTTCATTAGTCCTAATCTCTTTTGCATTGTGTTGCATGTTCTGTTCTGCTGCTTGAGTGATGTTAGAGTTCCATCCAAACAATTTGTAAAAGGAAAGAATTTTTCAGGGCATTTATTGCTTCTTTGGGAAGTCATTGTATCTTACAGTTAGAAAATTTGTTTTTGGATTCTTATTTGCGATAATATTATTAGAATTATTATTCACTTTGAAGCTCGAATGCCTCAGCACAAAGCTATCTTCAGTTATCCATGCATTTCAACATCTAGGGCAAATACTTATATCGACCAGCAATTCTGATGCAGATGTCTCAGAGGTGTCTGATGTTCCTACGGTTTCGAATGTTCGACAGGATCTCACAGAATGGCAAGAAAGGCATGCCAAGCTTGTCCTCTTGACAGTGAAGGTTAGATTTTTCATGCTCGTGATCACAACCTGTTTTGGCTAGTGCAAAGGTAAATAAAAATTCCTGGAAACTAGAATTTGCTTGAAGTTATCCTCCTCAAACATTTTTTTCTCCATGAGACAAGAATTCATTTGCCTGTAGGAATGTAATTTTAGTTTCCCAAAAATCCCTCCAGAAACTAATCATTTCGGTACATAATATATATTCATGTGTGTTTGTGTATATATATAGATAGATTTAAGCTTCCATCGTTTCCTTAATGAGAAGAGTTTGGTTTCATACTACCACCAAAAGGTTCCAACAAATCGTTCAAATACATTTTCATTCTCTGCATATTCCCTGGTCCACCTACCAAAATACCATCTAAGCAAAGGAGAACTCCCAGTTTGGAAATAACTCCAAACAATAACAAAGCATGGATGTTCCCGCTTTTTGGGGTGAAAGCTCTTTTTTCCTTTTTGTAATTTCAATTGTAGTGTTTTAATCCCTAAAATAACAATTTCCTTCCCAGAGTTGTCCCCATTTGAAGAGTAAACCAGATAAATTATCTTGTTCAACTCTTACCTAAAACTCTTTGTCATTTCAAACTAGGATATTCAATTCTAGGCAGTGGGAGCATTAAATATATTCTTCAAGCTGGTGCTAAAACTTGTTTGGGATATTCTTTAAGATTGCAGTTTCCTTATAGCTGTTAAAGATTAGGACTTCCTAAATAGTGACATCAGCAAGCAACCTATTTGATAATGAATCTTAACAAACTTAATGAATCCAATGCAGGGAGAATAATATTAGATGGGCTTCATTTTGGTGGTTCAATTTCTGCATGGATCTACTCTTCATGAGGTTAAGATCCTTGTGTTTATGATTGGCAGCTGTAACACATTTTAATGCAATGGTATTCTGGCATTTCTAATATTCAAGTTTGAATGTTTCTCTTGTGGTTCACTGATTAGTATATGATCTTAGCCCAATATATATTGATGTTTCCTAACCTTCACAAAAGGGCTATAAGACTCTCCCCTTTTGGTACACCCTCTTTCAGATGACAATTTTTTTCTAGTGTCTTACTGTTCCTGCATTTCAACATCAAATGCTCTCAAGTTTTCGGAGGTTGGAATTTAGTTCAAGATACTCCTGAATTGCTAAATTCTCCTTTTCAGATTGTCAAAACTAATAGCAAACTGCCCAAGCTAAACATGTGTTTAGCTTCTACGATTACTTGAAAACTATTGGACACTCATGATTTCTACCTATACTGTAAAAGACTACCAATATGCCTCCCAACAATGGAGACTCCCAACCTGCTCCATATCTCACCAACATTATGTGCCATGATGTTCCTAACTTCTGATGGTAATAGATATGAATCAAACCAACTCATCTGCAAGAATGGCTTCTGAACCTCGTACTCACGTACCACAGAACGGAGCAGATTGAAGTTGGTCTTTTAGGAGTGGTGGACTGGTAGTTTGAACTGGTGGGGTTTATCTAATTCAAAATATATGAGTGGAGTTGGTCATGGGTATAGATATGACTGCAGCACTTGCAGAACCAGTAACGGTGATGATATTTCTGTATGGTATTAATTACAGTATTGGTTTAGTGACGTAGGACAAGCTTGGGGCTATTCTTCCTTTTCTGAGTTTGGATGGACAGAAACTTGGTGATCGAATTTCTGGCTGTTGTGATATTCTGGTGAACTGGACCAAGAACAGTTCATGAGTCCATGAATGATGGAAGGTCTGGTTCGTAAAAAAATGATTAGAATAGTAGAAACTGATGATTCTTCAAGCTGCTGGGAATTGGTATAAGCTACTTCTGAATTTTGGGTAATTGTTAAACATGCTGAAAATATATGCAACAGAGATGGATCTCATGGAATCACCCGAGGATTTTATTGCATCTCACAATAAAAGAAAGCTCCAAAGCTTTAGCTCTATCTCATCTCCAGTTCGGCACTTTCTGTCCCTACTCCCTAGGGGATTCTATAGTCTTTATGGAAATTAATTAAGTTACTTATCAGGCTATAATAATCACCTGACATGGCAAACCTAATCCTAAGGACCTTCTAGAAGTTGCAGGGTTCTGCAGAGATACAAAGCTGTCCTCATCTGAGAAATATTTGGAAAAATATGCTTTATAACTGGAGGACTATAATAGGGAACATTAGAGGCTGGAGTTTGGACTATAAAATGATGTGAAAAGGGACTGTTTTTTCCAAAGGTATAACCCCTCCAACATTGCTTTTCTTTGAGCCTTTGTTATGGCATATCATGGCAATTTTTATTGGACTATTCCTCGGTGATTTTGTCAATTTTGGGTACTGTGTCTGTGGTGCTATGAAATGCCAGCAATGTTCTGCTCATTGTGATCCTTTTTCAAAATATACCTTGAGAGGTTCGTCCGAAACCACCCATTTTGGTGCAACCAAAACCGTAAATGCTGACGTATGTCTTGTATCAGCATTTTCTTTTCCTTTTTGTTTTGCCTTTTGGTTTATTATTTACTCTTTCTAAAATTTTATCTCCCTCTGACCATGGGTCTCTTACAGTTGTCAAAGTATATTGGAAATGCGAAATTGATATTCTGGAAAAGGACCATCTCTGAGTCATTCATTTCTGTCCCATGGGTCTTCATTTTCTCTGTTGTAGCCGATATAACCTTTCACTCTTCCTCAATTTCCAGACAAACAAGGCTGAAGATAGAATGGGATTTGACTTGAACAAATGGAGGAAGGAGGAAATGGGTGGAGGAGTATGAGAGATGAGTAGAGATTTTTGTTTCTTCATGTTGGATCTTAAATTGTCAGTTGGAATGAAGAATGCTGGTAACACTGTCAAAGATGGCCATGGTGCTTAACTGGAAATCATGGATGAAGCATCAAGACCTTTGGTGCTGAGATGAAGATGCAGGAGGTCCTCTTTAGGATTTCAACTTTCATTCCAAAATTATCTTATGTTGGAGTGAAGAATACGGTAAAAAAAAGAAAAAGGGATGTTCACACAAGACATGTGTCAACAACTGAATGGAGCTAATCAATCTAGAAAACCATATCAAGGAGGGTGATTGGATGTGGGAAGAGAAGAGAGATAAGTCGAGAGTTGTGAGGATGGGTGGCTGAAAAGAAGTGACTTTAGGGTATAACTGAAATAACATCGATATGTTTTCCTTCTTAGAAAATTGATCCATGTCAGGTTCAGCCTATTAATAAGTCATAAAGCCAAGTCTGTAACATTTAGTGTTATATAACATAATCCTCTATGAACGATTAATGATTCATAATAGTATCAAACTTATTGTGTTGATGATGGTGTGGTTCACATATTTGGGAAGATCTGCCGCACATCACGAAGATAAATGCAAGAGAGGAGAGTGAGAGCATGCAGGAAAATCTTATCAGTTTTAGTATTATTTAGTATAAGTGAATTTGAAATGAATTAAGTTGCTTGTAGCATCAACCATATTACTTCTGTTCTTTCCAGGAAATCTCAAAGCTAAGGTATCAGCTATGCCCACGAGTGATGAAAGAAAGGAAGTTCTGGAGGATCTATTTCCTTCTTGTTAATAGTTATGTGGCACCGTAAGTTACTTGCCCCCCTGTGTGGTTTTGTAATTTTAATTTCTTTGATGAAGAAATTTTCTAGTGTGTTTCCATTCATACTCTTCATGTTAACTTTCGATTTGCTTCTTTATATCATGCTATATAATTCTACCACTGTAGATCTGATGTTAGAATTTTGAGAATGTCCAAACGTAGATCCTGAATGAAGAAGCTAGACTATATCCTAAATGCATGACTGATTTTGTACTGCTGAAATCCCTGCTTCTCATTCTGTTTTGACATTCATAGGTGAAAGATCAGCGCTGTTTCTTGCTTAAGCTTATTGCAACATGGACCTCAATATGGTTATAGATTATACTTTTGATGGATTAGTTGACCTCATTGATGCCAATTTTATACTTAGGAGACCATAAAAGACACTGATGAAACAATTTCTTGAGAGTAGCTTGGAAGATCTTTGTGAAAGTGAAACTTAGAGTTTGCAATCATCCTTTACCTTCTTAATCACTCTAAACTGATTTGCTTAGCAATTTCCATCTATTTGCTGGATATTTCTAACTTTTCCTACAGTGTCTTCTTGTTTCAGATGTTACATAAAAGTTTGTGGTGAGATTATGCCAATCATCCTTTACCTTCTTATTTCACTCTAAACTGATTTCTCTTGGCCATTTCCAGCTGTTTGCTAGATATTTCTAACTTTTCCTACAGTGTCATCTTGTTTCAGATGTTACATAAAAAATTGAGGTGATCTTCTTTCCCATGCCAATAGCAAGTGTGAATCAGTTGTACAACTTGAAATCACATCTCAAGCTCATCATACCTATGTGTGATCATATTGTTGACAAAGACTAGGGAACCATCCTTTCAATTTAATAGAGATCAAAATCTTCATATTATTCGGTAATGTAGAGTTAAATTTTTATTTTCAGGAGTATGGTCTTGTACGGATAATTTCCTAACTGTTTGCATGGAAATCATAATGGATAGTGAAACAAGGGAGGCAAATTGGGATTGCATGGTAACAATAATGCATAATAAACCAAGGGTGGCAACTTGGGAAAAAATGGAGCTTGTTTGGTTTTCGCAGATGAGTAACGAGACCAATCAAATCTTTCACTTTTTAACTTGAGTCATTGTTGTACTTGCTTCAAGAACCCATCATACTTTTCTTCATATGTGAAGTTCTATCTTCTACTATAGATATCTGTCTCATGCATGGTATGAATTAACCTCAAGAAATTTTAGCTTGAATGACAAACCATAGTTGACTGAGCCAGGAGAGTTGGTCAATTAGTTAAATTTACCTTGTAATGTACTGACTTATGTTTCTTGATATGAATAATAGGCAGCTAAAATTCTCTTTCTATTTGTTTCTGTCTTTGAAGCACAACTAGCATGGTTCTTGGTTAGGAAATCAAATTACTAGGAAAAACTCACCGGAGCTAATTTTACCAGAGGTTTATTCTTGGTGCTATAAAGCACCACACATGGGATCTGCTCTCATTGTGAAAACTCTAAGCTATGTTTCCTGCATGGACAAAAGAACTCCTGTAATTTTCAAGTTTGTTTGCCAATCACCTCTTCAAGAATGGTCCATGTAAAATTTGTTGAACTACTCAGCTACAGCTTTTGGTTCTGGTTAAGATGGACTAAATTTCCAACCTTTACCAACTTCCATATTGTCATCTTCTTGTTGGTTGGAATCTTATCTCTGAACCTTGTCCATGCAATGGTACTTATGTAGTTATGAAATCTGAAAACTTTTCTGCTTTCCGGAAACAACTTTTTCTAACATCTTGATAAAAGAATTGATATACTTGCATGAACAGAGTTGTTACAGTCATATTCTGCAAACATGAGGCCTATGATTGAGTAGGCTTCTTGTTTTGACATTTGCCTATACCTGCTGAAGGGTTGTGTATTGGTAAAACAGATCCTAAAACTTATTCGCTGCACTCAAACCTCACTCACATGAAACTGAAATCAGCATTAGAAATTAGTTTGGTATTTTTACTGGAAATTGCTATTATCTAGTTCAGTTTTGAGTTACTGAGTATTCCATATGACCTTTGAAAATTTTGGTTTATACATTTGTCCGATGTTGTGAACACGGCTAGTATCGTATAGCTGGAATAGTTTAGCTTCACAGCACTTTTTGATGGACACATTCTGGTCTTCCGCCTATATTACTATAATTCGTCCACCTCCAATGCTGTCGGTCTAGACTAATGTTGATTGTAATCACACTAAATCCCACATGACACTTCTATTTATATGCCTCAATTTCATCTTGGAAACACATATCTTGGACTTGCCGAGACTTATCTTTGGGACCTACCTATTAATAAAAATAGAAGCCTATAGATAGTTCATATTTGGATTTTGGTGTAAGAAAAAGCGGCATATAACACGAAAGAATGTGTAATGAACGCTTTGTGGTATGGTTCAGTTAATCAGTCGGCAATAGAAAAACCAAAGCCAATGCTGGAGTATATAGAGGTGCAAAACCAAATTGCATACACTTTTCTCTTTGGTTCAGTTTGTAGTGTTTGACTAAGCAAAGAGACTAATATATTGTGGAAATCAACTGCTTTTTATATGACTTGGTGTTACTTAGGAACTATCACATGAGTAATAGTGGCATTAGGTAGAGTTATGCACCTTGCTTCTCTTTGATGCAGGCATTAGGTATGTCTAAGGGTCCTTTGGAGACTTGCACAGAAGATGGCGTGCGATTCTCATGTAACTTATTCATGTGTTTTGAGGACTTCTTGTCCTCTCCCTTTTTCCTAGTGAAATTTAATCTTGATGTCATATGTGAAAAAGCACAACTTTCCTACTTTTATGTGCTGAGCATTCCTTCTCTTCGTTTTGGTCCTCTTTTTTGTTTTTGATGCGCCTTGATTGGATTTTCTGCTGAATTCTGCTACTTTATCCTTTTTTATTGTAAAGCGAGTTATCAAGTTTTACTGAGGCATTTCAGCATCGTCGCTAGGTATGTATTCATAAGTTAGAAAAAATATTCGAAGCTGGAAGGTGTTGAGTCTGCTTTTTAGGTGAAACTGTATTTTCTCTCTCCTATGCCATTGTAAGCATTTTGTAACTAATGTGTGCGATCATGATAGTGGCAGCATGTTAATGTCATAAAGCTTGGGATGCTATAACTGAGAACACTATAAACTACTTTAGCTTTCTTCGTTGGCGTGTGTGTGTGTGTCTGTGCTTGTCTGTGCTCTTTATGTCGATCGGATGAATGGGTCTTTGTTTGAGTAATCTAATTTGTCTGTGTGTTACAGATATGAAAAACTGTACATGGAAAATGTCAAGTCCAAGGCACCTGAAATGGTAAAAGACTCTGAGGTGAAGGAAATTTCACCAGCTGTAAGATCTGAAAGAGCAGATGAGATTTCAAAACCAAGAACCAATAATGCGAAGTCAGCAGCTTCTGAGCAGGATTTGGATGTATTTCTCCTTGGAGACCTCGATGATGCTGATGAAGATCCAGGTACATTATAGGCACTGTTAACTAGTCTATGTAAATCACAAACTAACTTGATTTAGTGGCTTTTATCTGCTTTAATTCCTTTTCAGATATCTAAAAGGATTCTCTTCCTATGTTTTTCGAGTTCGTCTTTCTTCTCCACATTTAATCTTTCCAATAGCCTTTGTCAGCTGTTAACTCTGTTATTTTTTTATTTGACCGACAATTCTTCTTATATGCATGAAAGGTTGACATGAAAAACCATCCAAGAATTGTTTTCATCAACAATTTAAATTAGAATCGCCAAGTCAGAGGTCCTTTAGTTTAGGCTCGTTTTTTTTTCATTATTAATTTCTGTTTTCACAATATTAAAATTGGAAAACATGAATCTGTTTTCTACTTGCTATGTTTTTGCATCAATCTTCAAATACATATCTGACAGAAATGTAGTATTTGAGAAGCAAGCTTCGTATGTTTCTTTGATTCATGTGGAAATAAGGAAAGAACAATTAAATTCATACCATGAATAATAGTCAAATTATACAAATCATCCTGTATTTTTAATAATTACATTGACTCGGTGTCAATAAAAAGAGTAGCCAGAAGTGTAGAAAAACTTTACTGCCCCACTGGTGACAACCCCCCAAAAGAGATGTGCAAAAATAACATGATTGTTTACCTTTTTTTATGTAAAATCAAATTGCAAAGGTTTTCCTCATCTCTATTTCTCGTAAGGAGACACACCAATACAAGACACACATGTAAACACAAACACACATCTGCAAACAAAAACACCCCACCTGACATGCATACCCAGAAGCACACACATACAACTTGGGGAGGCGGGAGTTGGAAGTGGGGGACTAGTGCGGGCAGGGGGTGGTGTTGGAGACTGGAGAGAGGAGGGAGGATGATGGGTGGGTTGAAGAGAAGAACGCGAACATATCAAGGAGGAAGAAGACAAAGGGAAAAAAATAATAGGAAATGGGAAAAAAGGGGGAAATTAATAATTAATTATTTAATACAATAAAAATATATTTTAAATTATACTTTATTTAGTTCTAGTTAGATTAAAGTTTATTTTACAAAAGAAAGGACAGTAAGAAAACTACTAAATTAAATTGAAATATAATTTAGTAATAATTTCTTTTTAATATGAAAAAGTTTAACTTGAAAATTGTAAAGGTTAAAAAGTATAATTTTGTTTGAATTTCTTCTGAAACTTAAAAATTAGTAAAATAAATAATGTATATATGTGTTGAATTACTAAATAAATTTAACAGGAATTTCAAATTTACGAAAGTATTGCATTTAGACCCTTTGACTCGTATAATAATATCAAATACACCGTCGTGGGATGATATGAGCATTTCTCAGACCAATAAATGTCAGAAGGGATGCTAGCAGTAGCAAACTATAGTTCTATGGATGATATTGTAATTATACCAACATCAGGTTGGTTTGCATAATTTGACTATCTTTAGGGAGTCTAAATGTGATTATCCCGATAAAGAAATGTCAAGTAGGTCTCTGGTTATTAGAGTAATGAAACACTTCACGATTTTCATGTTTGGATATGAAATCCTGTTCTTCACTTTTTGAAACTATTAGACAAACACAGCACAAATATTCCAGAGTGCGTTCAGTTAACAAGATGTAGTGATAAGTCAAGGCTTTGGTCACCAGAACTTAAAGAGTTAGCAGTTTCATAAGGTTTTATTGTATTGTTGACAATTTGAATGTACCCTCTCTTGGTGTAATATCAATTATCCCTTACAAGGAAAAGAATGTCCTGGCTTAGTTTTCGAACTTGGATATAAAATCCATTTGTTTTAGTATGTTAATATCTTTTTGGTTTCTCAGATGATGGTGATCTTGGCTTTGAAGATGATTTGCTATAGCTCGGTAAGTGTAGTAGTTGTATCTCATCAGCTGTTGTTCTCTCTTTTGTACTTGCTATTACTATGACTGTACTCCAGGCCAAGAATTTCCATATCAATTAAACACGAAGTTTTGAAGTTTGAAATCATTCACTCCCATGAGACATAATGTGACACTAGAAATTCCTTTTTGTGAAATATACAATTATGTAAGGGATGTGGTTTTTACTAACTGGAGCAATAAGTGACTGGATTTGACTGCGACCAGTAAGCAAGAAAAGACAGATTTTGAATGGTATCTTTTCTTTGCCTTGGTAGGATTTTGGAGAATTCGTTGGATTTAGATATGTTTGCTTGAGTATTCAACAAAAGACCAAGAGAACTAGATATTTTTGAATGACAGTTTTGGAAAGGAATGCCTTGACAATTAACTAATATGTTTACAACAGTTACAGAGTTTAATAAGTTTACAAAAATTTGTTTGGTTTATGATCTATGATTGGTAACAAAAAATGATTCCAATGGCGACTTTGAGCTATATGATTCTCATGTTTCTTTTAATTGGTCACTGTGTTTTTCATTGGCTTATTTTGGGTATTAATTTAGAGTAATTCATCACCATCATCATCTGCAAGTTTTGTTATCATAATAAATCAGTAATTCCACATTACAGATAAACAGAAAAGGTTATCTCGTTAAGTCCATACAATTTGTCTAGATGTTTTAAATCTGATTATCTAGTATGTTTTTTTCAATAGAGTTCCTGAATTCAAATAATTCGTTATATATTATATGTTGAGTTATATTTGTTACCCTTTAATAATGCATTTTTATATACATTCAATATGCAGATAATGTCTTTATTTATTATGTGTATTCTTATGTTACTACACTAATATATTGTTGAATTGTAACAGGATTCTATAAATCATTATTCAATTTTATTCTATGTTATATTTTGATAATACAATTTAAATATATCCAAAATACATTACATTTTGTCATTTTTATCTGTTTTCTTATGTTACTATGCTACTATATTTTTTATTTGTTACAAGATTCTACAATAACTTTCTAAATGAATGATAATTACGCGTGGAAACCTGTTCTAGCCATGTCATGTCCTATATTCTTCTTTTGTCTTTTTGTCATATCATGTCCTTTGTAACTATGTCAGCCCTGTGCTAAAAAAGGATAACTGTAATTTCGAAAATAGTAGAAATGTTGTGAAGTCATGAATCTCAGGTAATTGAATTGAACTTAACAGAAGAGGATACCCAGTAAGAACATATAACCTGGGAAAAAATTAACTCTTGAATATGTACAATTGCAGTTGCCGTCGTGTAAGTGGGACTAAGCAACTAATTCAACAACTCAAGCAAACTCTTAAAATCTAAGAAAATTTAAAATGACAATGTAGCTGCTTCTTTGACCTTGGTCTTAGATATTCAGAAAGTTTGCAGTTGACTTGTTTGCTTCTTTGGAGAAGTTTTAATCCATATTTAGAATTTTATGCTATTATTCATGGAACTGGTATATAACCCACAAATAGCTCACTCTTTGTTGAAGTATAGATGCACCTTTTTTCTATACAAGGACGTAACTTTCTCCATATAATGCACACAATTTATTCTCTTCTGAGTTTTTGGGTTTTCAAGTTAGGTTAACACCATCTCAGTTATTCCTTTGGTGGTTGCTATCAGTTTAACCAGTGGCCTCAGCCCAGCATGAAAAGAGAATAACAAGAGATGAATTGATGCATGCTGAACTGAGATTGGAGGTAAAGTTTCCTTTAGGATGGATATTGATTTGATGCGAGGTCAGAACTCGTCTGCTGCAAAATTATTAGAAATAGTAAATCCTATAATCTCTTGTTTCTATTAAATTCATTCAGTTGTTTTTATTTCTATATTTTCTCTCATTGTCTTCCCTTAATGACCTTTTCTTCGTCTAAGGGGTGTTTGGAGCATGACTGCGGTTAGCTTGGGGTTTTAATGTAAAATATTCTTGTTTCAGATTCTTTCATTTTCCTTCTATATCAAATTATGAACAATCACTTACTGAATGTTAAAACGTTATAGTTTCTATGTTCTGCTGTTATATGGGCACATTTCCCAATTATTGCTCTCTTTCGTTTATGCATTAAACCATGTGCACTGGGTGAAACTAGAACATCTTTATGTGTTCATTTGCCAGGTATATTAGATGTGTGAAACTAGAACATCTTTATCTGTTCATTTGCCGGGTATATTAGATGCTATGACGCACAGGTAATTGTTACAGTGATCAAGAATTCATCATGAAGTTAACCTTTGCAGCTTAAATATCGCAAGCTACATGACAAATTTTATCCATACAATTCTTAGAACAGGAAATGATGTTGATACAACACATTTTTTTTCTTCTTCTAGCATCTGAGGGTGGTGTTGGTAAAGCTATTATCAAAGTGCTTTAAGTCAGATCTCATCTTCGTTTTCATTTATTCTGTTAGTTTTGACCACAGAGACGGGCCTTTGGCTTATGCAGTTTTCTGGCATTACAATATTTCTTGTGTAGGATAATTATACCACCCTCCATGAGGATTGTTGTAATTAGATTTGTTGTGGTTTAGGAAATTACATTAAATATCCATCACGTTGTTTCTGTCTAACAAATAGATTCATTCGTTAGTCAGAGTTCACCGAATTTGCTGATATTAACAAAAAAAAGTGAATGAAAAATCATGTTTATCTCAATTGATTTATTATTGGTTTATTACAGGTTAAATAAATCTTTTCTCACTAAACTATCTTTATGCATCTTCACATGCTAATGCATGCGAGAGGCATATCTTCAACCTATAAGGATAATTTGGTCAGAAAAGATTGTTTGACTTACAATAAGTCAGTAATAAGTCAAAATATGAGTTCTCATTCAATGTTTGTGCTAACATCAACAAATTCAGTGAATTTTGACTAATTAAGATATTTATTTATTAGACAGAAACAAACGCCATGGGTACTAGATTTAATTTTTTTTTACATGTGATTAGATCAAATATCAAAGAGGGCAGTGTAATTATCCCTTGATAAATTGATTGGTTTTTCTATATATTGATAATTATGATTAATTTATTTAATAAATAGTAGTTCATCACTCTCATTTAAAAAAAAAAAAAAAACCCTTAGAATTCTTCCTCTTTAATTGTTAAAGGAGCATAGATGGATGTGAATAGGGTAAAACTCCAAGTATAATCAACAGACACAGGCTAGAGATCCGAAATCCAATTACTCAAACTGTTAATATAGGTTGCGGGTCGCGGGTTGACCAAGACAAATATGCCCTTTGCGTGATTAGCACGTCGCCTCCATCTTCTCTTTATAGTTTATACATCTATCTCTCTCTTTCCACATTTAACAATAATTACTCAAAATTTTTTACTAGTAGCTCACTCTCTTTGACAAGTATTTAAAAGAATAAAGTCAAATCGAACAATATGTTTTAATTTGAATTGTTTATGTATCTTAATATTTTTTTTATTATATTATTATTATATGAGTTAACTTTGAATCGGTTTTAATTGAGTCAAGTTCAAATGATTTAATATTTTTATTTATATTTTCTTAACTAATTAGGTTAATTTCAGGGTTATAATGATAAAAATCCGGAATAAAATACGTATGCCGCTCAAGAACAAGAAAATAACGTAACATGAACAAAATCGGCATATTGTACGACCCGACCTAACCAATTTGGACCGATCCTACCACCCGTTTTTTTTAGTTGTTGATCCCCAAAACTATTCAAGATATCATCCTAAAACATGGGTCCATCGGTCATGTTAGCCATCTACAAATATTAGGGGAAACCTTCGTGTGGGTTTACTAAGCTCTTGCTGACTTAACCATTGAAAAGATTTAATTTGTTTCCAACCCCATGAACCCCTGTGTATATTTATTCACCTTCCACACAAATTTACCACATAGCCCATATTGTTTAACCCATTGAGCCGACATAGACGATGTCTGCGAGCCAATTAATTCCTGTCAGCACATAAGGGATTTATTCATCGTCACCGTACTCCTTTGTTGTACCAACAATGTCCCATGCAACCTTAGCTACCCCACTTTCATTATTCCCCTTGCATGAGAAAACATGCATAGTTTTTTCTCAATCACTCTTATCACTCCTTTCCGCGAAAACAAAACAGAAGCTCAATTAAGTAGATAGCCCAGATGTATTAGTTGATCCTGCAAACGACAACATATTTTATCCCAAGGCAGATTACTATGTCATTTTGTGGGTTTGGAAGTAACACGTTGAAGTGTGCCAACTAGAAAGCCCATTAGTTGTTGTAGCTGTTTCGGAAAGGAACATATACACAATAAATAAAACATCACCAGGGAGTGTGATCATAAACAGTTGCAATGAAATTGGTAATCAGCTGCCTTCCAAATCTAAATTTTGAGGCATGCGTCTAGCAGCTCCATATTCATCACAAATGCATTCTTTAATCTATTGGACCAACGTTTTATGAAAACCAATCCCGTTCCACAGTGCGCCATAAGCTTTTCTGAATCCACCTTGATAGTGCATCATGGTGGTAATTTGACTCCATTATAACCATGAAGTGGCTTTTATGCTAAAAATATGTTAGCACTAATTTTCCTGCCTGGGACGAATGCTTTTTGACTCTCATGAGTAATCTTGTGAAGACAGTCTTTCATTCGATTGATAATAATTTTCAACATCACTTTATGAGGATATAACTGTAGCAACTGTTGCCCCTGTCCCAAAAATTGGTTAGAATTCTGAACATTCTAGGCCAGGTCTCTTTTCTTCCTTCTCACGGATCGTAGGATATATTTAAGGTGTTTCAGTTTGGCGACAACTGAGTACATGTGCACCCAAAAATTCGGATGTCTAGGTCCTAGCAACCTCTCGAACAAACTAAGGGTCCTTAGTCAAAAGTTTTCAAAGCAAAACATACCATTCCTTGGTTGAACCGGATAGCTCGGTTTAAGGAGGTAGGGGCGATGGTGAGAAGTGCATGGTGCATAAATACTCCACATCAGGGCATCGTTCAAGCCATGCTTCATTAATCAACACTTAGTCTGGCGTCTTCCACATACTCCGACACCCCATACTACATTATGCCATGATCAGTAATATAAAGATTAAGGTGTTGAGACAGAGCATCTTGAAAGAATGCAGTAGCAGCTGCATCCACTTCAATTTGGATTGAATACCAAAGTGCTCAAATGAATTTCCTTGGTCTTAGTCCTCAACACCTTTTGCATGTCTAGACTCCATTCCTGCAACCTCACTCTCATACTCTACTTCAACCCATATATCATTCCTTGTCCCACTTCTAATACCTATTCGCGTATTCCATTGTATCTCCTTCCATTGCCGCTTCAGTTGTGAACACAGTCAAGTAGAACCTATGAGTTCCTGAATATATGACTTCACAATATTTTTATTATATATCTAATATTACTTTAGTCTATCGTAATTAATAAAAGTGAAAAAAATATACATCAATTTATCTAAATACTTTACAAATAATTTGGTATTGTTATATATTTGTTAAATAAAAGTATTAATAAATTATGAACAAAATTCAATAATACGTAATTACAGATAGATTTTAATAAATACAATTTGTTTTAATGAAAAATATTCATAGTAACCAATTACTTAACAAAGTCAAAAGCATGAAAATTAATTCTTTTAGTAGTTACCCTAAAGAAAAATAATTTGAGGTCGAGTTTATTTTGATGTTGATTGCAACATATCCCCTTATAAAGTTAATAATAGGTAAAATATTTCCTGAAAAATAAAGGGTACCCCGGCCTCCTCAACTTAAGAAATTATGGGATAATTCTTATTTGAATTAGGTTTATTTTGATCCAACTAATTATATAATAAATATAATATATTTGTTATGTGATTGATCATTCTTTTTCAATTTTACATTAGTCACATGCAATTGTAATAGAATTTACCTTATTTTATTTCTTAAACTGCAATAAACCTTTTATTCTTTTTCTTTTGCATCCCTTAATTAAAAGTTAATTTTGGGGGTCCAATATTTTTGTCAAGATATGCAAAATCTTAAAAACCAAAGAGAAAAGGAAATAACGTAATTTGAGAAAAAGAAAAAGATGGAAATCAAATGACGTACAAAACGACACATATGGACGCCGTTCGCGCTTCTGATCACCCCACCGACAATTTGACGGTACGGCCACAATACCGACCCTCTGAATTACTCGCAACTTTTCGTCTTCTCTCCAATTTATCGTCCCTTTCAACTAATTTACTACTTCCAATTTTCTTTTCATTTTAAACTCCCCCATCCCAACCTTATTCCTGATCAATTGTGATTTGAATAAATATTGAAATAATTATGACTATTTTATCAAGTCATATTTAGGAGTTATATGAAGATTTTTTAAGATGGCATGTTTTAGTATATTGGCAAGTTATACGACGTGTCTGACTGGAATGAGCTTGTTTCTTGGGCCTGATAATTCAATAAAGTATGAGGTAAGTCTGTGATGGGTCAGCTGGGCTTGTAACCAATTGGACTGAGTGTTTTGTATGTGGGTCCGTTCCAATAATCTTAGGAGATATCAGCTAATAATTCTAAAAAAACTTATGTTTTTTATTATATTAATCCAAAAATAAAATTTAGTATTTTAAAGGGAATATTTAGGAAATTTCCCCGAAAAGTATCAATAACAAATTAGGAAAAAGAGACAAACTGAGGCGTTTTCCTAAATTCCATTATATTGCATACTAAGTGGGAAAAAAAAAAAAAAGGAAAGAAAGAAATCACTTAATGAATGTGAGTATATCAAATTGGTTTTTAACAATTAATTGCTAAAAAGTTGGTTAATGAATTTGGAGTTGGACAATGATATTTCGCTTGGTCGGAGTCTTCACAAAAATAAGATAATTTAAAAACCACATCGAATTTCTTAATATATCCACAATATATTTGATTTTATATTTTTTTATGGGTTTTGTAGATTATATTTTATATTTTATAATAAAATTATTAAGTACGAAAAAAATATCAATGATTGTCTGTCACGATAAAATTACGTCAGTCAAAAAAAATATATTTTAGAA
Organism: Sesamum indicum; assembly: GCF_026168435.1. Taxonomy (NCBI): domain Eukaryota; kingdom Viridiplantae; phylum Streptophyta; class Magnoliopsida; order Lamiales; family Pedaliaceae; genus Sesamum; species Sesamum indicum. The sequence continues at coordinate 15,112,581 of NC_142657.1, forward strand.
ACTTATTTTTTTTTTTACACATAAAGCTTACAAAATTTTAGAAAATAAATTATTATTTTTTTTACACAAAAAGTTTACAAAAACCTGAGATTCTAGACAAACAAAAAAAAAGCTCTTTTATAAATATTATCTCAGTTTTTTATTATATAAATATGTGTTAAATAAAAATAAAGCAAAAATTGATTTCGTAATTTAGGGGAAAATATCACGAGAATTTGTCGGCATAGTGTGAGGGACAGACATATAATTAGATCGGAATCCGTATAAATCGGCGATACGGAGGTTGTTGTACTGTCATCTCATGTCGCCACGTGTCAGCCCACAGCTGTTGGATCTTCGACACGTCTGACCAACCTTAATTCCGGCGGGCCCCATCCGAAGGCCATTTTAGCTGGCTGCCATAATTGGCCTCTATTTCCTTCTTTCCCGTTCCCTTCACCTCAACTCTAGTTGGCAAAGGGCAATTATCCCCTGCACCACCACCCCATACTTCTCACACCCACAATCACCATTCAATTCCCAATTTGTTTGTCGGTCATCAAAATTAGGGCCTCATTATTATCCGATCATAAATTCAAATTTTATGTGTATATCATATGATGATCAGGTGATTATGTACTCATTTAAACACTACAAATTCAAACTTTATTGTAAAATAGTAGCGGTCAATTCAGTCTGTCAGTATATTAGTGAGATTACATTGTTCAGATCGGGCAATGGCTCAAAAAGTTTTGATGAAGTAAACATTTTGTAGTGCTTAAGTTCCCTTGATTGGGTAATCATAACGGATTCAGTCTAATCGAACATTTTAATCGTTACGAATATTTTTTTTCAGTTATGTGTAAATATTAATTTACTTTAACATTAGTTGTTTGTTTATTATAATAGTAGTTGCTGATAAATTATAAATATTATTAGATGATAATAGTAATATATTGATTTACATCATTGTCAATATTAAGATTTATAATATAATTATAATCGATATAATAAATAGATAAATAGTTGTTTGTTTTGAAGTGTGAATCAATCACACGACAAATTGATAATTAATGTGATATGATGAAGATTATATGATGGTCAATTTGTGTGTTGTAATATCTTATTAACAATAATAATTGACTTTATCTTCTATTACATCGTTTTATCCCTTAATTAAGAATTAAATAACATTTAATTGGCTTTTATTGTTGTGGGGTCAACAATGTCTTATTACCACAAAATGTTGACTTTTCAATGTATAATTATTTTTGCCCAATAAATATAGATGTTGATGATACTTTTTTATTTTTCAAAAAACTTATTTAATATATATTGAAAACTACTTATATTAATTATTTTACCAAGTTCAGCTATAAAGAATATGCTTATCGATATACCTTAAATGACTTTTATTTTTATTTTAGTCTTTGAGCTTACACGTATTTATGTAATTATTGATGAAAAATATTTATATATCACTAAATACTACATTTAAGTGGATTTTGATTGGAAAAAGAATTTATATAAAAAGATTAGAGTGGAAGAATTCGAAATATTTTATAATATAAAATTATGCAAATTAAAAAAAGAAGAAGATAGAAATGGTGAAGGAGTAGTGCAATATGGTGGAGGTGAGGGCATGGGATAACAAGTGGGGAGTAAGCAGAGAAGAGAGTTTCAATCACATTCATCATAATCATATACATATATACATACATTGAATAACTCAAGGGACAACATTTCTCTTTTCGATTTGTGCGTATTCTGCACCACACACATAACACGCACTCCTACATATCCCTTTTCCTCTCCAACCGACGCGCTCTCTCTCTCCTCTGCCATTCTTCTCTCTCTGGGAAGCTTGCCGCCGGCGGGTCATATAATCTTGCCGAGATATCTGCCGGATCTCTGCCACTCGTTGTTTTCTGGGACCCATTTTCATTTCTCCGGCGAAAAACCTTTTTCTGGGACTGGGATCGATCTTGATCGATCCCCATTTTTGTGTTGCTCGTGGGTAATGTGCCTGTAATATAACCGGCTTTATTGGGTTTCCATTCTGGGAAAGAATCTTGGCTTGTACCAGTCAATTTTCTTGTATATTTCTACGTTTAGATTTGCAATTTTGTTTCTGTTCCTAGCCGTTGCGCGTTTCTGTTAATCCCTCAACATATCCATTTAGAGAGATCAAATTTTGGGATCACATCATCACTCCAGGGCGACGTCGTCCGAGCAGTCTGCTGTAGGTGAGGGAGTTTATGGGTTTGTGGGCATGTGCAAAATAAAGGGTTGTGAAGAGACTAATAGGAGGAGAAGGTGGGGAATAATGGGGCTGAAAACAGCGGCATTTGCGGGGGACAGATTGGAGAAGCTAAGGAATAGTGGGATGGTTTCGCGGTCAAGAATGAAGCTTTGGATGATTAGGGCTACTACGTCGGTTTTGCTGTGGACTTGCTTAGTTCAGTTGACGGCATTGAGTGAAACTTGGGGTCCTCGGGTGTTGAAGGGTTGGCCCTCTTGCTTTTCTCAGGAATCCGCCGCTTCTGCCGCCGTTGCCTTGGATGTTCATTCGTCCCCTGAATTCCCAGCTAGAGTTCTTCCACCCAAGAGTGAGTTTTGAGTCTTGTCTATGCTTTAATCCATATGAGTTTCATTTTGTATCTATAAAGATAAGAGGGAACTTGTTGATCCTATTATTTCAGTTGACTGTTTGGTTTTTTGGAATTTGATGGCGAATCTAGAATTACCAACTGTGGTTAGTGTGTGTGGTTCATTTGTTGCATTTAATTTTCTTGAAAAGACTGTTCTCTCTGCAAGAATCAGTGGAGTGTTTTGATTCTAAAATAAGGTCAGTCATTAATTTTCAGAATGAAGAACTATTAGATTAATTAATTTTTTCTGGTTGATGATTTATTGTTCATCGGAATCTCTCTGCATCGTGCTGTTATTAGTAGCTGTTGTTTTCCAAACTGGATTTGATAGAGATAGACGCTTGTAGATGCTTTTACCATCTCTTTTCTGATCATGTAGTCTTGATGTGGTTCTTGAGTGCTTTCATAGTGCTATTATGTGGTGTCTTGTGTTAAGTTTTGTTTCTGACATACTTTTTGCTGCCAAGAAATATGGTCTTGACCTGTGATTTGAACCTATGTCTTCAATAGGGGTGTACAAGAACAATGGTTACCTGATGGTTTCGTGCAATGGAGGGCTTAATCAAATGCGGGCTGCGGTATGTTGTTTTTCCTAGAGTAGATGGCACATTGCATTATATAAACATATTTGGCCTCTTTGTTTGTCTACGATTCCAAACAATTCTCTAACCTTGTCTTTTGGCTGCAGATATGTGACATGGTTGCAATTGCCAGATACCTAAATGTTACGTTGGTAGTTCCTGAACTTGACAAGACGTCTTTTTGGAATGATCCTAGGTCTGTTCCCCCTGCTGACACACATAAATCAAACCAATGAACCTAAAAAATGATGCTTCATTCATGAATTGCAAGGAGATGTTTGCCCAGCCTAAAATGGAATTGTTTAAGTGTTTGCAGTGAGTTCCAAGACATATTTGATGTTGATCATTTTATTACGTCCTTAAGAGATGAAGTCCGGATACTGAAGGAGTTACCTCCAAGGGTCAAGAGGAGGGTAGAGATGGGGATGTTCTACACAATGCCGCCTGTTAGTTGGTCGGATATCTCTTACTATCACAATCAAGTAAACGGAATTCTACTGCTGTTGCTTTCATTTGCTTTCAGTACTTACATATTACAAGTTTAGTCATATTTCATCCTTGTTGCATGCAGATTCTTCCTCTGATTCAGAAATATAAAGTTGTCCATTTGAACAGAACAGATGCTCGGCTTGCCAATAATGATCAGCCAATGGAGCTTCAGAGGCTCCGTTGCCGAGTAAACTTTAGTGCTCTAAAATTTACTCCTCAGATTGAAGAATTGGGTAGGAAGGTTATTAAAATATTAAGGCAAAATGGGCCTTTCATAGTACTCCATCTGAGATATGAAATGGACATGTTGGCTTTTTCTGGCTGCACTCAGGGCTGCAATACAGAGGAGGTGGAAGAATTAACAAGAATGAGGTAAGCTCTTGTCTCTGTAATTCGGTAGCACTGGACCTACTGTTTATTCTTTAGCTAACTTCTCAAATATCTTTATAAGATATGCCTACCCGTGGTGGAAAGAGAAGATCATTGATTCTGATATGAAAAGGAAAGAAGGTCTATGTCCTTTAACACCTGAGGAAACTGCACTCACATTGCGGGCACTGGACATTGATCCCAATATCCAGATTTACATAGCTGCTGGAGAAATATATGGTGGAGAAAGAAGACTGTCCAGTCTTACATCATTTTATCCAAATTTGGTGAGTAGATAAACTAGCAGCCAAAGCTTCAGTTTTCCTTTACGTTATCTGTTTGATGTCTATTAATTCTCCTGGCTGGCTATGGTACAACAGGTAAGGAAGGAGACGTTGCTGGAGCCTTCTGATCTTCGGTTCTTCCAAAATCACTCATCTCAGATGGCAGCTCTGGATTATCTCGTTTCACTGGAGAGTGATATCTTTGTTCCCACATATGATGGAAACATGGCTAAAGTTGTTGAAGGACACCGCAGGTACTATTGAATAGGTTTTTTGGCTCCCGAATACATTAGGTTATTTGGTACTTAAAACAAGCCACGAAAATATGAGGAGAAAGAGGATTTCGGATCGTTTTACTAAACTTACGTATATACATATGTACATTGTCATCCTTCAGCCATTTATGACAAGCAAAAGCACAGGGCCAGTTTTGAATTGCAATCATATGCTTCTTCTCCCTGAAACTTTTCTCTCATGTCTTGATTTCAGATATCTTGGGTACAAGAAAACAATTTTACTGGACAGAAGGATGCTAGTTGATTTAATAGACAAGTACAATTTTGGGTCTCTGACTTGGGATGAGTTCTCTGCTGCTGTTAAAGACGCCCATGCTTTACGCATGGGGAATCCGTCCAAACGGCTGGTGATTCCAGACAGACCTAAAGAAGAGGATTACTTTTACGCAAACCCCTGGGAGTGTTTGCAGCCACTAAACGAAGACGAACGACTACTACTAGATAGCATTTGAACCTTACCCGTTGAGTATTTGGCTAGAGATCCATGCATTTCTGTGATGGATATAGACTCAGTATTCCTCAAGACGGCCACAGTGAAAAGGTGGATTTTGTTTTCAGGAGGTGCAACTTGAACAAAGTCGAAAGAGGTATGGAGAAAAGCAGCTGTATTAATTGTTCTTTTTATCTCGAGTTAATAATTCAATTAATGTATAGAATCTACCCTGCCGTTTTAAGGGTTTATATAGACCTGTCCGCGCGCTGTACACATAGAGATACAAATATAGATTTCTTTTTACTGCAACTATCGATTTGCAGTAGCTTAAGCTTTCACTCATCACTTTTGCCTTATCTTTCTGTTCTATCATTACCATTTTTGAAGGGGGATTGACATCTATTGCTCATCAGGTTGTTCCTGTGTTTGCCCAATGAAAAATATTGATACTTGACGTGTTTGTTTATAATGTAAAATCCACTCATTTTTTTGCAATTTGATCATTTGATTGAACTGATTCAGAATTTCCTAGCTTCAAATAATGTTCTTTATTGTAATATATTTTTCTTCTTACCTGGAATTCTTAAGTTATTGAGTGTGAAAAGAATGTTGCTACCATCATTTGATTCGTTGATATATTCCTTGAAGCATGTTTCTGGTTTGATTTGTTTCCAGAACAGCTGGTGGTTGGAGTGTCTAATGCAATATAAAATCATGGCGATGAAGTGATTATTGGTCAATTATTTCTCTGAGAAATGAACAGCAGCAATGAAGAATGTCAAAGGTCAATTGTGATCATTTTTATATTAAGGTTCAACATCGTCACACACACACACAAGAAGCATAAGTGCAAAATCATGCCATATAAATTTATATTCTTTTTCCTACTAAAATATTGTGGGGTTGGGTAATAATTGATGGATTTCATAAAATATACTTGATTTGGTAAATAAGACACACCATCTAAACCCCCCAAGTCTTTAGTATAATGTTCAATAAGCATCTTTTGTTAGGAACAATTAAGAAAATTAACAGCAAAATTCCAGCCAATAAATCAAAAAAGGGCTCAATTATTACTATAATTTAGCTCTATTTTCTATTTCCTAATTAAACAAACTGGCTTTCATTTACAACTTGCAAGGAATCATTCTTCTAAACATCTCAAAAACCCTATAAAATATATACATATATTACAGAGGCTTAAATACAATTAACCTGTCATAAAACGATGAAAATCTTACACGGTATATGATCATATAGTAGAACGATTGGATATATTACCTTGAAATATTGTGATTAAGGTCTCCATGATAAACTAAATGTAAATTTCTTATAATTTGATTTAGGATGAGGAATCCAAGAAGAGAAGGAGATCCCAAGAAAATAAATGTTTTTTGCATGACTTTTTGTGTAAAAATAAAATAAAATAAAGTGGTTTGTATGATCCAAGAAGCTTAGCCTCGAGGTCATGTACAAAATCATTTTCCTTTTTTCTTTTTGGGTTTTTTGTGCATTTATATTGTGAAAAAAGATACGATCCGAGGAATATATATATTTAAAAAAAGAAAGGGTTGCTTAAGAAATACACCAAAGTAGGTCTAATTATAAGGTATTTAAGGAAAAAAAAAAAGGAAAGAGGAAGAGTTAGATTAGAAAAGGAATTAATTATGTAGTTGTTCTTCACTTCTAAGCAACATATGCTCCATTTTTCAATGCTATTGATAGCTACTCTTCTCTATATTTATTTCTCCATCATATTTTTTTACTAATTCAATGTGGATGTTCAATTTGGCTCTTCTTGCTAGAAATTGCTTACGTCCCATATGATAAATTATTAAAAAACAAGGACTAATTTAGTTAATTACTAAAAATATAGAATAAAATAGTTATTCCCAATATTCTCATACTCTCAATAAATTATGATCCCCAAACTTGAAGATAGTGTTTTATATGGTAGAAAATGACAAGATTATACCTAACGTAATTGGATGTAATAATTTCAATATTTTTATTATTTATAAGAAAAAAAATATAATATCTCCGTTGATATAATGTCATTTCTGTTTTTATTAAATCTAGCTATCTGCAACAAAATAATATGGTGACTTAAACAATTAGTTTAATTATTTTTGTGAACAAATGTCGATCAAATTTGAATATACTCCATCAAAATTGTTCAATTAATACATGTCAACAACATAAGATAAAAAATAAAATATTAAAATCTTATAAGTTCCACTTAAAAAGATTAAAGTATTTACCAAATTGTCACGGATAACATCTTACACGAGAAAGAAGAAAAGTTTATAGGGCTGTGAAAACCCCATCTTTTGCCAAGAGCGATTGTCCTAAATCGGCTCGAAACTCACACTCGTATCAATCATGGTACTGTAGGCCATATTTTTCTCAACCGTAAAAAATCCTTCAAAAAATGCGTTTACTCCAATGGGGATGTCCACTTCGCCAGTAAGTGGTACGTTGGTAGACGCCTTCCATAGTAGAACACCCTCTTTTGGTACACACACCCTTTTGGACTAAGTAAAAAATTAAATTTGTAATTTGCCTCGAGTGCGCAGGCAAGCCTCAAAGCTCTCATTTCAGAAATCTACTACTCTAATGACGTGATGGTGAGCCCCCACTTCACTAGAGGGTTAAGGGGACCGAATGATGCCCCAAAATGTGCAAAAGCCGAAAGAAACTCGATACAGAAGCAGGCCCAAGAAGTAAAAGGATCCCCTAGTGGCCCAACACAGAAACAGTTTCAGCCCTCAATCTTAGGAGGGGGTCCAATACGCCAAGGAAGCTTCTGGAGGTTGTGGGAGTCTATTAGGGCAGTTGACGTGGCAACCAAGTAATACCAAGGAAAAAAATCTAAAGAACACATAGACGAGTCTCTACCAGACAACTCCGAAAAAAAGACATCCCCTGTCGCGCTAGAAGACGAAAGATCTAGGAAGGGTAGTTAGCCCTCATAATTGTCTCCTTGAGAAGGTGAGAGACTATCCAAAAAGAGAATCATACTTCCTAAAGAGATGAGCCCTCAACCCTTACAATCTAAATTCCTAGGCTTTAAGCAAACATAAAAGAAACCATTTGGAGAAGCCCGCAAATGACATCCATGCATGTTCTCTATTGTAAATCACTAACATCATATGAAAAATGTTAGAAATATTCAAACTTTGAAACCAAAAGCAGGCTTCTCAATGTCAGAACGGAAGTCTATATTGTTAATTAATAATAACACCAATACAGAGAACATATAATGAGGATACTTTTTGCTTGAGAACTCTGTGCATCCCAAGACTCAGGAGACAAAACATATAGAAACAAAAATACATGTACACTGGTTCCTGATTTCGCTCTCCCTGTCAAGCCAAGGGCATTGATGAACCTTTAGAAGGAAAAGGGAACCCAAAAAATGAACAAATAACACTACAAAAGAATATTACTGTACTGTGACACTAGCATTATCAGGCTTCAGCTGGTTCTCAGTCGCTTTAAAGCGTGGCTGAACTCCTCCCCCGCACTAGCAGCTCCAGAACGTGGCATGGAAGCCGGAGCGTGATCATCCTGCAAATTGCGCTAATGTTAAGGTTTGATCATGTCACACCACATGGTGGGACCTCAAAGTTGTAGACTCAGAGAGATTTGAGGTTACTGGAAAATGATTAAAGAAAAGAAAGGAAGGACGTTGTCAAGGACCTTGGCTGCAGATGTTTTAGAATGTGGGATGTTAGTTGCTCTCTTTCCGAGATCAATTTGTACTGAGATGCAGGCCTGTGATAGGTCCACTCCAGAGCTCTGCAGTGCTTGTGTAAGAGTATTCAACAACCTGTTCAAGACCAAAACGTCAGTGGTGTTGAGTGAAATTGTTTTCTCTGAACGAGAGGTTATCAGTTTGGTTACTTTTAGAAGTGTAATGTAAGATTAGTTAGCCAAGGAACATGTACCGAACAAAATGAGAAGTTAGTATCAAGAGCTCACCCCTGGGAATAGACGCTTGAGATGTTGATTGTGCCACTTTCAATAGTCGGTTCCCCGTCTTTCATTTTATTACCGTCATCTGTACATGCGTTCTGCTGACTTTGAGACGGAGGCCATGTTATTCTGTTATCTGTATCAGATGCCTGCTTCGGTGAAACTGGGGAAGCCGCAATGCTTGTTCCACCAAAACTGAATATGTTTGGCGGAATTGGCTGATGGACTGGAGCTGCTTTAGATGTTAATTCAGGCTGCTGACTCCTTTCTTTGAATGTCGTAGCAGTTGCTATATCAGAATCAACTAAGTTTTGTCCATTGATTGGGAGACTAGAGGACACACCAGCTTTGTTCTCGTCAAACTTTGTCGCAAAGACTGATGCTTGAGCAGGCTCGGCATTAGCTCCTCGAGTGTGATCTATGAAACCATCAGCTATATGACAGCTCCTCTGTTGCCAACAAGCATAGAAGTCAGTGTTAATCAAGGTATTCTGGTCTGCAAACACTATGAATTGGAAGGAATATTGTTTCTTAAAGCTACAAGATAATGGACGGGTTTTGATAGCAGAAAACTATTCACTTGATAAAATATTGGCCAGCACCTACATACACTTAAAGTCCCACATTTGCTACGACATAAATGATTCTGCTGAATCTAAAATTTCTCAGGCATAGGATTTCTTATTAATAATGTTTTAGCGAATTGCCCTTTACTAAATATAGCTGTCTAGTACCAGAATATGACAAAAGAGTCCTAGGAGTTATATTCATAACCAGAGCCATAAATATGTGGCTTATCAGCCAGTTAACCTATAAAGCATTTTCAAAATAAATATCAATGTGAATATGAATTTACCCATTGCATCATCTTGGACGGATCATGGTTCCAGGCATTGTATGAATTCTCATATCTGCTTACTTTGTCTTGTAAAAACTGGATGTAATCAATAACCTGAAGAGATATATTAATAATTCAGGAATCATCTCGTTTTGAGGTAAGATAGGATGTTGCCAATTCTCACATATCCATTTACCTCTAACAAGAATGATGCCTTGTCTCTCTTCTGGTCACTGTTAGGAATGATCTCTCTCAGCTTCTGAAATCTGCAAACAGAATATAGTTTTAGAAAGTATATATGTGTGGGTACACAGACACACGTATTTGAATGCTCACCATCTGTTTCTAATGTGCATATTTTGTGTATTTCTATGTGCAACTACAATTGACTACTTAAGAGATCTCGTTTCATAATTTTACCAGATTAGCATTAAAAATTTGAGAAAAACATCCTTATACCCCAAGACCACACCAAAGAAAAATAGGAATAGCATATATTGCCACTTGCTAGTAGCACTGGTATAAAGATCTTGCAGAAGAAGAAATTTCGGGAAATAAAGATTCATTCAAAAGATGTTTTACAAAGTAAAAGGGCAGAAAATTTGGTGCCATGATTAAATGAAAAAAAGGGGATTCCGTGGATCTACCTATAATGGCAAGTTGGCTTCAAGCAAAATTTTCCATTTCATTCCATGCGAAATCTAAAGAACATGCATTGAACACATAAGCCAATACAGGGAAAGAAAGGCATTTTTATTTCAAAACAGAACACTGAAGCACGTATGCCAACCAACTTTATCAGAGCTGGAGTAATATTTAACAGAGATTTGACAGAAGTTTCTGATAAATAGACAGGTTGTGAACTTTCATATCATGATGGTGGTAAACTTTGTAGGGGACTAAAGGAAAATGATATGAATGTCTGATTATGTTAAACATGCCTGTCATTAATTTTGCTCCTCCTACGTTGCTCTGTTGCTGAGTGTTTTGAACGTGGTGTGTTAGGCCTCTGATCTATCGTCTTTGCTTCAACTTTCACAGACAAATTACCTGTCAAAAATTTCTATCTAATCATTAGAAAGTTTGAACACAGGTGATAGGAAGAACACAAATTATATCTACAGAAGAAAAAGAGACCCTTTGCGAAAGGTGACGGTTCTTTCTTGATGACAAACTCGTCTTCTTCTTCATCATCGTCCTCTTCTTTGTCATTCTTTGCTGACGTTATCATGTCCATGAAACTTTGGTTCTTCTGAGATGAAGACGGCCTGATAAATCAGAACAGAGTTCCATGAAAATGTGAAACGTTGCGGACTGCAGAACTAGAGGGAAATAGATACAAAATGCTGATGCCTAAAGAACAGAGAAAGCATATTGGAGTAGAAAAGGTCACTGACTGAGAGGATGAGAAAGAGCTGAAGGTTGCAGTGTTGTGCTTGTTGTTTGAAGATGATTGTGAAGGCTTTTCCAGCATTGACATCCATTGCGCTCCCACCATATTCACGCCAGCTTCTGCCCAATAAAATTCAAATATTTCTGATTGGTGAAGTTCAATATTTGTAGTTTGATTATTAGTATGATAATGGCCAAGTGAACAGAGAAAAGAAGGAATAGTCTCCATGACATTCTCCACGGATCAATATGTATATGCAACCTATTTGAGCTAGCAGTTGAAGGACTTAGTCACGTAGTACTGGGGAAAAATTCTCACTTCTGTTCCACAGTTAAAAGTGTTCAGCAGACATCAAAGAATAAGGATGATACATCTGTCTTTATACATCACATCTTTATACTACAAATTGGAAAAATGAAACAATCAACTCAGTGCAGAAGGAGGCTATCCTCCCCCACTACATCTATTATATCTGGACATTTTGTTCCAAGTTTAAGATCGTTGGAAGGTTGACTCTAACCATGTTAACTTTGCGTAGCTTTTAACTTCCATAAATTTTACTATCTACAAGGCACCTAGTTATTATTATTGATGGAAGACATATATTATAATTGTGCAATTTCTGTTCTAGTAACAAAACATGCGCACTCCAATGTTTATTTTTGTATTTTTACACTTTATTTGTGTGCTTTTTTGTTTTTCAACTTTCTATATATATACACTTATATATATAATATAAAAGAGACATGATTTTACAATAAACAATGATTTTTGTCTCCTAAAAATACAACATTAAACATAAAATATTTATATATATACATATTTATATAAAAAAAAGAAAATATAAAAGAGATATGATTTGACAATGAACAGTAATTTTTGTCTCCCAAATCCCAAATCAAACTTACAACACCCATTCTAAAATATTTTAAATTACCTCAAAGCACAAATCCAAACATATAATCTATTTTCAACACACACCTACTTATCTCTATTTTTCTCTATCTATCTTCAAAACACAAAACAAAATACTCAAAACACAAATCCAAACATAAGGTATGTGTTTTATGTCTGATCTTGATTTCATTTTCCCACAAATTTGACCTCTCTTTATGATCGCTATGAAAGATAACATCTCGTAAAGAAATGAAAGAACTTTTACCTCGTAGAACATGTCTTTCCGCAACAATATTCTCCTTCCCTGTCTTTCCCTTTTTAATGGCAGATTCATCCCACAGCGTGAAACCCCCGCCTGAATATGAACTGCAGTTTGAGTTTTCATCATTCCTGGTCGTGCTACTTGTCTGTGCAGTAAATAAGTTCCCTTCTGGCTTTTGAGCTCTTTGGTTGAAATAAGAAATGCTGTATGTCCCAATGCCACCAGGGAGAATATGCTCCACTGAGGTAGGGGGACATGGCACTGGTGGCTTTTCGACAGCAGCCATTCCTCTGTTTTCATCTTTGGTTGTCGTCGAATTCTTCCCAATTCGTTCCAGTGGTTGCAAAAAGTCGTGTGTTTTCAGGTAGCCACCTGCCAATTAAACAAAAAGAAATCAACTGAACAGATTCAGGTGCTGCCATTTTCCAGCATTTAATTGACTTATAGTTTAATCAGTTATTATGTAAAATGGTTTACAAGTAAATAGTTAGACAACATACTCCTTACGGAGCTTTAGATGAAAGCCAGGATATATAAGTTCTGTGTAATTCTATACTATTTTTCTTCAGAATATTGGTTGAAAGTTAGTATTACATCATTATAATCAAAAGACTAGCTGTGGGATAAAAAATCCATTTTAGCAAGATTGAATGTTAGTTTGAGACGTTCAATAAATATAAATAAATTTGGGACAGAGGAGTAGTATTTCAGTCTAAAAACTACAATGTACTGATGCTGCATGACATCATTTGGTGTGAGACGCCTAATGTGCCTTTTAAGTGTCAGCTTGCCAGCTTCTGGAATGAATAATGGCATAATCTATGGAACTCGTTGGGACAATCATTACTTTATTTTCCATAACTAAGTTCAACATTTTTGGGCAGAAGTAATGAATTGTTGGAAGGTTGCTAAAACCTCTTTCTTTAAACTTCCAATAAATTTCAAAAACTAAGAGAAGGTATTTGGCAACTTAAATGTTATCAATTATGATAAAAGCACTAGCGGAGGGTGAAGAAAGGTGGTCCTCCTTCCCTCACTAAATGCTGTTCCTAAATGCTGATAACATAAATAATCAAATTCCCATCTTTGATTGATGCATTCTCCACCTTTCTCACCCAACCAACCAGCAGAAAGAAAAAGAACAAAAGTAAATGCTTTTCCCAAGTATCACTGTATGAGAAAAGAAGAAAGAAAAGTGCAAGTATTAACAAGGTATCTCAGATGTTGAAAAAATTCTTTTATTTTTTGAAAAGAAAACCGAAAGCATATGAAAAGCTTTAAAATTTTAACCTCAATCCACTTAGTTTAACGGTTCTGTTCTTTTAGGAAACAAAATATTTCCTCAACCCCTCAAAAAATTATCATAAACAATTATAAGATTTTATTAGTTGTTTTAGTCAAATACTTTGTTTCTTTTTTTCATTACATCAATTCAACTAATACATCTCGCCGAAGTTAAATCAAACACTCGATAAATATCCTCATATCCGATATAATTAGAACTCATTATCTCAATCTTGCCCACAAAATCTCAATCTTAACCTTAATAACTAGACTAAGATATCATTAGTTAGTCAAATACTTTCTTAATCACCATTTTTTATGCAATATTATACTTTGAACACTTTCTATCTTAAAAATTACTCTTCTTTTTTAACTAAATTTTACTACCCGTTTTATAGTTTTAGCTGTTCTTTCATGTGAAAAAATCATTTAAAATTGTCCACCCTTAAAATAAACTCTCTTTTATTTACACAAGACGAAAGACAATCTGAAGTAAGAAATTAGATCCCTGAGAGATGTCGAAAATGCCCATGAAATGACCCACCTGCTAAGTTCTAACCTCCCCCTTTATGGATTTGGCAATGTCAGCCTATCCAAGCGATGGCCCACACTCAAAGACAAAGCCCAGATCTAACATACGCCGATGGGGTCACGGGTACATTAACTGCGCCACTCGTGGGTTGCCCTCTCGGATATTTCCTCTTCCCCACCCACAATCATGCAAAAATTACCAAACCCCACAACATCCCAAATCCCGCAAAATTTTACCTGGGAATCTGAAAAGTTTATTTTCTTCTCTTATCTTTGTTTTCCCTTTTTCCCTGTTCAATTTCAAGAAGTACAATTTTAAATTTTAATCTTGTTCAATCGGCC